>NW_023270807.1:53417042-53453993 GCF_011800145.1 Mirounga leonina | reverse complement strand
TTCTTCTTCTTCTTCTTCTTCTTCTTCTTCTTCTTCTTCTTCTTCTTTTTAAAGACTTTACTGCTCTTATATATAGTTATTTATTCATGTTTTCCATCTTTCACTTCAGATTTTAATCTGTTTCTTTAGTCATTCTCAATGACTTGGGTAAAAGGATGCTGAATCCTACAGAAGTTACTATGATGAAATGATTCTTATTGTATCTATCTTAGATATCTTTATCTATCTCTCATCTATCTATCATCTATCATCTTTGTATCTGTTTGAATGTGTACATAATGTTCCCATGACAAGCTTTTGCTTCTGTTAAATATTTTATTTACCAATTTGTTATCTATGTGAATGTATAAGGAAATTCCTGTTTTTTAAAATAATGCTTCTAATGGCCCACTTTCTCAGAATTTATAAGTTATAAGAGAATAATTCCCGAACCTTTAGGGAAATATCAAATTTACATGATAATATCAATGACTTATTTTAGGCCACTTTAAATAATTCACCCCTCATTTTTTCCAACTTAATATTTCCTGACATTTGAACCAGACAATGGCTGAATACAAATGTTTTATGTGCTCTTTAGTGGAGACACCTACTGTAAAATGGTTATTGAAAAGCCTATGAATCATCCCTTCTCTAAAATATTCAGTTCTTTAAGCTGATTGCTATTAGCTGTTCATATTATTTTAATTAGAAGAAAACATGGCTGCTGAAAATCAGCTGAAGGTTCTATAAATAAAAGTATCCATCCTGCAGAGGCAAATTTTAATTAACCTTTCAGTATGCCAACCTTTCCACTAGCATTTTTCAGGGCTTGCAGCCATTCATTTTGTTCAAAAGCCATATGGGCTATTTTTCATCTGTATATAATCCAAAGCTATGAGAGAGTGTTCCTGGAATACAAACGCACCGTTTATCAGCCGTCACTTAAATACCTTTATTTAAATGAAAAGACACACAAATGCAATACAGTGTGGTGTGGTGCGGGGGGAAATACACAAGGTGGAGTAAAATAACTATCTCTTCTTTTTCCCATTTGTCTCCTCATTTTAGTCACAATTTGTGTCCTGACCTGCTCTGGACAGGTAAGGTTTCTTAACAATAGACTACTTACTGGCGATTAAAGCAACACCAGGCTGTAATTACTGGGAATCAGTCCACTTTTCACTTCTAGTCATTATTCATATGAAAGGTGTTTTCATAAGCTATTTGTTGGAAAGCCATAGATGACATAAATAAGCATTTTCTACTGATTGATTTTGTATGTAGCTGTGACTGGGATTGTGGAAGAAATGGCAGATCAAAGTACAAAAGGTGGCTGGACCTTAATTTGCTTCAGTCCCTGGTTACCAGAAAAATTAGTTCTCAGGAAAATGTTTCTAATTGTTATGCAGTCAATGAAAGCCATCAAACACAACCATAGCAACCACTGTGAGAACCTGACTTAACAAGCAAAGAGGACTGATATTAATTCAGTTTTTATGGTTATAGTCAAGGTAAATGTGATATTTTTCTATTTAAAATTTACAACTCTCTGTGATTATTATAGTAATCAAACATCAACTATATCAAGTTTGTTAAACTTACAAAAGAACCCAATGATAAAGCACTGCAGTTTGCTAATAATACCCTAGATCAAGCATGGTGATTTGGTGAGTCCAGTTTTGAGTAGAAGACACAAGGCTGACCACCAAATGCTTAAAACAACTCATTGCTATGATCCTGCACTATCTGGGCATTTCTACTTCTCTGACCACTGTTTTTCTGCCTTTTGGTTATATCTCTTTCTGAAACTCAGTTCCTTACAGGTAAATGCTTTATAATCTATGCATAAACCAATATATATGTGTTAGCTATTGGGCAGGACAGAAAATTAGACAATCAGGGCAAAAGTGGTTAAAACCAAGGGTTCAGTGAATATAGAACCTCATGGTAAAGACACAGTGAGAGTCTAGGGTGAATCAAAGGAAACAGAAAGGATAGATGTGGATCTGGAATGGGCAAGCCATACAGCCAGGGTGGTAGGCAGCTCTGACATAGCTCCCAACCCTCTCTCTCTCCTCCAATCTTTGCAAATACTTGCCCTCCCCCCTAGTCCAAGCATGCTTGGTTGGTTATCTCTGAAATGGCTTCCAGTGATCCTCACCTCTGGGTATTTACACCCTTGGATAATCCCTTCTCCTTGAATGGGTCTAGTGACTTGCATCTGATGAGATGAACACAGCAAAATTAATTGGCTATTACTTCTATGATCTGATTACAAAAGAGTGAATTCCATTTTACTAGCACTCTCTCTCTTGCTTTATAGCTTGTTTCACTTTTGCAAAGCAAGCTGCAAGTTTGTGAGATGCCCTCTGGAGAGGTACACATAGTAAGAACCAAGGGAGGCCTTCTGGCCAACAGCTCACGAGGAACCAAGGCCTCAGTCCAGCAGCTATGAAGAATTGAATCTTTAAAAAAGATCCTTTCCAGTTGAGGTAAGCCCTGGGAGTTAAGCCATGCCTAGACTCCTGACCCACAGAAACTGTGAGATAATTGCTATTGTTATTTTAAGCAACTAAGTTTGGTTGTACCACCTTGTTAAATACTGCAGCCAGATTCTGAAACAGTTATACAATGTGGCCACATAGAGGGGGAAAGGGTTGGAGACTGGAAGGGAAGGGTCCTTTCCGCAGAGGGATCAGAGATCAACATTCAGAGGTCAAGAAGAGTAGAAGGGAAGGAGGGTGAGGGAGAAAAACAAAGAGTAAGCATAAAGCACACTTTCCCTTAAAGGTCAATGTTTAAACTGGGAACAGGACAAGGGCAAAATGAACATCATCTACAAACAAGACGGAAGAGTTGGTTGTATCACAGTACAACCAGAGACAAACTTGGCTTTCAAAATGGAGCATGTCACAAGATCTCCTGCTCCTCACAGGTTACTACAGACCCAAGGAATGATAATTAGAGAAGAATAATCCATTATATTCACAATAGATCTCTCCACAGGAGCCTTGGTTTAAGAACTTGCAAATATTTGTACCCTTGCAGGACAAACAGAACTCAGACTTTCGAATCACAAATTATATACCTCATATTTCATGCCTTATCATGTTTTATCTTTTATATTAGATTGTAGTGTTGTCTTTTTCCTCTGACTCATGCAGATGTTACAGGTTGATGTGAGTGGGGTGTGTGTATAACATAATCTGAAGAAAGTACACCGTGATGTGCTATCTGAAGCCCCTTACTGCAGCTGTCCCACTGAGACGCCTCTCACTCACAAAGCTTGGTGTTTGCAGGGTATGTCACTCAGAAAAAAGCCATGTTTCTGCAGACATCTGTGGTTTAGCTGATAATCACAAAGAGCTTTCTATAGTTGTCATCCAACTTGGGGTCCAGAGAATTCTCACAATTCCATCAGGGACTGTTGAGAGAACTGCTTTCAGGAATATGGTGAGTGATAATCTTAGATCTCAGATATAAAAATTCCCGTTAGGTCTTTCGAATTGGAAGGAAGACTTGCTTTAGCAGTTTGTATCTACTTCCAGTGAATGAATAGCTTCATCAAAATGACTGGTAGGCTCTCAGCACACCCTGCTTCTTGTGTCTCTCAGATTTTCCAAAAGAGATTTGGCTCCAGTGTGGGTGGAAATGACCCGTATATTCAAGATCAGAGTCTCCGCTATCCTTTGCTCCAGCTACTGATTTGTGCCCCCTGAAAGAGACAGCTGAGATAATCCTACTGATGCTCCACTGGGCCTACCCATGGGTTAGAGCTGAACCATATTTAGTGTCATAGGCTCTAAGTGTTGGCATTTTCTCAATATTTATTCTAGTTTCTTACCAATCGGTACAGCCAATGGGTAGACTGTATCTCTTCATACCCTGCTCGAGATGAATTCACCAGCTTTGGCAGCCAGGGATCCTTGTGACCCACTTCAAGTGCAGGTTTCTGCTGCCCATGGAACCACAACGTGTTCCTAATACTTAAGTCATGGTGCCTAACGGACACTTTCTGACAACTCACTGGAATTTTAAAAATCTCTCTTGATTTGCTCATCTCTTAGGACTTGGCTTCCATGGGAAGATAGGAATGGGCATTTTCTTCAGGCATGTCATTATAGATCCAAACTCCAACTATAGGCATATGAAGATATGTTTATGAAACAACTTTTGAGTATCGATTTCAAACATTATATGAACTTTCTCTGATAAATAATTTATCTCACTTATACTACTCCCCTTTTCCTTTCAATATAATTTTGTTACTTTTTATTTTCTGTATTGGTTACCTTGTAATTTTAAATACTATGCTTAAAATTTTGTCTTGATTCATCATTTATAGATTGTTCCTCTTTCTCCCTTACTATCACAGATAAGCTAATATTTAAGTTATAAAGAAACAGTTTATTTGTTAAACTCTGGCACGAATGCCTGTGTAGAATTATTTTTTTCCATTCTGCGTTCCTTTCCAACAATGCTTAAGAAAGAAAGGATAATTTTATGAATCTTTGCATATATAAAAATATCTTTATTCTACTCATATCCTTGAATGAAAAAATTCTAGGTTGAAAATTACTTTCTTTCTGAATCATCAGGTGCTGATGTTGAAAAGCTTGATGTAATTCTGATTCTTACTCTTTGGATGTGACTTCTTTTTAAAATTATTATTATCATTATTATTAATTGTTTAGGGTTGTCTTTTTAACATGGTATTCTGAAATGTCATGATAATATGCCTTGTTTTGGATATATAAAAAAATAATTGTGCTGGTACATTTTGGGGTTCTTTTAATCTGGAAATGCACATCTTTTAGTTTTGGAAAGGTCTGCTTTTAAAAAATATTTTTATACACATGACTTTCCTTCTATGCTCTTTATGAAACTCATAGTAATTAGTCATTTGAGCTCTTGATTTGGTGCTGTTAATTCTTAGCTCTTCTCTCGTATTTTCCTTCTTCTTGACATTTTGTTTACTTCCAGGCTTCTGTAGAGATTTTTGTTTCAACTATGTTATTTTAGTTCTTCCTTCTAAGTGACATCCATTTTTATTGATGCAAAAACTACTGTCTCCCTGATACATTAATTTGCAACTTGGTTTTAATTTTGAAATGTTCTTGCATTTCATGCATTCTCTCTCTCTGGATCTCTTTTCTTGGTTTGCTTACTTGGCCTCTCTCTTACATTCTGGAGACTTTCCGCACATGTTTCCTGATCCCTGATGACCATTCCTATTTAACAGCAAGGCCCTTAAATTTTGATTGGAAGCTCTGTGATCTCTGGTGCTTTCAGTGAGTAATTCTCACTCTTGTGAAATTGGTCTGAATGATGGTCAGAGTCACTCAGGCCTCAAATATCCATGCAAGGAGGTCAATCTCTGGAATCTTTTAATTTCTCCAGAAAAAAATTCTCCACTCTTCTACATGCGGCCTGCCCATTGGTTTCTAATCATCTGTATAAGGTGGGGCAGGTCTTGGGATCAGTCTGTCATGTTTAGAATGGTTTAGTAATTACTCTTATTTTCAATTATGTACCTCATCCTTACTCTACTATGTGCCTCATATTCCAATGATTTTATCTCCACTATTCAGTATTATCAGTGACAAAACCTTTATACCTAAGCCTTTCTGTCCCTGGGGATAAGGTACCTGACCACTTGTATTCAGTGTGTGGAAGTGGAAAAGGGAAATTGAAGGTGCTGAACATAGACTGTCAACCTATCTTCTGTATCCCTCCTTCACCCCTCCCCACGACTGTTTTATTCTCTGTAATTTTCTGCCTTCCTCTGTATCAAATGCTTCCAAATCCTGTGCTTTGCTGGGTTTCTGAAGGAGCTGGTGGTGGAAACTAGCCCGTTTTTCACCAACCTCTCTGCATGCCACTAGCCTGGGGTTCTATCTCCCAATATGTTTTTGCTGCGTATTGGCTAAAATTTTTCTGAGATCTCTAGTTTCTTGATCTCAGAGCTAATAAACACATGTTCAATATAGTAGTCTTAACTTGAATATAAAATTATATATATATATATATGGATCCATTTATTGAGCATTTATTATGTGCCAGTCATTGTACTAAGCACTTTATATATGTTATTTCATTTAATATTTCTAATTTCCATTTTAAAATGAGGAAACCAAAGATCAGAGAGATAATAAAGAATAATATAATTATAAGATGTCCAATACAAGTTTTTATTCCAATGAGAATTAGCTGCTTTACTTTAAAATTTTTTAAGCAACAATAAGAAAATAGACATATGAGTGGAGTGTCTTTCATCCCACAAAGTACTAGCCTTAGCTAATGGCAAGACTATTAGTATGTATTCTGATGATAAGTTTATATATTAGGCATTTTATGTCTAGTTGAATGACAGGAAATGTAACTTCCAATAAATATTTCAAATTTGGAAAAGAATGGATAATTTATTACTGTGGATTTTTTCAAAGACTTACTGAGGGCATATCTGAAGGATACGTATCCTTTCCAGTGTAAATCTCACCTACAAGGGTTGAATTCTGATCAGGGCTCATTAGTGAGTAAAAACTATGCTGTACCTTATGACATAAAGACTGTGGACGACAAGATACAAATGAATAGAAAAAATGTTCTGGCGAGGAAAAGGGTGCAAATGTCCCGGGATCCCACTCCCAACAAACTCAGTCCTTTTTTTTTTCTCAAGCAAAAAGAATCTTGATCTCACTAAACAGAATGCTTAAACCTCACACAGTTAATGATAGACAGTGCTCAAACTGCTGTGTGCATTTTGAGTCTTCAGCATAGCTGTAGGCTTACAAATATCCAGCTACTTTAGAAAAAATTTTGTTTATCATTCATAAAAAATACATCAAAACTCTTTCACCAACAATGAAAGATTTTTTTCCTAAGGCAGAAGAATAATTAGCCTGATTCTTGCTTCCTTAGTCCTGTTCTTGCAATCAGTCAAAATAGAACCAGACTTGAGATGAAGGCATCTATTACCTTCAGGGTCCTTTCCTAGGAGGGCAAAAGAGGAGCTTTCTTCCATCCTAAGTTTAGGAACTACCCTACAAAGACCCAGAGCTAGAAACACTGGAATTTTGTACTATTCTTTTTTGACTCACTAATCTCCTGTGTAACAGCTTTTCTGGGCGGGGGGGGGGAAGGTTGTAGAAGAGTGAGTTCCTGGCATTTATTTATTTATTTATTTATTTATTTATTTATTTATTTATTTATAACTTTTTATTTTGATACACTTTCAAACTTACAGAAATGTTTCAGGAAATAGAAATACCCACATAACCCAAATTCAATTATTTTCCTTTTGTCCTATTTGCTTCCTCTCTATATACTTGCCTATTATTCTTTTTTTTTTTTCCTGAATCATATGGAAGTAAATTGAAGAGATCGCATGTTTTTTTGTTTTTTGTTTTTTTTTAAAGATTTTATTTATTTATTTGAGAGAGAGAGAATGAGAGAGAGCACATGAGAGGGGGGAGGGTCAGAGGGAGAAGCAGACTCCCTGCAGAGCAGGGAGCCCGATGCGGGACTCGATCCAGGGACTCCAGGATCATGACCTGAGCCGAAGGCAGTCGCTTAACCAACTGAGCCACCCAGGCGCCCCGAGATCGCATGTTTTACCCCTAAATAATTCACTGTGTTTCCTAAGAGTATGTACTTTCTCTTACCTATTGACAACATAGTTATCAAAATGAGGACATTTCCTTTTTTTTTCCCAATTCAGGATCCAAACCAGGAGCATGGATTACATTTATTTTTTATGTCTCTTTGGTATCTTTTAATTTGGAACAGATCATCAGCCATACTTAATGTGTCTGGTCTTAAATTTTTGAAGGGTTATAGATTAGTTATTTCATAGAATATTCCTCAACTTGAGTTTATATGATGTTTCATCATTATTAGTTTCAGGTTATGCATTTTTATCTGGAATTTCACTGAAGTGTTATTTTAGCCTTCTCACTGAATCATATCAGGGCACATGATCCAGACCACATTAATATTAGTGATATTAGCTCTGATCACTTGAGTAAAGTGATGTCTACCAGGTTCCTCCATGGTAAATTCACTATTTTCCCTTCCTAATTAATAGGTAGCTTGTGGAGAGACTATGTAAATAGCCTGTTCATCAAACTTTTATCTACTAGATTGGATGTCGGCTCATGGTTTTCTAACTCCATCCCCCTTTCTTCATTTATTGGTCTGCATTCTACCATAAAAAGTGCATTTCCTTTTTTTGCATTTATTTTTTTATTCATTTATATATTTATGTCAGCATGGAGTCATGGATTCTTATTTTACTCACTAGGTTATAATCCGTTACTATCAGTATTTATTTTGGTGGTCAAATTGCCCCAGATTCGGCCAGTATGAGTCTTTTTGAGCTGACTCCCGTGTTCATTTGATATGTTCCCTTATTCTTTACTTCCTCACTTTCTGTCACAACATGATGTTCCAGACTTATCTTTTACTTTGCATGTCTTAGCACTGGTATCATCTCTTTCTCCTGGGAATCCTGGTTCCATTTAGTGGAGAATAAATTTAGAAACTAAGACCTGGAAAGTAGGCATGCCATTGGTATTGGTGTCTTTGCTCCTATGCCTTCTCAGTGGATAGAAAACATACATGTATGTGTGTGTGTGTGTAAGTGAGAAAACTTCTTCCAGTTATCTTCAATATATTTATTCACTTGCTGAAGCCTAGAGTACACAAAAGAGCATTTCAGAATTGATAAGCTGCAAAGCAAACCTACTAATTAGAGTTTAATATTTGCTAAGTTTTCTTTTTGAGGTAAAATCCATATAAATTGAAATATAAAATCATAAAGACAATTCAACGAGGTCTGAAAAAATAATATACCCATGAGCTGTACCCATAACAAGATCTAGAACATATTCTTTACAAAAAAGTTCTCTAATTCCTCTTCCTGGTTAATGAACCCTCTCAAACTCCAAGAAAACCACTCTTCTGATTTTTTCACCTTGGATTTGTTTTCGCCTTTTTAAAAACTCTTTTTTGCCTGGCTCTTTTGTTAAGTAAAATGTTTTTGAGATTCACATGTTGTTTCACATATCAGTAACTCATACCTTTTATTGCTCAGTAGTGTACCATTGTATAAAATACCAGTGTATCCCTTCTTTTATTGATGGACAATTGAGTTGTTCCCAGTGCTAGACTATTATGAATAAAGCTGCTATGAACATTAAGTACATGTCTTTGTGTGGATATATGTTTTCATTTCTCCCAGTAGATACATAGGAATGGAATTGCCGGGTCATGTGGTAAGGATGTGTTTCATTTGACATGAAACTGCCAAACTCTTTTCTGCAGTGATGCCATCTTTTTGCATTCTCACCACAGTGTATGAGAGTTCCAGTTTTTCTATATCCTTGTCAACATTTAATATGTTCAGTCTTTTAAATTTTGGTTATTCCAGTGAACGCGTAGTGCTATCTCACTGTGTGTGTGTGTTTTTTTAAAGATTTTATTTATTTATTCGACAGAGAGAGACACAGTGAGAGAGGGAACACAAGCAGGGGGAGTGGGAGAGTGAGAAGCAGGCTCCCTGCCGAGCAGGGAGCCCGATGAGGGGCTCGATCCCAGGACCCTGGGATCATGACCTGAGCCGAAGGCAGACGCTTAACGACTGAGCCACCCAGGCACCCTTCTCATTGTGATTTTAACTTGAATTTTCTCAGTAACTTATGATGTGAAGCACTTTTTCAAATGCTTATTATGTATTTCCTTTGTTATTTGTTAGTTCCATTTATTAATATCACTAATATTCTGAATGATTTTGAAAAAATCATGAATAAGTATTGACTTTTGTACAATACTTTCTGCAGCTATTGAGATGGTTTTGTCTTATTTTATGTTCTGTTAAAAAGATGAATTACATTGATGGATATTTTCAGGGAACCAACTTGTAGTTTTTTTAATTAATGACTTTTCTATTTTATAGTCTTCTCTTATCTTCTTTATTTTCTTTGTTCTACTTGCTTTCGCTTTCATTTGCTCATATTTTGCTGGATTCCTAACATAGACTCTTAAAGATATGATTTCAAATCTTACTTATTTTATAATATAATCACTTTAAACTACAAAATTTCATCTAACCACTGCTTTACTTGCATCACACAAATATTGATATGTTGTGTAGTTAACACTATTCATCAGAAATACTGTCCAATTTTCAGCCACCAAATCTTTTACCCATTAAATGGTACCCATACCATGTTGGTAACTGTGTTTATTGCTTGTGTCTAAGGCTCCTGGTATTTGCTTTCATGACCTATGTTGGCCACAGTTATCAAAATAGTAACACAAAACTTGTACCTAATCCCAGAGTCAGTCATCCAAAATTAACTGATGGTAATTTTGTCTGTTCTTCATATTTGAAATTGATTCTACAAATTCATTATCATGGAATGGATGCTCCCCTCTATGTCAACCTCCATTATGATAGAATTATGATTCTGTTCACATGTGTAGTCCTTGGGAAATATGGTACAAAGATGCTTCCTCCTTTTTTGGCTGTCCATCTTCCAACCCCCTTTTGTATTTTAAGAAATATTCGATTCCTAAAATCTTGGTTGGATCCAGAGCCCCAGCTCCCATTATAGAAGCCAAAGGAGGACAAAGTTTCCTTCCCTCTACCCCTGGCATTTAAGGTATATGAGTAGGTGATATTAGCTCAGCAGATTGAATGCTTCTGCTGGGGACATTGACTCCAAAGTAGTCAATATGAAGATGGAGGGACAGTTTAGAATATAGTGGCAGTTGCAATGCACAGGAGTGACTACAGTGGTATCCAGTGGTTTCTCCAGTAATTCCCAGTGACAGCAGCAGTGGACAGTTGTTAGGGCAGTGGAGCTAGTGGTGGCTTTCTGACCAGACTGGTTTTGCAGAATGACCTTGCCTGATGCTCTTCTGCCTGTCTGCTTGGTTTCTGCCTGATTCGGGAGCCTGATATCCAGTTTTCCTAACAATTCTTAATATCCTCCATCTTTCCAGTAACATCCATTTCTGCTTAAATTAGACAGAATTGATTTTTCTTTCTTGAACCTAGGAACCCTAACAGTTATAGGATTCAGGGACAAAAGTCAGAAGGACAGTTTGTTGCCAAAAACAGAACTTCAGTAAATGAAAATCCAGTGTATCTCTCATTACTAGGTAGCAATAGCACCAACTTCTCAACTTGAAGCTGTAAGTCAGGTGAACAGATGTAACATAGAATGGTGTAGAATTTATTCTATTCTTAGGTATAGAATGATGAAGTTTTTAGATTATTGTAAATGGTGTGTGGTGGCAAATGACAAAAGGTATATCCTAATTCTTGTACACAAATCACTGTTTTTCATCAATAATGTTAGAGGTAGAGAATTATTAAAAACATTGACCATTCTTTCATGGGATGGCATAATATTACATACACCCTGAAAATTCTATCAGAAAATAATATTACACCTTAAGGGAATATGTATATGGTTTTATGGCAAAAATTGCTCAGCTTATGTTATTTTCTATAAAGTAAACTGTGTGTACTTGGAGTTGTATGGTTACAGCATAGTTGATATGGCTTTTCCACTACCAAAGTGTGGCCTGCATGGATGCTAACAGTAAGAGCTAACATTTTCTTTACTACTTACACTTCTATATAATTTAGAATTTTTTTTAGCATTAATTGCCTCTTTACCTTTTTTTTTTTTTTTTTTGGACATTAACATTAAGATTCAGCATTAGAAGGGAAGGTTACATGAGCACATGACTAGAAAGACACTGGTGTCAGACAAGCAATGAGGCATAAATAACATTAAACACTGTGCTCATTTTTTTCTGCAATAGTGTAATTAATCTCCTAAAGTCCATCTCCCAGAAAATGACGCATTTTAAACTTTTAAATCTAAGCTAACTTAAAAGTTCCTGGGCACATATTGATGCTGTTTCGTATAGAATTGAGTCATATGTGGAATCAAGATTACAGCCCTGATGGGGAGGAGGGTGTGAGTAGGGAGGGAATCAGCATTTTTAAAAAGTTCCCCAGGTGATCCCAACTAATGTAGGCAAGTTTAAGAACCTATGAGCTAACCTAAGGCCTCAGGGTCTTACCTTCTAACCTAAATTGCTTTTCCCCAAAGGAATTATGGTGCTAGGTTTTTAAAATAAAGGAAAACAAAATCATCTTCCATTTTAACTGTGTAAATGAAGACTATTTTTAAAAAAGTTTTAATATTTGATTATTACAAAAACACTTTAGCCATCCTAGAAGAGAAAATAATCTTCTGCTTAAATAATTACTTAAGAATCCCTGGTCGCCCAAATATACTATATTTTCTCACCTAATACATTCTCTAGGAGTTTTTACTTTTTAAGATAAGATTAGATAAGGAATAATGTCAGTTAATATTCCTATAGTCATTCCTGAGAAGGTGAAAGCCATAAACTTTGGATCAGATGTGTCTTCAGCTTGGAGCAAAATTACACTCCTTTCTACTTTCACCCAAGTCTTTAGTAATTGATTTGACCTCTGGGAGAGGTATTGGGAGTGCTTATAAGCTGTTCTCTGTTTCTTTTTAGCTGCTTGACACCTCTTCACCTTCATTGACCAAAGTCTTCTAGGTGATTCTATAGCTACTGACAATCGCAGAAGACTGCCTTGAGAAGTCATATGGAGAATAAAAATGCATTTCCTCCTCAACTCTGGAGATGGAGTAGGGAGGTGGATTACGGAATATATAGGTACATATACACACACACATTTTTTAACATAAAAAGCATATTTTAGTAAAGTACAATAAAATAAAGAAATAAGAGTGAATAAGTGCTATAAAAAGTATAAAAAGTAACTATACTGCATACTGGTAGTGAATAAAACTAAAATAAATACATATACTTTGAATAACCTGAAAAGTTTGACATTATACTTTTATGTTTTTTATTCAGAAGTCACCTGGAGAAAAAATCCAAATGCAAACGAAGTACATTCCTTATGTCTATGCTACTCAAGTTAGAATGCCAATGCAGTGCTGAGTGGCTGCGGTGAGGACCAGAATCCACTGCTTTCTCCAGTGCTTTGTTTCTGACTGCTATGCAGCTAGTTGTCCAATTTCCACTCCCATTTTACCGTTGACTGTAAGAGAGCTGGACTAAATGGGAGTTATTCATTTAGCTGGACGAAGTGGGAATTAACTCATTAAGCTGTAAGTTTTGCCATTACAAAACTGCATTTTCTAGCAAATTCTAAAATTTTCACAGATGAAGGTGTGTATTAGAATACTTTATATTTGGGCGCCTGGGTGGCTCAGTTGGTTGGGCGACTGCCTTCGGCTCAGGTCATGATCCTGGAGTCCCTGGATCGAGTCCCGCATCGGGCTCCCTGCTCGGCAGGGAGTTTGCTTCTCCCTCTGACCCTACCCCCTCTTGTGCTCTCTCTCTCACTCTCTCTCTCTCAAATAAATAAATAAAATCTTTAAAAAAAAAAAAGAATACTTTATATTTTAGGGACACCTGGGTGGCTCAGTCAGTAAAGCGTCTAACTTCAGCTCAGGTCATGATCTCAGGGTCCTGGGATGGAGCCCTGCATTGGGCTCCCCGCTCAGCAGGGAGTCTGCTTGTCTCTCTCTCTCCCTCTCCCTCTGCCCCTTCCCCTGCTTGTGCTCTGTCTCTCTCTCAAATAAATAAATAAAAAAAAATACATTTTAGGAACGGGCTGTATGAATTCTTTTGGGAGGAACTCTCTGTACTCTTTATACGAAATCACCTCCAGGCACTTTTCTCATTTCCACTCAAATAGCCAGCCAAGTAGATTCCTAAACTAAATTTAGTCACCAGATGTTTATGTAAACACAAAATACTTTTGTAATTATTTCTAAGTTTCTTTTCATCGTGAGTAAATTTTATTAGTCCTAGTATTATCAGGAGGCAAATCTAATGAAAAACTGGGGCATGTTCCTAAAAGGTGGTCACTCGAAGAGTTACAAGCGTTTTTCCTGGTTTTCAGAGTTTACCTATCAGTTTGGAGCGAAAAGTTTAAAACGATGGCTTTGCCTTGTATACAACGTCAGAACACCAAGCTCACAGCCTGTTACATGCAGGGTGGTACCTAGAGGAGGGGGCAAGGAGACAGCAAGCACTCCTGATTCCTGAGGCATTAGAAAACCCCCTTCAAATGATTCCCCAAACAAAGTGAAGCTAGAGGAGGGTTTCTCCAGCCTCTGGTTCTCAAGGGGCGCTTTGGCCCCTGCGAAGTAACGCTTTCACTTTGATTTCCCTTTAACGAAGCAGGTGAAAGGCCACTTGGCACCAGGCGGTTCCTTTTACTCCAGCTGCCTGTGAAGAGCGCGGTTGCCAGGCAACCAAGTCCCTGGCTCTCTTTGTGCCTACATCAGGCTTAGGAAATTTGGAGGTTTTTAAAGCAGTTGTCTATTGCAGACAACTTACACTGAAATGCCTTGAGGTTTTTAGGACTATTTTTTAAATTCCTTGCAGTAAAACTACATTATCTCTCCTAATTTTCTCTCTTTTGTAGAAGAGACTATTTAAGTGTACGTGGCTATATTTCCACAGGAAAATATCAAGACCTTGACTTCAAAATCACAAGTAATTTACATTTTAAAAGAAGAGCAAATGAGCATCACAGCTGCATTTCATATGTTCCTTCCTGTCAGCTTAATTTTTTTGTTTTCTTTCTCCTCTCCTTTTGCTTTTTAAATTTTATTTGCTTTTCTCGTTTTTTGCCCCCTTCATTCCACCCCAGTTGGATGTATGCTTCTCTCATCTCTTTCTTTCTTATTCTATCCAGGGATGTGAACTCTCTGGTATTTATGCATTCATCTTTTAATCAGTTGCTCATCCAATGAACTGGAAGTGAATCAAGCTTTTCTTTACAACCTGCCTGGTTTATATTTTCTTCTTACTTCAAACTCCTTTTATTTTTATTTTTCTAACCTGTGGCTAGGGAGGGCCATTGGGAAATAACTGACAGACTATTTTCAGTTATTATTTGGACTTGTCTTGTTCCTGACAGAGAAGCCTACACCATTACTCTCTGAGCCTCCCAGTGTGGTCTCTCTGCTTGCATGGTAGCCCTCTTGGCACATTCCATTAGCCCTGAACCCACAGAATTCTCAAAGGTATTTTAGTCCTACGTCAATGTAGGACATTCTCTAACATACTTAATAGTATGAAGATATTTCATGGAAGATCATTCAATTTAAAAATACATGAAAAGGATATGCTTCCTTTTGTTCTTTTTCTCGGAGTCTGGCAATGGCTCAAAATAAATGAGAGCAAATTGGTCTGGCCATTCTTTTACTATCAATGCTCCTCTGGTTCTGCAAAGGGAAACACCTGGTAATGAACAACAACAACAACAACAAAAAAGGTCAAAGTTCTGGAAAGATGTACACTCCAGGCAACAATGCATTTCAAATTTGGATACTTTCTGGTGCTCCCTCCACCTTCCCACTCTGCCAAAGCAAAAACAAAACAAAACAAAAATCCATATTATCATTGTGAGATAACAAATAGTATATGGATTTTTATTTATTTGCTCACTAAAGATTTGTTATAATATAGAAATGGACCCATTTGGTATCATTGCCTGAAAATCCACTGTTGCAAATAAATTTATCTGTTAAGACTGTTAAAATGAAAAATGGGCTTACTTGTTAATACACTTACTACTGTGATTTTGAGTGAGTAGTTATGCAATCAACTATATACATTTCTAGAATTTATAGTAAAAACCACTCTCTCTTTATGAGTCTGTATTGGGATCTTCCATATATTTGCTATGAAAATCATAACAGAAGAGTTATATTATCCTTTTATATATGATAAAATCAGGGTATTGTATTATAGTAGGCCAGAAACAGGAGGTATGGGTTTTAATCTGACTTCGATCCCTAGCTAGCTTTTTGACTTTGGGCAATTCCCTTAATCTCGGTCTCAATTCTCTCTCTTGTAAAGTTGTGAGGTTGGGGTAAATACTCTCTTAGATACATTCTGCTATTAAAATTCTATTATTGAATTTGAAAACCACTAAACCTTTCAGTGAGTGTGATTTAGGAAAGGAATGATATTTTTTTAGCTGGTAAAGTTTTTAAGTGAAACAAGTATTTAAACCTCCATGTATTTGTTAATCGAGCTATTTTTTTTTACTTAGACATGCAAGTTCAAAAATTTCTATCTGTTACTGACTCCAGAGCCAATGGTTAATAAGTACAATTTCTGGAGACTGCCTATGCTTTCTCATTTAGTCGTTGTGGAACATGGGCATGTTCCTTAATGTCTTTGTGCTCAGTTTACTCATCTGTCAATAGGGAGTAATAACAGTACCTGTAACATAGGGATATTGGGAGGATTGAGTGAGACGATTCATGTAAGCTCTTAGCAAATGGCTAGAGCATTACCATGTTCTCAGTATACTCTGCTGTCACCAGCTATCCTGGGCTATTATCACTCCATACTTTATTAGTGTAATAATAACCTCCTAGTTCTAAAGTCTCTTCTTTTAAAATCTATTCCATACATTCCTCCCAGCTTAGACTGCCCAAAATACAATTCTCATAATTTCCCTACCCTGGTAAAAATGATAGCAACAGATTTCCATTGAACCCATAATCTGGCATTTAAGGCTTTCATTAATATATTGGTTCAATTTATCTTCCCAGCTTCATTCTATTACTTCCTCAGGTATATATGCTTTGCCTGAATAGAACTCCCCAAATGTTCCTGAGAATGAGTGCTCTGCTTGCCTGTTTTGCAACTAAGAGCAGAGGTTATGATACTTCTTTACACTCCAGTATCAATCCAGGACCTCACACACAGTGGGCAAGTGATTCTTGTTGAAATGGGCAGCCTCCCAGAAGTCCTCTCTTCTTACCTTTACCTGCATAACCCTTATCCTTCAAGGTCCCATTCAAATATCATGAGTTACTGCTATTCATAAGCTACCTACTTCCTCTCATAGTAATATCATGGATCTATCTGCTAGCATTTATATTCTGCTGTGATTATAATTATTTTTGTCATTATCTTATGTCCTAATTTTTCAGTGGCATTGAGAGCAGTGTACTATGTCTCATTCAATTTTATTTCCTGCAATGCCTAGCATTTGGCTTTGACTATGTTAACTGCCAGTGGCTAGTTGTTGAATGAATGAACATGACTAACAGAATAATATTATTCATTGTTTTGTCATCATTTAAAAAAATCCTATTTTATAGAAGCAAATCTACATTCCTTGCCAGGCTTTTGAGTCTCTCCCATGTCTACTCATATCCTCTCTATGTAACATGACTTTAGGTAGCTGCTCAAGTCCTACTGGCCTTCTTAGTATTCCACGGACATGCCATAGTCATTCTCACCCCTATGCCTTTGCTGATGTTTCCTTGGCCTGAGTGCAGTCCTGTCTTCTTTTTAGCTATTCAAGCCTTATTTCAGGTCACATCCGGTTCCCAATTTCCCCATGGAGCACACCATGTTTAGTTCGGCAATGTTTCTTCTCTTTCACAACTGAAAGAAGAAATTAATACATTTAATTTAGTATTTGATCTTACAAAGACCTCCCCCCAAACCCAGGCCAATGAAACTGGGAGAGAATTTAAAAGTGTGATACTACAGAAATTCTAATATGGAAACTTGAGAGGGGCTATTTCCATATTAACCACTTTCTGGGTTACCTTATATTATCTATACAGATTATCATTATTGACTACTTGTTTATAAGGTATTTAAGCAACTGAATCACCTCTAGCAAATAGTATGACTTTACACATGGTAAGTGCTGATTATAGTTTAATTTAATAAAAAAATATGGCTTAAATCTGTATCTTATTTTTCATGTGTTTTAGTCTTTTAACCCAATTGGATATTAGGTCCTTGGGAGGAGAGGTCAAATCTGGAACTCTTTGGATTTTCTACATGAGCAAGCATAATGCTGATTGTGCTGGAGATTTTCAACACATGAAAATATCCACTGTTAGGTGGGACCTAGCTGACAAAATGACCTAGTCTTTACTTTAAATTTATTTCGTAATACCTGACACTCTAACTTCATTCCCTTTTTCCCAGTCTATTGGTTCTAAGTTACTGCCATACTTATGGTTTTTCCCTGCTTTATTGCCTTCTAATTTACTGTCATACTTACTGGACTTCTCAGTAAATAAGGCAACTAAACTCTATCTTTAGAGAAGATGTACACAGATACATCTTGGGGGTAGGTACACAGGGTGGGAGAGGATTTGCTTTCTATGTCACATTCATACTATTTTCACCTTTGACTGAAGATGAAAATTGGGTATATTATAAATATCTGTTGAGTGGTCTATATTAAGAATAGTGTGCTAGACCATTTATATACACAATCAAATTTTCTCTTCTCAACAAACATTTGTAGTTGATGGTACGAAGCTACATTTATAGACATGAAAACTAAAGGTAAGAAAGAAGCAATTTACTCAAGTCTTTATCCTTAAACTTGATCTCAGGTCCATCTGATACCAAGGTCCCCACTAACAGAAGGAGATAAGACAGTGGATCTACAACTTCATTGAGCAGAAAAGTCACCCAAGGAAATTCTTAAAATACATAATACTGGGATCTATTCCAAAGATTCCAATTTGTTAGGTTTGGGGTGATGCCCAGAAATGTATATTTTAACAAACACGAAAAAGGATTCATTTGGAAAAATTTTGATGTAAGGAATAGTTACGATAATAATAGTAAAAATAACAACTATACAACATGTGGATTAACAGCACACTCTCTACCAGTTACTGCACCACATTACTATTCATCAGACATTGTGTTGTGAAGCATTTATAACATATTTTGTCATTTAATTCTCACAACCACCTTATGAAGTTTATATTATTAGCATCTCCCTTATACGTGAGGAGGGAGCTAGGGTCAGAGTGGTTACATGGTTGGTAAGTGGTGGAAATAGTCTGATTCTAAAGCCCATGCCCACAACTCTAGGGAAGGGGCAGCCAAATGAAAGGAAAACCAGGGAGACTGCTGTCATAGAGCCCAAAGGAAGAGGGCACAAGAGCAGAGCATGTCAATACTAGGGTTAAGTAGGATAGGTAATGAGAAGGATTCCCTGAATTTGTAAATGACGAGGTCATTGCTGGTGTTAGCAATATCAACTTGAGTAAAAGATGGGAGTTGTAATGGGAGTAATAAGGTGGAATGTAGAGAGCTAAAGAATGAATGGAAGATATAAAAAATAGAGCTTAAATCCTCATTTTATGAGTTTCCAACAAAAGTAAGGGAATGAAGAAGGGTTGTTTTAGGGGAGAATGCAAATTTGGTGAGCATTTTTAAAATATGGGAGAGTCATGAAAATATGATGAAGAAGGGACAATAAAGAAAGAGAGGTGGATACAGATTTTCTTCCTCTTCTTCCTCCTCCTCCTCCTTCTTCCTCTTCCAGTTCCGCCTCTTCTTCTTCTTTCCAATCCCCCATACCACCCTAGCATTCTTCTCTCTGCTTCTCCGTGTATGTAGGCTCATTGGTATGTTTGCTATTTCACGTTAGAAATCTTACTACAGAAAAAAATTGCTAGAGCAAGAATTAGAAAATTCAAAATCGCATAATCTGAATAAGATTTAGGATATGGAACACGCCTTTCTTTGATGAAGAGTAAGTGGCTGGTTCTCAAAGATCATGCAAATTATTCTTCACTTGATAAGAATTCACAAATTTTCAATATGGACCATGTAAGTCTCACCTCCCTGAAGTGAATCACCATCATCTTGTCCTTTCTGCTTCTACTAAAATTAATGACACAGAGTTTTGGAGAAGATGGGATAGGTCTGTTAGCTCTGTTTAGAAGCACTTATTTTTTCTGGGATAAGAGGGCATAGGGAGGGGCGCCTGGGTGGCTCAGTTGGTTAAGCGACTGCCTTCGGCTCAGGTCATGATCCCAGGGTCCTGGGATCGAGTCCCACATCGGGCTCCCGGCTCAGCGGGGAGCCTGCTTCTCCCTCTGACCCTCTCCTCTCTCATGCTGTTTCTCTCTCGCTCGCTCTCCAATAAATAAATAAATAGAATCTTTAAAAAAAAAAGTTGAAGAAAAGAGGGCATAGGGAAAGGATGAGCACAGCTGTGGATACAGATATAAGTCTTTGGTAGAGATGCAGACATGGACATTTATGCGCAGTGCAATGGAAAGTTAAAGTAGCTTATGTGTGATGGACTTTATTTTTTGTGTTGAGAAAATTAATAGAGTCATCAAGGAAATTGGTGAAGATTTAGTGTAGCTACTGTGAAGAAACAGAGTCAGAACTGACTAGATATATACAAAAAGATTGTTATGGGGTTAAAAGACCAGAGGAGGGGAAGAGTCCTATATTGTAATCGCATCAGTACACATGACTGTGTAGTTTTTGTTCACTAGTGATTGGGGGAAGGCAGAGAAGTAGATGCCAGGATTGGTTCATCTTAGCTTAAGGATTTAATAAAACAAGTAGTGTGAGCAACAGTGACATGTACTTGAAGGTGTTGGCAATAGGCTTGGTGAAATGAAGGACTCTGGGGCTGGAATTTAGGGAGGACAGGGAAACTAGTAGAGGCTTATAGACATGGAGGTAAGGGTGACCAAGGAATTGAGTTTGAAAGAGATGATAAAGTAGTAAATAGTAAAAATAGTGAAAGAACTGGGAAAGTATGCAGTTATGGGCTGAAAATGGGAATGAGTAGGACCTATCATATTTTAGTGTACATGGCAGCAACTTGAAAGAAATGTGTTTTTTTAGTTCCCATGATCCAATCTATTTTTCTCTTATTTTTCAGAAATCTGAAGTCCTGATGTCTAAGGATGAGGTCCAATTTTGATCTTGTGTTGTCCTCTGAAGTACTGTGAGTTTTATGATTACCCTGGACCTTTATTCCTTATGTCTCCATCACTATCAATTCTGCTATCAATTACTCTGTTAGTCAAATTAGGACCAAGAAGTATTGATTCCTCCAATTTCTAGAATAATAATTGCAATGTGTAAGGCCATACATCTGGTTCACCTGGGCAGCATGTTAAAAATGTACATTTCTGGCCTTTCACCAGACCTACTGAATCAGAATCTCTGTGGGAGTAGATCCCAAAGAATCTGTATTTTTAATAAATTCCAAAGGAGATTCTGACTCAGATTACTACTTTAGGAGATGACAGTTTCAATTGGGCAGAATTTATTAGATTTTTCTCCACTGATTTACAATCATACTCAGTATGTTTTTGCTGTTGACTCCTATTTATGAAGCGATAATGCTGCTGGTGAGCTTTAAGGTTGGGGTAGAGAGGCAAGAAAGCAACAAGTCAATCTTGAAATTGGTGCATTTCCTAAATTTCTTTCTTATGCATGACCGCTCTTACTCATGTTTGGAAAAACAAAAAACCAAAAGAGAGATCAAAGTGGAAGAGATTTATAGAATTAAGAAACTTGACAGAAAAAACCCAAATGGTAAAAATGATTACAAGTAAAAAGTGTTTTGGAGATTGGGTAGGTGTGGAGAATGAGAGGTGAGTGAGAAATTCAATTGAATGTGTTGATGGTGACCACAGATGTACTGCACTGCTTTCATTTGCATTAGACATCTGGTAGATGCCCACATATTTGAAACCTCCTGCTGTTGCATTTTGCTTTTTTGGTAGTTCTGTGATCAATTAATAATAAATGATTTATCTTGCCACTAACTCTTGTGTCATTAGATCTTCTACGCTGAAAAATTTCAGTTAACAAACAAAAAGAAATCTTGTTTTTGGTATCCTTGAACCTAGAAGCAAGTAGAGCATACATGATTATTTTCAGTATCTGCTGACAAGTTTTCAAGGAACAAAGGCATAGTGCTGCATCTAAAATTTCCCCTCAGTGACATATAAGTCAGGCTTCTGTATATTGGGGCTATGAATCATACAAATGAATATATTCATAGATGAAAAATTCATCACTTGATAATATTCTACATGGTGATATCATAATCCATAAGCAATGAAAATATTTTAAAAATGTCACTTTGAGAAGGAACTATATCTTAGATATATGGTCTTTACATTTGCAAATTGTGCTTTTATTATACTTTAATTAGTGATTTCAGTTTAACCTAATACAAAAACTCTCTCCTCTCTCTTTTTCTCCTTCACCTTCTTCCTCTTCTTCCTCCTCCTCCTCCTTCCTCCTCTTCCAGTTCTGCCTCTTCTTCTTCTTTCCAATCCCCCATACCACCCTAGCATTCTTCTCTCTGCTTCTCCGTGTATGTAGGCTCATTGGTATGTTTGCTATTTCACGTTAGAAATCTTACTACAGAAAAAAATTGCTGGAGCAAGAATTAGAAAATTCAAAATTGCATAATCTGAATAAGATTTAGGATATGGAACATGCCTTTCTTTGATGAAGAGTAAGTGGCTGGTTCTCAAAGACCATGCAAATTATTCTTCACTTGATAAGAATTCACAAATTTTCAATATGGACCATGTAAGTCTCACCTCCCTGAAGTGAATCACCATCATCTTGTCCTTTCTGCTTCTACTCCTGGTGCTCAGGTACATGTCTCTGTTCAGCCTGTACTACATGACAACAGTGAACATTACCATCCCATTGCTTCTACAAACACCATTTTGAATTTTTCATACTTCCCAATGAGAAAAATTTCTTTTAGGTTGGGCCAGAAGAGTCAACATTAGTCAGTTTATTCACTTAATACATTCTGTCCAATGTTAGCTGGTTTTTTTTTTTTTTTTTTTTTTTAAATAAAACTTCTCTTTTCTTTTACCCACAATCTAGATACCCTATTCAATTCGAACTCTGGTGAATAAGGCTCACATCCTGAGCCAAGTCTCTTGGATTTGTTCATACTTTAGGAATCATGACTATCTCAGGAATAACCAGCCCTTGCCCTTTCCCTTGTTTCCATTTTTAGACTGAGGTCTTAGCCCAACTTGATATTCTTTCAGTACTTTGGCCCCAGTGTTCTCTGATCTGAATTCCAGGGCCATGAATGAAACTATGCCATGCTGCTCTTTGTTTTAGTCCCAGTACATCTGAGTTTGTACTTACTAATTAGTCCTTTCTTACACTATAGCCGTCTACCTTCATTTAGGTGTGATTACCTCATATCTTAATGATGGAAATATTCTCTTAAATTGCCTCTGTGCTACTGCTCTCCAAATCTGTTGTCTATATTATTGCCAAATTAATAGTCCTAAAAATATACTCACTGTGATACATTCCCTTGTGAAAAATGGCAGTGGGCCTACAATGCTTACAAAATGCAATTGGTAATCCTTAGTTCATCATTTTATGTCTTCATTCACAATCTGGTCTTTACTTATTTTTCCATCCTTATCTCTAGTTATTTTCCTACACAGCTTTAACTCTGACTTCCTTAATGTTGTTGTATTATACCTTTTGCTTTTTTATTTATTACATTCTTTCTACCTAAAATACCCTTCATCTCTGATTCACTTATGGAAATTCTACTCATTTTTTTTAGGTTCAATTACTTCTATTTCTTCCATAAGGTTTTCCTAATCATTCTCATAGGGCCTTATCTCCTTTATTTAAATTCCTATGGGTTTATGTTTTACTCGTTTGGTACTCACAGATATTACTGCAGCTATTTTGAAACATAGCATATCTACTCAAACAGATAGCAAACCCTGAACAAAAGAAACTGTTTCTTATATATCTTGTATATCAGAGGTTTGGATATAATAGATACTTGAAAAGAATTTTTTTTTACTGAAAAGCAATGGCAAACATATCAAAACAAGATACCTCCATGAGACAGTGAACAATAAATTTAAGATAATGATAATCATCCTTAAAGTATGAGGGTTAAAAATCACTGGTCTATGAGACCAATTCCATGGTGCCCATATAATTCAGTAGGGTATATTTGGCTTTCAAAACTAATTTCAAGTCACACACCACAACATTTAAGTAGAGTTCACAAAATGGAGTATTTAGTTTCTTGATTTATGTAGAAGGTAACGCTAGAACACCTTAGGACTCACCACTTACTAGATGTCAAATTTAGCTTTACTATTTGTAAATGTGTAATAAAAAAATCTCCTCAAAAACAAGCATAAACAAAAACAAAAACATATAGCATTTGGCTCATGGACTCATTCATCCCTTTATTTTTTTGTTCACCTAAAAAATACATATTGAATATTTACTACATGAAGGCCACTGAACTTGGAACTAGGGATGTGATGACAAACTGTTCCCTGGGCCATGCTGAATCTGGGGAAAATTAAAGTTTTAAATAAAGTGCTATTATCACATGAAGTGAAAAATGCATTTGTATTACAAAGATAGACGAGAGAATATGAACAATTTTGGGAAGATGAATGACATAATATCAAATTTTATGAATTCCTCAAAAAGATTAAACATCCACTATAGGCCATGAGCTAGCTGTGCTATGTGGTGAGTGTAGGGCAGCTGTTGTGGACTTTATTATTTTTCATCAATTCATCCTCCTCTCCCCATCATGTGGGCAGAGATACTTTCCCATTCCATCAATATTGCACATGTGATTGCTTTGACCAATGAAATGCAGGCAGAAGACACAGTGTGACCGTAGCTAAAGTACTACCATGAGTTTGTTTCCTCTTGCACTATTGTCATTAGCTATAAAACCGTACTGCATAAAGTCAGTGCTTCTTCAGTCTTGGTTCCAGAATGAGAAACATGTGGAGCAGACATAAACTCAACAACCTGGAGTTATGCTTAGCCAAGCCCAGCTGAGTCCAGTTGGGTCAAGCTATAGTCAACACAAAATCATGAAGAAGAAATAGATTTGTTGTTCTCATACTTTAAGTTTGGTTGTTTGTTAATGCACTGAAAATTAATGCAGCAGTGAATAAGATACCTTGTCTAGTGGAGAAGAAAGATATTAAAAAGGTAGTCACAGATGTTCTTTGTGTTTTGAGGAAATGGAATGTTTCTACAAGTATGTATAGCCAGTATTACATTATTCTGGAGGAAGAGGAAAATCTTGGTGGCTACTATTTATATATAAATCAATTTAATTTAGCTTCTATTCATTATTTAGTATGTGTCATCCAACTTCCATTAAAGAACAGATGTGCCTTTGGGAAACTATATACCAGGAAAATCAACTGCTATATTCACAACAGGAAGCAATTGCTGTTTTTATCTCATGTAGTAGTTCTACACAGTGATATATTAATGAACGACTAAGGGGTTCCACTTCTGTATTTTCACTTAACATCAACATTCTTGTATTTTCTATATGACAGGTAATCTCTATATGACAGGCACAGACTTATTCTATGTATTTCTCTTAAGTTATAGATCAGAGAATTTAGATTGGTGTAGTCCTTGAGATGACCTGGACAAGAGTTCATTTTGCAAGATGACCAGTTGGGGCCCACAGAGACAAAGTTACTTTCCTAAGGCTCCTTTTGGAGTTTAGAAGGGTCATATAAGCAGATCAGGTGTCCTGATATCTGGATTGTAATACCTATAACATTGAAAGAAAATGTTTTTCTCATATAATTGTCTTTGGGTGAATTTTAAGGAAAGAGTTGATTATAAAAATTGCAAGTTCTCGGGCACTTGGGTGGCTCAGTTGGTTGAGCCTCTGACTCTTGATTTCAGCTCAGGTCATGATCTCAGGGTCCTGGGATCGAGCCCCACCTTGGGTTCTGTGCTCAGCACAGAGTTTGGTTGAGTTTCTCTCCCTCTGCCCTCTCCCTGCTTGTGCACTCACATGCTCTCTCTCTCTCTAAAATAAATAAATAAGTCTTTAAAAAAATTGTAAGTTCCTATAGTGACTCAACTTAGGGGCAAGAAGTAAATTTTAGAGGTTGAAAACTTTTATTAACTATAGGGCAAAGAATCATTAAGCTATCTATCAAGTTTTCCTACATTTTCATGACAATCCTGGTCATATTATACATTTTTATTTATTGCATTTTTCATAATTTATCATTATATAATTATTTGTGTGATCACTCAATTAATGTATATCATTTGTATAATTTTTCCTTTAGGGTCCAGTAACTAGCACAGTACTTGACACATGGTAAGTACTCAGTACACTTTTGTGGGATTAGTGAACAATTTTTCATCCATTCCACACAAACTGAATGATCATGCTTCATCATATGGTGTGAAATATGTCCTATGCTAAATGATCTCTTGCTGCCAAATTGTCAAGCGAGTATATCAGTTTTTCATGAACTCTGAAAGAAATGGATTAATGGCCTGCCTTTAGTAGATTTTTATTAACAGATCACATAATGAATGTAACATTAAAATGTAGCATTAATAATAACAATAATAATAAAATCTAAATTGACACAAAATTATTTCATTAAAATTATTTAAGAAGAAAATAAGGGTGCACAGTGACTCATGAAATGAAGATCTATTCAAGTGGAATTAATATAATTACTAATAAAAGATTTCAACATTATTTGAGTGACTAATGCTTAAGATACAGGGAGCTAAAAAGGCAATAATGCATCTAATTTGCTATCTTGATATTTAGAAGAAATATCTATTATATTAGGGTAGCCAGATTACCTAACTCCTAAGTGGTGTATTACTGAGCTGTGTCAAAAAAAAAGTTTTAAGAAGAATAATATAGAATACTTATTTTGCCAACATTTTTGGGACTCCAGAGCTAAAAGGATAAGAGGAAAGGGAACATCCACATAAAGCTCAATAACTGCATTCATACTCTTGAGGTTTGAGAGTTACCAGCTCTCCAAATGATCTTCACTCTCCTTTTTACTGTTTGACCTTCTGCATTCTCTAAGAAGTCTTGATGGACTGTTTAAGAATGTTGTGAGGTCCTTTGGCATCCACATTATGACAACATATAGCAATACTCAAACCAACCAGAAAGCTTGACTACCAAGTAAAAGTTTTACCCACCCCCCCCCACATGATTGTAAAAGAACTACGTCTTGCAATTTCTGAGGAGGCCACCAACAAGTAACATCTCTCTTTCCCACATAGTTACTAAATAATTTGTGAAATAAAACAAACGAGTAAATATGTCAGGCAAAATACCACCTTTGTCACTGCTAGAGGCCAGGATGCAGATTGTGGCTTTAGATCTATTAGTCAAATGGATCCTGGATCTCAGGATTTGGGTGAATTCACCCATTTACAGAAAGCACCAGACTTGGGGTAGATCTCCTTTCATCACACTCACCAGAGCTGCCTCCTGTACCACTTCCAGCATGAAAGAGCATAGGAAGACTAATGGTCTCCAGGAGGCTGGCTTCAGGAGAAAACAGGATGGTGGAGAATGTCTAGTTATTCTTCTTATGCTTCCGGTCAGAAAAATCACTCCATCTTCCTAAGAAGAAAGTGAGTAACAACAGCAACAACAGCAACAAAGATGGCAGAGGTACATTATTTGAGTTCTCTAAAAACCAAGAAAGTGAAGAGTATAAGAACAGTTGCCCAGTTAGATGTAATGAAAATGTCTTCAGTGGCAGGAACTAAAGTTCCTGTCCCCAAAGAAGCAGAGACAGAATTAGATATCACATTTTCCCCTTTCAAGAATAAAAAGGTCTCAGTCAAAAGTGAAAAGTAAGAATAATTTCTGTCAAAATATTTATTTTGATGTGGACAACAGGACTTGGAATCTTTCTATAAAAAACAGTGAAATAGGGGCGCCTGGGTGGCTCAGTCGTTAAGCAGCTGCCTTTGGCTCAGGTCATGATCCCAGGGTCCTGGGATCGAGTCCCGCATTGGGCTCTCTGCTCAGCGGGAAGCCTGCTTCTCCCTCTTCCACTCCCCCTGCTTGTGTTCCTACTCTCGCTATCTCTCTCTCTTTGTCAAATAAATAAATAAAAATCTTTAAAAATAAATAAATAAATAAACAACAACAACAACAAAAAACCAGTGAAATATTGGAGATCTATTGAAGGTCAAAAAAAGCCAGGTTAAGTCACTTTTGAAAAGAAGAAGTATATTTAAAATATGTTCATCTAATTTTTAGAGTTGTTATTCTACCATAAAATAATTATTGGCAATTTTAATAATAATTACATGAAATAACAAATTACATATACTTTATTTATTTAAAAAATTTTAAGAAGTAGAAAACAAATGAAAGAAATGAATCATATTCATACTGTTCAGAAGAAGCTTCTCTCCACATGTTCATGTGTTTCTTTACAAGTGTTTCTATGTATTTTCACATTAGATCATACAGGTTATGCAGTTCTATGACATAAGAGTTCACATTCATCTCAATTTGGAAATGGAATTTACTAAGAAGGTTTTAATGAAGAGACTTTCATTAAAAGCCTCTATACAGAAGTGTGGTTAGGATTAAGGACAAGGGATGATGGGCATCAGAGGATAGCAACAGTAGGGAGCAGTAGGGCCTTAAGGACAAAGGAAAGATATCACGTTTTCCTAGAGTTCTATGGAAACTGAAGTGGCAAGGAATCTGTATGATGCACTTTGTAGTAGTCAACTTCTCAGAGGACAGATCAAGGAAAGGAATGGAAGATCAAAGAAGAATGGCTCTAGCAGAGTGGGGAACAAATGGAGAATAATCAGTGCATTAATTATTAAAGATTGCTTATTAATAGATTTTTATGGCCATGTAATAGTCTAAAATAACCACACCATGTAATACAACCACTATTTTTTGATTGACTACTTAGATTGTGTCCAGTATTTTTGCCATTATAAACAACACTGCAATGCATATATTTCTTCGTTTCTGCAATTTCCTTCGAGTGAATTCTTGGGACTTGAATTATTACACTAAAAAGCATAAATGTTCTTAGGCCTCTTAAAACTTGCTGACAATGTTTTACAACCGTATATATAATTATTCCTCCAGCAATGCAAGAATGTGCTTGTTTTACTGCACATTGTTGAGCATTGCATATTCCCATAAAAGTTATTTCTTACTTTGATGAGAAATTTTTCCACAGAAATCACGTCTGCATATTTTTAAAAGAAATCTTTAAAACCGCGTCTCTTTTATTTTGTTACGATTTTCTTTTCCACATGGTTTTTGAATTTTTTAAATTGTGTCAGCATCGTGAGGTGATGATAATCCATGGTTGCTCTTCACGGCTGCTGCCCCAGCCTCATTGATTTAATAATCCAGTTTCTCTAGTGCTGACTTGGGTTGCTTCCTTAATCAAGTATGCATGATTACAAACAATGATGTATGTTTTCCGAGCGATCTGTTTTTTTTCATATTTCAGTCAATTTTTTTTTTCAATGTGACTGAAGCAGAGCAGCTCTGTAGTGCCAAGTTGTCCTGTAACATATCTGGACAATAGAAAGCAACAAAAGACAGCCTCCATGTTCCCTAGTAAAGCCGACCCTTTAATGGTAATAATAATAAAATGACAATACCATCACAATGAACAGTATCAATGACTACTTACCACAGGCCAGGCATCATGAAGAAGCTTCCACACCAGCTCAAACCATAGCCAGGATGCCTCTCTTCTAAGTCAGGAAGGGATGTATTGGGAGGCTGGAGTATACATTACCAAATCTTGTTGATTCTCCTTTCAAAGTTCTTCTTAAATTTCTCCACTTATTTCTACTCTCACTGCCATTGTCTTATTCAAGCAGTCATCTTCTTTTGTGGATTAATGCAACAGACATTCTCAGTTCTCAGCTGGTTTGGTTTGATCTCTTAATAGGCCTGCTGTTTAACATATCTATTAATTTTTAAAAAATTTCATTGACTATTTTTATTTCCAGAATCTCCACTTGATTCCTTTCAAATACATCTGTGTTTTTTTTTTTTCTCATAAAATCTTTATTCTTCATGGGTTCTCTTGCTTCCTTGATCTCTGAATATTTTAAACATTTTAAAATCTCTTTCTGATCTGTTTGGTCTCTATTTCTTAGTATGAAGTATGAATTATCCACTTACGGGTTTTCCTGAAGTATGAATTTCCCTCAATTGGGAGTTTTTGCTCTAAAAGATCTGGGCATTTCTTGGATTTTACAAGATCCTATTGGGTCAACCAGTTTGGAACTATATACTAGTTTCTTATTCAAGGTTTCTGCACCTCATGGATATTGTGAATTTGGGTCTTATTTTTTATGCAAGATAAGAGCTTTGGTTCTGTTTTGTGAAGGATAATTCCTTCTACCAATGGCCCAGGCAGGGTGTCTGTCTCCAAATCAGTTTGGAGTTTTTGTAGTTCCCATGTGGGTTTAGCTTTCAAGTCAGTTGGGTAAACAGCCTAGGAGAGGGATTATGGGATGATATGATAAGGTTCTGGTCAGTTTTGTAAGAACCCTCCAAACTCTTCAGAAGTGGCTATAGGGTTTTGCATTCCCACCAGCAACGAATAATAGTTCCTATTGCTCCACATCCTTGCCAGTAATTGCTATTTCAAGAATTTTGGATTTTAGCCTTGTAGCAGTGAAAAGTATGTAGCTGCATCTCTTTGTTTTGATTTGCATTACCTTAATGACATGCCACTGAGAATCTTCTCATATGCTTATTTGCCATCTGTATATCTTCTTTGCTCAGGTGCCTATTCATTTCTTTTGCTCTTTTAAAAATTAGGTTGTTGATTTTCTTACTGTTGAGTTTTAAGAATCCTTTGTATATTTTGGATACAAGTCTTTATCAGATACATGCTTTGCAAATATTTTCTCGGAGTCTGTGGCTTGTTTTTTTATGCTTGTAAAAATGTCTTTCATAGAAGTTTTAAATTTTTAAAATTATTTTTAATTGTGGTAAAATATACATAGCATAAAATTTACGATTTAACCATGGGTTGCCTTTTCACAGGAGTGTATGTGTTTTAATGCCCAGAAGTTTTTAATTTTATTAAAGTCCAATTTATCATTTTTTTTCCCCATGGATCATGCTTCTAATGTTGTATCTAAAAACTTATCACCAAACACAAGGTAGCATAGATTTTCTCTCATTTTCGTCATGAGGTTTTATAATTTTGCATTTTACACTTAGATCTATGATCTATTTTGAGTTAACTTTTGTGAGAGGTGAGAGGTCTGTGTCTATGTTCACCATTTTGCATATGGATGTCCAAATGTTCCAGCATTATTTGTTGAAAAGACTATGCTTTTTTCACTGAATTGCCCTCGTACATTAGTTGAAAATCAGTTTACTGTTTTGGTAGGTCTATCTTTTGTTTCTCTATTTTATTCTATTGATCTATGTGTCTATTCTTTAGCTAATATGATAATGTCTCGATTAAGGTAGTTTTATAGTAAATCTTGAAATAGAGAAGTGTGAGTTCTACAATTTTTCTACTTCTTCCATATTGTGCTAGTTATTCTAAGTCTTTGCCTTTCTATATGAACTTTGGAATCAGTTTATGTATGTCTACAAAATATCTTGCTAGGATTTTGATTAGGATTGCATTTAATCTATAGATCAAGTTGGGAAGAATTGATATCTGAACAATATTGAGTGTTCCAATTCATGAACACAATATCTTTTTTTTTTTTCTTAAAGAAAGCCATGTTCCAGATCATGTTCTAGGCCTGGGTATATAGCCTCAAATCTAATCTATATGATAAATCCATGTCTGTAAGGTATATATCATGTCCCGCTGTCCTACCACTTCATAAGCCATATTTTCCTTCAACTAGAACTTGTTGATACATCTTTGAATGCTTTAGCAGACTACATTTATTTTGCCTGATTTAAGGTACTTTATAGACTTTTTCTAGGGGCTTTTAAAATGCTGATCCCTTTCCCTGAGATCTTTGCCTACTGCTGGATACTCATCTTTAAATATGAGTTTAGACGCCATAATCTCAGTGAGGAGTCTTCTGACTCCCTGATTAGGTTGAGGGTCCCCAGTTCACTCTCTAGTTCTTGTATATTCTATTGCTCATAAACCAGGCATGAGAACCTGAAGTAATTTGGAAAAAACACAAATCTTTACTTGCATTTATTAAGCAGCTTGAAAACCTCAACATTCATACATAAATTCCTTCTTCCGTCCTCTGCAAACACAAACCCCAGCTTTTTTTATATGTCTCTCTTCTCAAAACCATGAACAAAAGTTCTTTAAATCCAGGAACTATTTGTCCAAACCCAACACATTCTGCTCCTAGTTCAATATGTAAATGGACTTATCTGCCATTCCTGACGCACTCCTCATTTCCTCCTATGCCCATCCTCTGAATCCCCATCAAAGAGCTAAAAATATGGCCTCAGACTTCTATGAAAGATGGCAGAGTAGGAGGGTCCTAAGCTCACCTTGACCCATGAATACAACTAGGTAACATCCACATCAGTGTAAATACCCAGGAAATGACCTGAAGACTGGCAGGACAGACTCTCCACAGCTAAATGTGGCAACATTGAAGTGGGTAGAAAGGGTGCTGTTGGAAGGTAAGCTAACATGTGGGACTGTCTGTAGGAAGGAGAGATGCTGTGGGAGTGGAGAGGGGAGAAGAGCAGACCCCAGAGTAGGTACCCTAAGCATGAGGGGCCCACACTGGGAAGACAAATCCCTGTAATATTTGGCTTTGAAAACCAGAAGAGCCTAATGTTGTGAGTTGTTACAATAAGTGGGGCTTAACACATGGAACCTTACAAATCAGTGGGCTTGGCACTGAGAGAGCCAGAGGGTGATAAAAAACTGAGTCCCTGTCCTTAAAGGGACAGCATAGCAACAGTCCTGCTGAGATACAGCACAGAAGAAGCAGTTTGAAAAATACCTGGGGTATATGGGAAGATATATTTACTAATCTCAGAGCAGGATTAGAGTGGCAGCGATCTTTGGGAGAATTCTCCAAAAACAAAAGAGCTGATGGGTACTATTTCCCTCCCCTCCCCTCCCCCAACCTAGATACATGGACATCTGCCAGAACCAGCTCAGCACAAGCACTCTCTCCCTAGCTTTGAAAAGAATGCCCACCCCCATGTTCTCTTGTGGATCAACCCCCTTCAACACACTCTTGACAGAAATCCATCCAAAGTGGCATCACAAGCCTGGCATTATGCAAACAGCTCCAACAAGAGACAGCATCACTCCAAAGCAACTCCTGCCCTGGGGAGAGAGGAAGATAATCACTCACTCCAGTCTGACTATGGCCCCAGCAGTGAGCTGGGGGCAGACATATAATGGAACTGCAGACCCAGCCTAGCAATGAAAGTTTCTCGGGGAACAACACAGGGAGAGTGCTCTGCAGTTTGGTACTACTGAAGCTCTAGCAAATGCCTGGTCTGCCCCAAGTCAAGCCCAAGGTGGCCTCAGACTGGCCCACTAACAACACAGGGACCAAACCCTGCCCACAGTAGGCAGAGAGAGCCATTGCATGACAGGACTGTAGACAAAGCAGCTCCGCTACAATAGTAGGGCACATGCAACACACATAGGAGACACCCCTCAGGTGCTGGGTTCTGGTGAATAGGAGACATTGCATTCTAGGGCACTACAGGACCTTTTCTTCATAAGGCCATTACTTTGAAGAGCAGGAGACATAGCTGACTTTCCTAACACAAAGAAACAGACACAGAGAATTAACCAAAATGAGGAAGCAGAGGAATATTTCTCAAATGAAAGAATAGGACAAAATCACAGCAAGAAAGCTAAATGAAATGGAGATAAGTAACATGCAAGATAGAAAATTTAAAGTAACAGTCATAAAAATAAGAATAGAAGAGGGAGTAAAGCTTCCAAATTCATTCTATATGGTCAGCATTATACCCAAACCAGATAAAGACATGACAAAAAAAGAGAAAGGAATGTATCTCTGATGAAGGTAGATGCATAAATCCTCAACAAAATATTAGCAAACTCAATCCAACAATATATTTTAAAAAATCATTCACTGTGATCAAGTGGGATTTATTCCTGGGATGCAAGGGTGGTTCAATATTCACAAATCAATCAATATGATACATCATATCGACAGGAGAAAGGATAAAAACCATATCATCATTTCAATAGATGCAAAAAAAGTGTTTGACAAAGTACAACATCCATTCATGATAAAAACCCTCAACTAAGTAGGTTTAGAGGGAACATACCTTAGCATAATAAAGGCCATCTATGAAAAATCCACATCTAACATCAGACTTAATGGTGAAAAACTGAGAACTTTTCCCCCAAGATCAGGAACAAAACAAAGATGTCCACTCACCACTTTTATCCAACATAGTATTGGAAGTCCTAGCCACAGCAATCAGACAACAAAAAGAAATAAAAGGCATCCAAATTGGTAAGGAAGAAGAAAAACTTTCACTATTTGCAGATGCATAAAACTATATATAGAAAACCCTAAAGACTCCACCAAAAAACTACTAGAACTGATGAATGAATTCAGTAAGTTTGCAGGATACAAAGTCAATATATGGAAATCCATTGCATTTTTATACACTAATAATGAAGTAGCAGAAAGAGAAATTAAGAAAACGTCCCATTTGCAATTGTACCAACAATAGTAAAATACTTAGGAATAAACTTAACCAAGGAGGTGAAAGACCCATACTCTGAAAACTATAAAACATTGATGAAAGAAATTGAAGATGACAGAAACAAATGGAAAGACACTCCATGCTCATGGATTGGGAGAACAAATATTGTTAAAATGTCCACATTACCAAAAGCAATCTACAGATTTAATTCAATACCTATCAAAATACCAACAGTGTTTTTTACAGCACTAGAAAAAATAATCCTAAAATTTGCATGGAATCACAAAAGACCCTGAATAACGAAAGCAATCTTGAGAAAGAAGAACAAAGCTGGAGGCATCATAATCCCGGATTTCAAAATATACTACAAAGCTGTAGTAATCAAAACAGTATGTTACTAGCACTGGAATAAATCCACAATTATATGGAACTGCAGACCCAGCCTAGCAATGACAAAGGAGGCCAAAATATTCAATGGGAAAAAAAAAATCTCAACAAATGGTGCTGGGAACACTGCACAGCTACATGCAAAAAATTGAACCACTTTCTTACACCATACACAAAAATAAACTGAAGATAAATTAATGACCTGTGAGACCTGAAACCATAACCATCCTAGAGGAGAACACAGGCTGTCTGACATGGCCATAGCAACATTTTTCTAGATATGTCTCCTGAGGCAAGGGAAACAAAAGCAAAAATCAACTATTGGGACTGCATCAAAGTTAAGAGTTTCTGCACAGCAAAGGAAACAACAAAACAAAAAGAAAACCTACTGAATAGGAGAAGATATTTGTAAATGACATATCCAATAAAGGGTTTGTATCCAAAATATATAAAGAATTTATACAACTCAGCACCAAAAACCAAATAACCCAATTTAAACATGGGCAGAAGATACGAACAGACATTTCTCCAAAGAAGACATACAGAGGCCACTAGGCACATAAAAAGATGCTCAACATCATTCATCATCAGGGATATGCAAATCAAAACCACAATGAGGGGGTGTGGGTGGCTCAGTCAGTTAAGTCCAGCTCTTGATCTCAGCTCAGTTCTCGATCTCAGGGTAATGAGTTCAAGGTCCATGTTGGGCTCCACACTGGGCATGAAGCCTACTTAAAAAAAAACAAAAACAAAAACAAAAATAAAAACACAATGAGATATTACCTCACACCTGTCAGAACGACTAAAATCAAAAACACAAGAAACAATAAGTGTTGGTGAGGATGTGAAGAAAAAGGGATCTTTGTGCACTGTTGGTGAGAATGCAAACAGGTCCAGCCACTGTGGAAAACAGTATGGAGGTTCTTCAAAAATTAAAAATAAAATTACTATATGATTCAGTAATTCCACTACTGGATATTTACCCAAAGAACATGAAAACACTAATTTGAAAAGATATATGCATCCCTATGTTTATTGCAGCATTATTTACAATAGTTAAATTATGGAAGCAACCCAAGAGTTCATGGATGGATGGATGGATAAAGAAGGGTGGGATATATATATGTGTATATATATAAAATGAAATATTACTCAGCCATAAAAAAGAATGAAATCTTGCCATTTGCAACAACATGGATGGATCTAAAGGGGATTATGTAAGTGATATAATTCAGAGAAAGACATATACCATATGATCTAACTCATACATGGAATTTAAGATACAAAACAAATGAACAAAGAAAAAAGGGGCCAGCCAAAAAAAGATTCTTATATATAGAGAAAGAACTGGTGGTTACCAGAGAGGAGGTGGGTGGGGGAAAAAAGAAATGTGATGGGGATTAAGAAATACACTTGTAGTGAGCACCGGGTGATATATGGAATTGTTAAATCACTATATCATACTCCTAAGACTAATATAACACTGTATGTTAATTATATTGGAATGAAAACAAAAACAAATAAATAGACTAGGTAATTTTTAAAAAGAGCTTAAAATACTGTCTAGTAATGCTCAACATTCTTATGGGGTTGGAGAGAGCAAGAATCTGCCTGGATACACCCACACTCTGCTTTTCAAGTTGTGCTTCTGTCTGCTTTCTTCATCACCATTGTTTCCAGTACCCAGAAAAATACCTGTAACAAAACATGCACTCAATCTTTGTTCAATAAGTGACTAAGTCATTTTCTCAAATGTGCATTTCTTGGTTAAGTCTTTTTTTCCCTGCCTTTTGTTCTTTTTATTCATTTAAACATACATACACATTTTTAAATAAATAATTTAACAAAACTTAGTTCATGATGTTTTGTAAGCTAGTTTCTGTCTTGATCATTATAATATTTTGGACAGCTTATGTCAATTAATATAAATCTGCACAATTATTTTATTTTATTTTTTAAAGATTTGTTTTTTTTTTTATTTTAGAGAGAGAGAAGGGGGGAGGGGCAGAGAAAATCTCAAGCAGACTCCCCGCTGAGGATGGAGCCCCATATTGGGCTCTATCTCATGACCCTAAGATCATGACCTGATCCTAAACCAAGAGTTGTACACTCAACCGAGCCATCCAGGCACCCCTATATCTACACACTTATTTTATTTATTTATTTATTTATTTATTTATTTATTTATTTATTTATTT
>NW_023270807.1:53128776-53417032 GCF_011800145.1 Mirounga leonina | reverse complement strand
TTTATTTATTTATTTATTTATTTATTTATTTATTTATTTATTTATTTAAAGATTTTATTTATTTATTTGAGAGAGAGAGTATGAGAGAGAGCAAGCACATGAGAGGGGGGAGGGTCAGAGGGAGAAGCAGACTCCCTGCCGAGCAGGGAGCCCGATGCGGGACTCGATCCAGGGACTCCAAGATCATGACCTGAGCCGAAGGCAGTCGCTTAACCAACTGAGCCACCCAGGTGCCCTATTTATTTTATTTTTAAAAAGATTTTATTTATTTGAGAGAGAGAGAGCACTAGTAGGGGTGAGGGGGTCATGGAGAGGGAGAAGCAGATTCCCTGCTCAGTAGGGAGCTGGACATGGAGCTCGATCCTAGGACCCTGAGATCATGATGTGAGCCAAGGCAGACGTTTAACCAACTGAGCCACCCGGGCACCCCTAAACCTACACAATTATTTAAAAACCTGCATATATAACAATTCTCTCTTCCATCAAACCAATTTCTTAAACTTTTAGAAGGGTAGGTTGTTTGTAATTTTTCCGTATTATAGATCACAGTATTTTGAATGACTTTTTATATGCATGTTTGCACTTGCTTGAGAATTTCCTGAGAATAAATTTAAAATGCTGTGCTGAAGATTATGCAGTTAAAATTGTAATGAAATTTCCAGAAAATTTATATAAGTTTGTCCTCTCACTAAAAGTAAACCGAGTTTCCTTTCCCTCACATTCTTGATAAGTGGAGTTATCTTCCAGTTTTTCATCTTTGCCAATCTGATAGGTGAAGATAAAGCTATCTTATTTTTTATTTTACTTGCATTTTTTTACATGGCAGGGGCATTGTATATTTCTTCATGCGCCTACCAGATTTTTGTAATTTTTCTTTTCTTAATACACTTTAGTTTCTATTTGGAGGTCTTTACTTTCTCACTATTTTTAAACTAAAGTTTAAAAACTTTAAAAAATTATGCATAACTCTTTCCCTTTCCTGTATGTTGTAAACACTTTCCCAAGTTTTCATTTTTCTTTAAATCTTTTTTCCATCAAAATAGCGATTAAGGAAGTTCAAGCAGCCACGTGGAGAGGCCACATAGAGAAGCCACGTGTACATGTGATTTGCAGTTCAAGCTGAGGTGCCAGGCCACAGCTAGCACCAACCACAAGTCATGTGCGTGCACACTTCAGATGATTATAGCCCTCAACTCTTGAGTCATCCTCAGTCACTGAGTCTTCCCAGCTGAGACCCCAGATACCATGTGAAAAAAACCAAGCTGTTCCTAAAGTGCTCTATCCAAATTTGTAACTCATAGAGTATGTGCATATAAAAAAATGGTTGTTGTTTTACACAATTGTTTACAGTGGCTTGTTATATAGCAATAGTGATTGGAATAATAGTCTTTCCTATTTTCACCCATATCTAAATTATCAGTCTCATCAGCCACTATTCTCCTTCTAAGGAGAGGATTAGTCTACCATACATGTCCCCAAGCCTATGAAAATGCTTTCACTCAAATCCTCTTCAAAGAACATAGTATAGCATTGTTTTCTGGACCTTCAATAGCTGAAGGAATTAAACAGAGGGTCACTTCTCTCAAACTGAGTTAATTAGATTATTCAACTGGGAATTTGGAATTAGGGTGATGAGAGCTTGCATTAACTGGCAGAATAAAAAATAAGAAATACATGGGAAAATAGTTCAGTTATAAATAATAGAGGTTCTGAACTTCTCTAGTTGCTATGCTTTTTGTGTCCTAGATGTATAGATTTTCCTTGGTTTTGACAGCATATGCATAATTAAAATACTATCATTCACTTGCACTAACTTTAGAGATTTCATTTTCTTGCTACTAAGTTTATTGACTTTACTCAGATTTTTTGCTACACTTCCTCAGAACTGATTTTACTCATACTGTTCTTCTCTGCCATGCAAACTACAATGCTCAAATCTTAGCTTCTTTTGTAAATATTGAATTTCCTAGGTAGAATGTATGATTTCATCTCTAGTAAATTTCACTGCACTCCACTCTTACTTCTAGAAACAACTATCCCCGTGGATAGTTGGATTTTAATCTTGTGTACATGTTTTTTCTCTCATTGCACTACACACAGACAGAATGAGCATCACTGATAATCACATACAGTGGCATAAGATGAGAAATTTATCCTATGACCTATTATGCGCACATACTTTTCATAATTCTACTAAAAAGAATTAGTTCTAGGAAACAGAATGCATCTCAATATCTGCTCAGAAAAATGGGAAACTAACATTTATTAAGTTCTATCATTTTCTAGATACACTCAGAACCACCTCCAGCACTAAAGGGGGCTGAGTGAAACATAAGCCTATTTGAAGATCCCTGCCACCCAACAACAACAAAGGAAGCCCAAAAGGTAAGATACTCGTAGGTGGGCCATGCCCTAACCAGATTAACCATTCCAAAGAAAGAGAGTAATTTAGTTTTAATTGCTGCATAGAATTATTTATAATTCCCATTTCTAAATATTTGTAAAATGCATACCACCATTTAATTATTTCCAAAGGCTGTTTTATAAATACCAATTGTATAATTTTAGGAACACAGTGAGTTATAAAATGAAAGATGCTACAGTAATACTGAGAATTATTGTGTCTTCCTGAAAAACAAAACAGGCAAGACAAATTCATAAAGCTTGCTGATGACAGACAATTATCATCCATCCTTCGCAGGAAGGAAAGGAAAAAGTGATTCTCATACAAATGAATGGGTAGAGTTATAAAATGAGTGAAATGTAACGACATAACCAAGAAAATGGAGAGCTAAATACCTAGAGGGAGAGAGGAATGTATTAACATTAAATAACAAGGGAAATTATATTTCAAGGAGCATAACAATAAGCAAGGTTTATAGTTAAGGGGAAATTAGGAGAGGATGAATAATGTGAAATAAAAACAAAAAGAAAAATGTAAGCTGGGGTAGGTTTTCTGAAGCATCAAATTATGAACTAGCTAGGTGACACTTTCTTTCCATTCTGCAGTGAAAACGACACAGCAGGAGATATGACTTTTTAGTTTCCTTAGTATTTTTGCCATTTAGAAATGGAATATGTGACGGAGTTTATTCTATTTAAAACAAAAATAGAATTTTAAATATGGTATCATGAAGCTAGATTTGAAATATTAATAACCTGATTTACATTCTACCTCTCTGGAAAAATGTAAGCAACAAAATTTCCATGAAGCTCCAGGGGTTTGAAATTAGTTTTGAAAGCTACTGGGGCATGGCACATTACTACAAAATCTTTAAAAACTGTAAGCACCAAGATAGTAAGGAGAATGCTCTCTGATCTAAAAGGGAATAATGAAAAGAAATAAGAGGAAATTGAGCAAAGGAAACTTTATCCTACCATCCAAAAAATTGCTCAACAGTGTCAAGGAAACAGAGCCATAAGGAAGTGCTAAAAGCTTGATGACATGAATAATTTTAACCAGTCTGCATCTCACTGAATAATCTCTTTAAAAATCATGCAAAAAATACTGCCTAGGCTTGGTGAGAGAGGCAATATGTAGCCAGAATTATTTTTCTCTGATTTATGGCATCCATAATAGATCAGTTTCACACAGATTGTACACTTATTACTGTTGTATCTGGAAAATATGAATGCATAGCTCAAGGGAAAAAGCAAAAGAGAATCAGTCATTTAAAAATTGTAGAGCTGGAATCTAAGAGACAACTTTATGACCTAACTTGCTTGTTTCAGATTAAACAACACTAACCAACCAACTGACCAAACAAAGAAAACAAAAGCAAAAATCCAAAAACCTAACGCCTGAGGATAAGTGACTCATTGAACATCATATAATTAGCCTGTGACAAAGCCAAGACCAGAACCCATGTTTTCTTTTCTTTCTTTCTTTTTTTAATAGATAAGGCATTTTTATTTATAGACCAGTTAGTCAAAACTCGGATTGGTTATTGTAACAGATGCTGTTGATTTCCTACTGCACATCCCCAGAGCCCACCACTGAGTTCACCTGAAGCTGACAACTTCCCACTTCAAGCACTTTTCCATTCATGGGCACAGCAGCTCTGAAGTGCCAGGGGCAACTCTCAAACAGTGAGAGAAAAGTATCAGTGAATAACTATCCCAGCTGTGCTGTCCCTTGGCCAGACAATTCTGAGGTATACTTTACAGGATTACTGAGATGAACTCCAGAAGGATTGGGTGACAGAGGTCCAGAGTGGTAATGGCTCATTCAGACATTGTAGAGCTTTGTCTCTCCTTTCTGTGTCACTTTTCCCATATTTGGGATAAAATTCCAACTACACTCACTGCACCCAAGTTTTTGTTTCAAGATCTATTTAAGGAACTTGTAGGAAGAGACTTGGGTAATGTGATCAAGGTCATATGCATAGTTAAGGCAGATGAGGATTCATCCTTTTTTCTACCATCTTGCAAGAAGGTGAATGATCCTGGTGTTGAGTTTAGTACCTAATTCTATTCTTGTCAACATGCCCCTAGAGGTGAACATGGCACAAATACAGATGAGGTGATTGAGACTTAGAGATGTGTCAGCTACCAAAACTGAACCAGGAAGAAATAGAAAACCTGAACAGACCTATAACCACTAAGGAAATTGAAGCAGTCATCAAAAATCTCCCAACAAACAAAAGCACAGGGCCAGATGGCTTCCCAGGGGAATTCTACCAAACATTTCAAGAAGAATTAATACCTATTCTTCTGAAACTGTTCCAAAAACTAGAAATGGAAGGAAAACTTCCAAACTCGTTTTATGAGGCCACCATTACCTTGATCCCCAAACCAAAGACCCCATCAAAAAGGAGAATTACAGACCAATATCCTTGATGAACATGGTTGCAAAAATTCTCACCAAAATACTAGCCAATAGGATCCAACAGTACATTAAAAGGATTATTCACCATAACCAAGTGGGATTTATCTCTGGGCTGCAAGGTTGGTTCAACATCCGCATATCAATCAATGTGATACAATACATTAATAAAAGAAAGAACGGGGCGCCTGGGTGGCTCAGTTGGTTAAGCGACTGCCTTTGGCTCAGGTCATGATCCTGGAGTCCTGGGATCGAGTCCCGCGTCGGGGTCCCTGCTCGGCGGGGGGGTCTGCTTCTCCCTCTGCCCTCTTCCCTCTCGTGCTCTCTGTCTCTCATTCTCTCTCTCTCAAATAAATAAATAAAAATCTTTAAAAAAAAAAAAGAAAACTAAAAAAAATAAAAAAAAAAGAAAAGAAAGAACAAGAACCATATGATCCTCTCAATAGATGCAGAAAAAGCATTTGACAAAGGACAGCATCCTTTCTTGATCAAAACTCTTCAGAGTATAGGCATAGAGGGTACATACCTCAATATCATAAAAGCCATCTATGAAAAACCCACAGCAAATATTATTCTCAATGGGGAAAAACTGAGAGCTTTCCCCCTAAGGTCAGGAACACGGCAGGGATGTCCACTATCACCACTGCTATTCAACATAGTATTAGAAGTCTTAGCCACAGCAATCAGACAACAAAAAGAAATAAAAGGCATCCAAATTGGCAAAGAAGAAGTCAAACTCTCACTGTTTGCAGATGGTATGATACTTTATGTGGAAAACCCAAAAGACTCCACCCCAAAACTGCTAGAACTCATACAGGAATTCAGTAAAGTGGCAGGATATAAAATCAATGCACAGAAATCAGTGGCATTCCTATACACCAACAACAAGATGGAAGAAAGAGAAATTAAGGAGTCGATCCCATTTACAATTGCACCCAAAACCATAAGATACCTAGGAATAAATCTAACCAAAGAGGCGAAGAATCTGTACTCAGAAAACTATAAAATTCTCATGAAAGAAATTGAGGAAGACACAAAAAAATGGAAAAACGTTCCATGCTCATGGATTGGAAGAACAAATATTGTGAAGATGTCAATGCTACCTAGAGCAATCTACACATTCAATGCAATCCCTATCAAAATACCATCCACTTTTTTCAAAGAAATGGAACAAATAATCCTAAAATCTGTATGGAACCAGAAAAGACCCCGAATAGCCAGAGGAATGTTGAAAAAGAAAAGCAAAACTGGCGGCATCACAATTCCGGACTTCCAGCTCTATTACAAAGCTGTAATCATCAAGACAGTATGGTACTGGCACAAAAACAGACATACAGACCAATGGAACAGAATAGAGAACCCAGATATGGACCCTCAACTCTTTGGTCAACTAATCTTCGACAAGGCAGGAAAGAATGTCCAATGGAAAAAAGACAGTCTCTTCAACAAATGGTGTTGGGAAAATTGGACAGCCACATGCAGAAGAATGAAACTGGACCATTTCCTTACACCACACACAAAAATAGACTCAAAATGGTTGAAAGATCTAAATGTGAGACAGGAGTCCATCAAAATCCTAAAGGAGAACACAGGCAGCAACCTCTTCGACCTCAGCCGCAGCAACTTCTTCCTAGAAACATCACCAAAGGCAAGGGAAGAAACAAAGGCAAAAATGAACTATTGGGACTTCATCAAGAAAAAGCTTCTGACAGAAAATGTAGTTCTCTTTCTAACTATCTTCTCTTGGGTAATTAACAGCTTCCATTAACTGCTCAGTAGCTGAATGCCAGGCACAGCTTAGGCCTCCTATCTTCCTGAAATTAATCTAATACAACAGTGTTCATGTCCTGAGCTTCATAACATGGCTTAGAGCAGGAGCTGAAAACTCACATGCTACTGGGACCAGACTTCTAATATAATTAGCAAAGCAGTTGGATGTCTCTATATTAAATGAGTAGAAATAATTCATTAATAAGTCATACAGTTGACTGGTGGATGGTAGAGATTTTTATTTCATCATATTTTATTTTATTCTGTGTATGGTAGGCAGGGTGAAAACTACTATTTCAGCTTGCCACAAACTGAGGAGTTCCTGGGACATAAGACTGTCATGTTAAATCTGGGAAAGCCTTATTCAAACTGAGAGGAGGTGGTTAAGCTAGTGATAGGAAACCATCTGATGGTATTAAGCCAGGAACATAACATGATATGGTTTAACATTTATAAAGGTCACTATGGTGAAGAACTGACTAGGAAGATGAGAGTAGAAGCAGGGAGACTTGTTGAATAACTATTGCTGCAGTCTACTTGAAAAGGATGTAGTCTGTTGGTGATTCACAATGAGATGTGGTCAGATTCAGACAAATGTCTTTCAAGTACCAGCAGATTTGTTGAGAGATTATATATCAGGCATAAGGAAAAGAGAAGAGCCAAGAATGAGCAAATGGATAATTGTGGTTCCTTTTACTGAGATGAGGAAAGCTGAGGCAAGAGTAGGTCTGAAGAAATTCAAGAGTTTGGATGCAGACACGCGACCTCATCTGTAGTCAAGTGGAGATGTTGAATCGGTCTGGATCACATGAGTGCGATGTTCAGGGTAATGTTTGAAGCTAGAGAATTCCGAGAGTTGTCAGATTATAAAGGAATATTTAAAGCCTGTGGTGTGAGGAAGAAGAGAAGAGGTGTCAGAAATGAGATGCAGGGAATTAAATATGAATGGGGAAAAAAAAACTGTAGAATGCAGATAAGATGAGGAGAATCCTTCAAAAAAGCCTTGGAAAGGGGTCAATGAGTTAAGGAGGGAAAACATGCAAGTGTGGTGTCATGGAAACCAACAGAAAAAAGTATTTAAATGAAGATTATCAAACACCTTGTCAAATGCTGATGAGATGTCTAGTTAAAGTAAGAACAAAGAGTTGATTTTGGGATTTAGCAAGATGGAAGTTATCAGCGACTTTAACAAGGATGGTTTCAGTGGAGTAGAAGAGAAAAAAGCCTGATTGAAGTGGCTTTGAAAAGGGAATAAGACAGGAGGATAGACTACTCATGTATCAAGCAGTTGGAATTTGTTATGAAAGATAAATGAGGCAGTAGTTTGATGTGGGATATGAAAACAATGGAGTGTTATAAAGACGGAAGATATTACTGCATGTTTACATACTGATAAGGATAAACCAGTTGAGAGGGAAAAACTGTGCAGAAGAGTGTAGAATGAGTAGAGTATACAAAAAGATAATGGGATTAGGAACACAAGTGGAGGGTTGACAGTAGGTGGAACTGCCTAGCATTGTATCCATTTTCTTAATAAGGAAGGCAGAGGGCATGGGAACAGATGCAGGTAGACTGAGTACAAGAAAGAGATTTGTACTAGAAGAAATGAAATAGCAGAACCATAGATATATACTGCAAGCATCATCTGACCTTATGGTGGGGAGGACATGACTAGTGGAAGTACTGGGACAAATTGGGACAGTACATGCTTTCTGGAAGGGGGATGCTGCAATTCAGCTCTACACAACTTTTTTCTTTTGTTGCTTGATCTTTTCAAGAGAAACCCAATATGTGGTTTTTAGTGGAAGATCTTCCAAATTTTTTTATTTTATTAAAAATTTTATTGAATAATTTTGACATGATATTGTATAATTTAACATAAACAGCAGTTACTTTGATACATTTATATTTTGTAATGTGATTGCTGATCACATTACATAACTGAAGTATAATATTAATGTCTATATTCATTAAACTGTGCATTAAATCTCTGTGGTTTATTTACTACTCCTTAAACATCATCCCCTACCTCATCCTCTGGTAACTACCATTTTACTCTTTCTTTTTTTAACAAGTATAATTTTATTTTTTTGATTAATTAATTTTTTAAAATTTTTATTTATTTTTTTAAAATTTTATTATGTTATGTTAGTCACCATACAATACATAATTAGTTTTGATGTAGTGATCCACGATCCATTGTTTTCGTATAACACCCAGTGCTCCATGCAGTATGTGCCCTCCTTAATACCCATCACCGGGCTAACCCATCCTCCCTCCCCCCTCCCCTCTAAAACCCTGTTTGTTTCTCAGGTCCATAGTCTCTCATGATTCATCTCTCCTTCCAATCCCCCCCCCCCATTTTTCCCTTCCTTCTCCTAGGGTCCTCCATGTTATTCCTTATGTTCCACAAATAAGTGAAACCATATGATGATTGACTTTCTCTGCTTGACTTATTTCACTTAGCATAATCTCCTCCAGTCCCATCCATGTTGATGTAAAAGTTGGGTATTCATCTTTTCTGATGGCTGAGTAATATTCCATTGTATATATGGACCACATCTTCTTTATCCATTCATCTGTTGAAGGGCATCTCGGCTCTTTCCACAGTTTAGCTATTGTGGAAACTGCTACTATGAACATTGGGGTGCATATGGCCCTTCTTTTCATACATCTGTGTCTTTGGGGTAAATACCCAGTAGTGCAATTGCTGGGTCATAGGGTAGCTCTATTTTTAAATTTTTGAGGAATCTCCACACTGTTTTCCAAAGTGGCTGTACCAACTTGCATTCCCACCAACAGTGTAAGAGGGTTCCCCTTTCTCCACAACCTCTCCAACATTTGTTGTTTCTTTCCCTGTCCATTTTTGCCATTCTAACTAGTGTAATGTGGTATCTCAGTGTGGTTTTGATTTGGATTTCCCTGATGACTAATGATGATGAACATTTTTTCATGTGTCTGTTAGCCATTTGTATGTCTTCTTCAGAGAAGTGTCTTTTCATATCTTCTGCCCACTTTTTGACTTGATTATTTGTTTTTTGGGTGTTGAGTTTGAGAAGTTCTTTATAGATTTTGGATACCAGCCCTTTATCTGTAGTGTCATTTGCAAATATCTTCTCCCATTCTGTGGGTTGCCTCTTTGTTTTGTTGACTGTTTCCTTTGCTGTGCAGAAGTTTTTATCTTGATGAAGTCCCACAAGTTCATTTTTGCTTTTGTTTCACTAGCCTTTGGAGATGTATCTTGAAAGAAGTTGCTGTGGGCGATGTCAAAGAGGTTACTGCCTATGTTCTCCTCTAGGATTTTGATGGATTCCTGTCTCACATTGAGGCCTTTCATCCACTTTGAGTTTATCTTTGTGAATGGAGTTAGAGAATGGTCGAGTTTCATTCTTCTGCATGTGGCTGTCCAATTTTCCCAGCACTATTTATTGAAGAGACTGTCTTTTTTCCATTGCATGTTTTTTCCTGCTTTGTCAAAGATTATTTGGCCATAGAGTTGAGGGTCCATATCTGGATTCTCTATTCTGTTCCAGTGGTCTATATGTCTGTTTTTGTGCCAGTACCATGCTGTCTTGGTGATCACAGCTTTGTAATATAGCTTGAAATCGGGCAACGTGATGCCCCCAGCTTTGTTTTTCTTTTTCAACATCTCCTTGGCGATTCGGGGTCTTTTGTGATTCCATACAAATTTTAGGATTGTTTGTTCCAGCACTTTGAAAAATGCCATTGGAATTTTGATTGGGATGGCATTGAAGGTATAGATTGCTCTGGGTAGCATGACATTTTAACAATGTTTATTCTTCCGATCCATGAGCATGGAATATTTTTCCATCTTTTTGTGTTTTCTTCAATTTTTTTCATGAGTGTTCTGTAGTTCCTAGAGTATAGATCCTTTACGTCTTTGGTTAGGTTTATTCTGAGGTACCTTATGGTTTTTGGTGCTATTGTAAATGGAATCATTTCTCTAATTTCTCTCTCTACAGTTGCGTTGTTAGTGTATAAGAAAGCAACTGATTTCTGTGCATTGATTTTGTATCCTGCCACATTACTGAATTGCTGGATGAGTTCTAGTAATTTGGGGGTGAAGTCTTTTGGGTTTTCCACATAAAGTATCATGTCGTCTGCGAAAAGAGAGAGTTTGACTTCTTTGCCAATTTGGATGCCTTTTATTTCTTTTTGTTGTCTGATTGCTGTTGCTAGGACTCCTAGTACTATGTTGAACAACAGTGGTGAGACTGGGCACCCTTGACATGTTCCTGATCTTAAGGGAAAGGCTCTCAGCTTTTCCCCATTGAGGATGATATTTGCTGTGGGTTTTTCATAGATGGATTTTATGAACTTGAGGAATATTCCCTCTATCCCTATACTCTGGAGAGTTTTAATCAGGAAAGGATGTTGTATTTTGTCAAATGCTTTTTCTGCGTCAATTGAGAGGACCATATGGTTCTTCTCCCTCCTCTTATTAATGTGTTCTATCACATTGATTGATTTGCAAATGTTGAACCACCCTTGCATCCTGGGGATAAATCCCACTTGGTCATGGTGGATGATCCTTTTAATGTATTGTTGGATCCTATTAGCTAGGATTTTGTTGAGGATTTTGGAATCCATATTCATCAGGGATATTGGTCTGAAATTCTCCTTTTTGATGGGGTCTTTGCCTGGTTTGGGGATTAAAGTAATGCTGGCCTCATAGAATGAGTTTGGAAGTTTTCCTTCTGTTTCTATTTTTTGAAACAGCTTCAGTAGAATAGGTATTATTTCTTCTTTGAATGTTTGGTAGAATTCCCCAGGGAATCCATCAGGCCCTGGACTCTTGTTTTTTGGGAGGTTTTTGATCACTGCTTCAATCTCGTTACTGGTTATTGGCCTATTCAGGTTGTCCATTTCTTCCTGTTTCAGTCTTGGCAGCTGATAGGTTTCCAGGAAGGCCTCCATTTCATCCAGATTGCTCAGTTTATTGCCATATAGTGTTGATAATAATTTCTAATAATTGTTTCTATTTCCTTGGTGTTAGTCATGATCTCTCCCCTTTCATTCATAATTTTATTAATTTGGGTCCTTTCTCTTTTCTTTTGGATAAGTCTGGCCAGTGGTTTATCAATCTTATTAATTCTTTCAAAGAACCAACTTCTAGTTTCATTGATCTGATCTATGTTTCTGGTTTCTAATTCATTGATTTCTGCTCTAATTTAATTATTTCTCTTCTAATGCATGGCTTAGGCATCGTTTGTTGCTTTTTCCCTAGTTCTTTAAGGTGTAGAGTTAGTTGGTGAATTAGGGATTTTTCTGTTTTTTTGAGTGAGGCTTGGATGGCTGTGTATCTCCCCCTTAAGGACCACCTTTGCAGTATCCCATAGGTTTTGGACCAATGTGTTTTCGTTCTCATTGATTTCCATGAATTGTTTAAGTTCTTCTTTGATTTCTTGGTTGACCCAAACATTCTTGAGCAGAGTGGTCTTTAGCTTCCAAGTGTTTGAATTTCTGCCAAATTTTTTCTTGTGATTGAGTTCCAGTTTTAGAGCATTGTGGTCTGAGAATATGTGTCTGAGATTGGGAATAATCTCAATCTTTTGGTATCGGTTGAGACCTGATTTATGACCCAGTATGTTGTCTATTCTGGAGAAAGTTCCATGTGCGCTTGAGAAGAATGAGTATTCTGTGTTTTAGGGTGTAATATTCTGTAAATATCTATGAGGTCCATCTGGTCCAATGTATCATTCAAAGCTCTTGTTTCCTTGTTGATTTTCTGCTTAGATGATCTGTCCATTGCTGAGAGTGGAGTATTGAGGTCTCCTACAATTAACGTATTGTTATCAATATGACTCTTTATTTTGGTTAACAGTTGGCTTATATAGATGGCTGCTCCCATGTTGGGGGCATAGATATTTACAATTGTTAGATCTTCTTGTTGGATAGACCCTTTAAGAATGATATAGTGTCCTTCTGTGTCTCTAATTACAGACTTTAGTTTAAAATCTAATTTGTCTGATACAAGAATTGCTACCCCAGCATTCTTTTGAGGTCCGCTGGCATGGAAGATGGATCTCCATCCCTTCACTTTCAGTCTGGATGTATCTTTAGGTTCAAAATGAGTCTCTTGTAGACAGCATATGGATGGGTCCTGTCTTTTTATCCAATCTGCAACCCTGTGCCATTTTATGGGAGCGTTTAGGCCATTCACATTGAGAGTGATTATTGAAAGATATGAATTAATTGTCATCATGTTGCCTGTGAAGACGTTGTTTTTATAGATTGTCCCTGTAAATTTCTGTTGTATATCACTCGTGGGGTCTTTCTCCTTTTATAGAACCCCTCCTTAATATTTCTTGCAGTGCCAGCTTAGTGGTCACATATTCTTTCAGTTTCTGCTGGTTGTGGAAGCTTTGCATCTCTCCATCCATTCTAAATGAAAGCCTTGCCGGATAAAGTATTCTTGGCTGCATGGTCTTCTCATTTAGTACCCTGAATATGTCTTGCCAGGCCTTTCTGGCTTGCCAGGTCTCTGTGGATAGGTCTGACGTTATTCTGATGTTCCTGCCTCTGTACGTAAGGAATCTCTTCCCCCTAACTGCCCTTAAGATGGTTTCCTTGGTTCTAAGATTTGCAAGTTTTACTATTACATGCCGGGGTGTTGGCCTGTTTTCCTTGACCTTGGGAGGGGTCCTCTCTGCCTCTAGGACGTGAATGTTTGTTTCATTCTCCAGATTAGGGAAGTTCTCAGCTACGATTTGCTCAAGTACATCTTCTAGTCCTCTCTCTCTCTCCACTTCCTCCAGGATTCCAATTTTTCTGACATTGGAATGCTTCATGGTGTCACTTATTTCCTTGATTCTATTTTCATGGATTCTGAGTTGTTTTTCCCTGGCCTCCTCTTTTTCCTTTTTGTCTATTATATTGTCTTCCATGTCGCTTATTCTCTCTTCTGCCTCAGTTACCCTAGCTGTTAGATTACCTAGATTGGATTGGATCTCATTGATAGCATTTTTAAATTCTGCCAATTCACCTTTTATTTCTGCCCTTAGAGACTCTATGTTGCCATTAATTGATTTCTCCATTCTAGCCATTGTCTTCACAATTGCTAACCTGAATTCCATCTCTGACATCTTGGTTATATCTGCATCCATTTGTAAATCTGCAGCATAAGTCATAATCTCTGAGTCTTATCTGTTTTGGGGGCTCCTCCTCCTAGTCATTCTGTTGATGGGTGTTTGAGGGAATGTATAGAGTCCAAATTATTGACCAGAACCCAAGCAAGATGCACCTGTTTTCTTGGGGCCTTAGGGTTGCTGGCCTCTTGTTTTCCCAGCCTGTCTTCTGGGGGAGGGGCCTGCTGCGCTGTTACTCAGGCAACCCTGTTTGGGTGGAGTTGCCCTGCCCCTCTGTGGTGGGGAATGGGCTCAGTGGGAATCAGTTTTTGGGGCTTTTGTTCTCTTGGAGCTTTCCCTGGCCGCTTTCCACATCTCTTCCACGAGTCAGAGCAGAAGAGACCATTTCCAACCCTCTGCCTCAGAGCAGAGAGACCACTGTCTGTTCTTCAGTGAGCTCTCCAGGCCACACTGTCTCCATTTCTGTCCGTGCTGCTATAAACTACAGCATCCTGGGTTGTGCGCCCCTCCGCAGTGCCCCCAGTCCTGCCTCCAGGTCCAGGCACTCCTTTGTCCTTTGTGCTTCTAAAACCTCCAGCTGCTCCCAGTTCGCGCCCGCTCCGGGTTTCCGCCCCGGGGGCTGCCCTAAAGTCCTTTCCCCACTGCTACCGGTCTGCAAGTCTGTGCCCTCTCTGCAGCGCGCGAGGCTGTTGCTCACCGGCGGTGTAGGATCCCCACGGCCAGGCACCCTCCTGCTGCCATTTATCCTCCAATATCTGCCCGCAGAATTATGGCTCCCTGCTTCCTATCTCAAAACCAACCGCCTGTGATATTCTGTTTGAAGAGATCCAGATCTTCTTACATCTCAGGCTGTTTTTGTGGGTGCTCAGAGTGGTCTGGTAGATATCCAGCTCAATTCCAGGGACCAGTTGAAATAGGGTCCCCTACTCCTCTGCCATCTTTCCCCCCTCCTAATTAATTAATTTTTTAAAATTTATTTTTTAAACGTAATCTCTATGACAAACATGGGGCTTCAACTCATGACCCCAGAGATCAAGAGTTGCATGCTCTCTTGACTGAGCCACCCAGGAACCCCTACAGGTTTAACTTTTAAAAACTCCACATATAAGTGAGATCATGTAATAGTTGTCTTTCTCTAACTTATTTCACTTAGTGTAATGTGCTTCAGGTCCATTTATGTTGTTGCAAATGGAAGGATATCCTCCTTTCTCATGTTTGAATAATATTCCCTTGTGTTTTTCTACCACATCTTTTCAATCCATTCATTTATTAAATGGGCATTTGGGTTGTTTCCATATCTTAGCCATTGTGAATAATATTGTAATAAATATGGGACTGCATATATCTTGTCAAAATCTTATTTTCATTTCCTTTGGGTACATACCCAGAAATGGAATTGCTGGGTCCTATAGTAGTTTTATTTAAATTTTTTTGAGGACCCTCCATATTGTTTTTTACAGTGGTTGAACCAATTTATATTCCCACAACATTGTGTAAGGGTTTCTTTTCAGCACATCCTTGCCAGTACCTGTTGTCTCTCGTCTTCTTGATAACAGCTATTCTAATGGGTGTGAAGTGGCATCTTATTATGGTTTTGATTTGCATTTCCCTGGTGATTAGTGATATTGAGCATCTTTTCATGTGCCTGTTGGCCATTTTACTGTCCTCTTTGAAAAAATATCTATTTAGCTTACCTGCCCATTTTTTAATCAAATTGTTTTTTTGTTGTTGTTATTAAATTAGCTGAGTTCTTTCTATATTTTGGCTATTAACCTTATATTCAATATATGGTTTACAAAAAAAGTTCTGCCATTCTGTAGGTTGTCTTTCTATTTTGTTGGTTGTTTCCCCCCCCCCCCCCCCGCGCTGGGCAGAAGTACCTGAGTTTGCTATCATTCCATTTATTAATTTTTGCTTTTGTTGTCATGTTAAAAAAAAAATCATTGCCAAGATCAGTATGGATGAGCTTCTTCTCTGTTTTATGTTAGGAGTTTTATGGCATTAGGTCCAATGTTTCAGTCTTTGAAAGATCTCTCAATTTTTAATTTTGACTTAAAATTATATAGAATAAAACAAACAATAGCAACAGCAACAAAAGCATTATGTAGGACGAGCAATTACTTCTGATATCTAAATGTAAGCTTGGGGTCATGAATTGGGAGCTTCTGTTCTGGAGGCTTAAACTCTGGTCTCACATCCAGGAGGGCAACTGGCATTTGTCCATTGGTTCAGAGGATCTGAAGACTAGGCAAAGAACAGTACATACTGAGGAAAGGGGAAATTTGATTTCCTCATGAATCCCCAGTTTCCTGGAGACTTGCCTGAGCAGTCCAGGAGAAATTTTGTATAGAAGCTGTGGGTAATCCACACATCCTGACCATACTCTCCAGCGAGATTTCTTTTTATTCATGAGTGGGTAAATGGGAAAAAGGAACACAGGAACCAAGAAAGAATTAAGTGACACAAAAAAGGGAGCAGGATCCTGAGAACTCAGAGGAAAATAATATTGTCCAAAAGAACTACAACCTAGACCCCAAAGACTTTTTAAAAATCTGCTTATATTGTCAGTAATATTAATTATTATAAAATGGTAATAGTGGTTAGTAACAGTGGTAGTAGCTGCTGCTGTCAAAATTTACCGAATCTCAGTATAGGCCAGACATCTAAGTTAAGTGTTTACTAGGTATTAACTTATTCAAAACTCACATCAACCTTGTAAGAAAATTACTATTATTATCCCCATATTATAGATGTAAACTGAAGCACAGAAATGGTAAGTAATTATCTCCAGGATGTGAAGAGTTAAATGTAAGATAATTTAGTAAACACCTCACATTGCTTTAATTTACTTTAAAATATTTCAGCATAGAAAATGCTGTGTATATGAGTTTTGATTGATATACACTCCAGAGTGGTTAATATGGAGCTGCTGGGTGGGTGAGAGAATAGTCAGAATTTGAAAGACTTCATTTAAAGTCTTCATTCCATGCTCCAAAGTTGTAGCTACAAGCAAGCCGACTCTCTATCTCTGGTTAGAGTTAGATAGCTTACCGATCAGTATAAAGGGATGTGAGAAATCATTTCACTGAGGGAATTACTGATGTTTAAGATTTGTGGATTAGCTAGAGATACTAATCAAGCACCACTGTCTTTTCATAAATAAGATTTAAAATCAAGAAGGTCATCGTTACTTTTGGAGTAGTATCCCTAGAGGTATCCTGGCCCTGAGATGAATCACGAAAATTAATTCGATCACCTGATTCGGATTAAAACCTGGCTGGATTCTGCTCTAGAAAATTATTACATCTGCCTCAAGTAGATTTTGCAAGGTGCAGGAGACTCTTTCAAATGACAGGTTGCTGGGACTTCCTCAAGCTTCCTATGAAAGGTCATATGACTGTTCTTATACCACTTACTGTTAATCCAGGCAGATGTGGCAGGATTCAGACCACCCCTCTAGAACATCCAAACCATTACTGGGTAGTGAGTAGGACCTCTAGTCCTCTTCAGTCTTTTAAGTATCTTGGGCCATTGCAAATACTGCCATCTGAAGAATCTAATAATTGTGGGGGGCCAAATAGAGGTAGTTCATAGCAAATAGATAAATTTAACAATAGAGAAATTGACTTTCAGAACATTTTCTAGAGAAAGATTTTTTTTTTTAAAGATTTTATTTATTTATTTGTGAGAGAGAATGAGAGACAGAGAGCACGCGAGGGAGGAGGGTCAGAGGGAGAAGCAGACTCCCCGCTGAGCAGGGAGCCCGATGCGGGACTCGATCCTGGGACTCCAGGATCATTACCTGAGCCGAAGGCAGTCGCTTAACTGACTGAGCCACCCAGGTGCCCTCTAGAGAAAGATATTTTAAACACAAACCAAATAATGTTAGATTGTGAAGTTTATTTCATATTAATGAAAGATTCAGGGTAGATGAACCATGAGAGATGATGGACTCTGAAAAACAAACTGAGGGTTCTAGAGGGGAGGGGGGTGGGAGGATGGGTTAACTGGTGATGGGTATTGAGGAGGGCACATTCTGCATGGAGCACTGGGTGTTATGCACAAACAATGAATCATGGAACACTACATCTAAAACTAATGATGTAATGTATGGGGATTAACATAAGAATAAAAAAAAAGAAAGATTCAATTAGGATTGAAGGTATAATAATAATGTGTTCAATAATGACCCTAAAAATAATAGCCACAGCGTTTTGTATCTTGAGAGTTGACAACCATGCTTAGCCCTTCACTTCAGCTTCACAATCATTCTATGAGGGAAGAGATCTTTTTTATATCTTTTTTCTAGATAAGGAAGCTGAGTATCAGAAAGATGAACTTTCTTGGAGGAAACATATTTGTACGAAATGGCAGAGAGAGACACAAAATCAAGATTTTATTTCTCCAAAGTCTACACTATTAAGCACTATATGGTACTGTTTGGTACGTGCTGAATAAACTCATCATTCATTTATTTTATAAAATATTTATTGAGGGTCTACAAGTTTTCAGATTTTAATTTAATTAATTAATTATTATTTTTTAGAGAGAGCACACAAGGGTGGGGAGGGACAGAGGAAGAGGGAGAGAGAGAATCTCAAGCAGGCTCCATGCTCAGCACACAGCCTGATGTGGGGCTCGATCTCACAGCCCTCAGATCATGACTTGAGCTGAAATCAAGAGTTGGACACTTAACTGACTGAGCCACCCAGGCACCCCAAAGTTTTCAGATTTTAAAACTGATAGCAGAGATACAACAAGTAAAAAAGACAGACACAGTCTATGCATTTATGGAGCCTGCAGTCTGAGTTTTAAGTAGATTACACAAATAACTGAAAAGTACAATTTTGGTTCTAGAAAAGTGCTAAAGGACAAAAACAGAGAGCTCAGAGAACATGTAACACGTAACAAATAATCCAGATTGGCAGAGGATAGAGGGTTGATGAGTGAAAACTCCCTGGGGGAGAAACTAGAGATTAGTGGCCTGATGTCCTTCAAGAAATACAGATGTGGCAAATCTGGGAGGTGCTCGGCCATATTATTAAACAGAATGCTTTACACAGCCTAAACAGTTTACTATTAAACATATAAATTAGCAGATGAAATTATTTACATCAACAGTGAATTCCTCACACCACAGAAGTATCACAGGGTCTTCTTATGCAGCACCTTATCAAGTGTGTGTTTACAGATCATTAAATTCTTAAAGAGAGAGAACCAAAGCACCTGCTGCATAAACATCAACTGGAATTTAAATAAAATGAACAGCAATTATCATAAAATCAGGCTATCCTTTTTGGGTGGTTTATTTTCATTTTAGTTGAGAGGAAGTTGAAATACTGAATTCTTTGTTTCAGTTCCAGATAAGTTTCATATATGTCAAATCATTCAGAACGTCCCAAAGAGATATATACTATTGCTCATCCCTTTTTATTTTGGGGAGACCTGATGCATAAAGAAGTAAACCAACTTGCCAAATCTTACATGTTTAGTAAGTGGTAAAACTGGAAATCGAGTTCTGGGATTCAAACCCAGATACCCTGGCTTAGAGTCCAGCTTTTAACACCAAAGCTACATTGCATAAGCTCTTAAGTTTCGTGCTTACATATTTAGAAAGTTTCCATATACTTTAATATACCTATGAGTTCATATACCTATGAAATACATATTTAGGTATGCATACTTCCAAAGTTTTCTTAAATAGAAGGTAGAAAAAAAGGGCAAAAAATTTGAGAAATCATCAAAATCTCTGCTGAATTTACTGGTAAATTGTCTTGAAATTTTTGACAAGTTTGTATGCCACATCCAACACTCCATAGTATGTACTCCGCTCTTTTTTCAAAGATCAAACACAGCCTGAAGCCCAAACTGTAAAGATGACACAAAATAAGGTCACATCCATCTTACTTTTGAATATAGATATGAAAATTTAAAAAAAAAAACATTTTAGGGAATACAGTTTATATATATATATATAATTTATATTTATATATTATATATATTTTATATTTTTATATTCACATATATATATAAAACCACAAATAAATATAATTTTCCCTGGATTGCAACCACAGTTCAATATTACCATGTTAATAAATATATAAATATCATATAATTACATTAGTAGTTAAAATAAGAGAAAAATTATCTCAATAGACTACTTCAGAGTGCATTCATTCATTCATGCATTCATTCATTTAGTAAGTATTTATTAAGCCCTTCCTCTGGCAATTACTGTTCTAGGTATTTGGTGCATAAAGCAAGTATTTTTGCTCTTATGGAGCTTACTTACTAGTAGAGGGAGATGCACAATAAAAAATAAATATAACAAATAATTAAATCATATTGTATGATTGAATTTCCTTCCATAAATTTCATGGAAGGAAATAGAAAAAAAAGAGCAAGATAATGGAGATTGGTAATATTAGGTGGGGTGGGAGAGCTGGTTGTAATTTCAAACAAGGTGGTTTCAATAGATCTCATTGAGAATGTGACATTCGAGCAGACTTAATGGAGATAAGAGTCAGTACCCTAGTTCTTCTGGAGGAGCCCATTCTAGGCAGAGGGAACAGCCAGTGCCAAAGCCTAAAGTGGGAGTTTCCCTAGCACAGTTGAGAAAGAGCAGAGAGGCTGGGGTGCCTAGAGTGGAATCAGCTAAGGCAAGGGTAGTAGGAGATGAGGTCAGGGAGGTGCCCCGTAGGAGAAGGAAGACTATGTGGAGACTTGGGTTTTATTAGAGCTTTGCCTTTCATCTTGAATGACACAAGAAGCCATCATTGGGTTTTGAACGGAGTAGTCATCTTAACTGAAGCATGTTCTAAAAGCATCCTTCTGGCTTTTCTACTTTAGAACATACCATAGGGGAACATAGGGATCATGTAGGAGCCGGACAAGTGATTTTCATCACACATGAGAGTAGGAGTAAGAGATTCTGGGAAAGTAGGTGAGATTCTGGGTAAATTTAAAAGACCCAACAGAAGGCCAAAGCATTGGATGTGGGGTAAAAGAGAAAGAATGGGGTCAGGAATGTTTTTGCATGAGAAATTGGAAGGGAAGATGCCAGGAATGACCAGCAATTCTTGTACAGACAGATGGAAGATGACTCCAAATTGCCGTGAAAGAGAGGAGAAGGCAAGGGGGTCAACACTCAGAGATGAAGACCCTTTGCTCTTCTTTGCTCCCACTTTTATTGGTCCTTCAGGATAATCATAAATCTTTATCACTTTCTCAAGCACCTGATGTGTGACAAGGAGTCTTACTGAAACTGGGAGGATCTGTTTACTGGAAAGATACGATGTGCTAATCTTCGTGTTCTACGAGTGCTGCTAAACATACCTAAGGGACAATGCATACGTCTCTTAGATCACAGGGCCGCTGTTAGGGCTAAGAGAGCTTTGGGGAAGTCAACTCCCCGGGGCATTCCTACGGCAGAATGGTCACGCAGGCCTCGGCGTTCCAAAGGCCCATGCCCTTCTCCGAAACCCTCCCTCACCCTCAGTGGCCTCCGTGTTACATTTTAGCAAGCCAGGTATTATGGCTGATTTCATGCTCTACATTAACCCCAACAGGAAGACATTTGGTAGTGTAGGCTCAGGGGCAGGGAAGTAGGGATCAGGAGACCAGTTTAAATTATGTTGAATTTGAGAAGTCTGTGAGGCACTGAGGTGGCTATAGCATACAGACAATTTTGGGTCCAAGTGAGACTTCTCAGCTAGTGATACTAATTTGAGATTCATCTGCATAAGAATGGCATTCAATGCCCTGAGAATGAGAATACGCTGAGATCACCAAGGGAGTGAGGGCTGACAGAAGAGAGAAGAGACCAGCCATGCACTGATCCCTGGCACTTACAACTCAAGGAACAAGAGTGTACAGGAGAAACCAGCAAAGAAGACTAAGAAAGGAGCACCAAAGAGAGAGATTGGAAGCAATTTAACTGTGATCTCTGTCTTGGTGATATTCACATGTGGTGCTGTTTATTCCAGCCACTGTGGAAAGAGGGATGCTACCTCTTCACTCTTGAAGGCCATGTGGGAGCATGGATCCTACCCTGACTTTTGAGTATCCACTTATTCGCATTTGTCAGACAGTTACCAAGGCTTTTCCAAGTCTCCCTCTATAACCAGTCTCCGCCTAGGACCCTCCGTACCTTCTCCGCTCTCAATGAACACTGTTCAGATCATGCCCCTACTTCTCTCCCAGAGCCGGTGGTTACCGGTTTTGTACAGTGCTATGTCCCAAACCGGTATTTCTTTGTACTCTGTTCCATAAGATGTTACCAGGCATTAGAAAGTGTTCTGCGAAAGAACAGTTTCATGCCCTTTGACACTCTGTTTTCTTACTTACCCTTCAAGGTCCAGTTCAAAAGCCACTTCCCTCTGGGCATTCTTCCCAGACCTTGCTTCTCCCAAGTAGAAAGGAACCTCTGCATTTCCATAGCTCTTTACGAGCACTCGATTTATGGGTGCTTTTAACTCTCATCTTGTATTAGAGTTATTGGAGGGAATGTTTTACCTTTTCTCTCAGATTCTAGGTTCTTTGACATCAGTGTCTAGATACCACCCCCACAAAATGTAGCAATAATCCTACCTCTCAATATAAATAACAAAGTTATTTGAAAGCTAGAGATGAAAGTACAATAGTCATCTAATCCTATTCTGTTGTTATTTCCCTTCCCAGAGCAAATTCAACTCTGAAAGAAATTATAAATGCCACTTAGATCTATGTGAATGCTTTTTAAAAATAATTATTAAAGACTAGTTCAAGCATTGCAAATCTTATGTAATACTTGTATTGATTGATTCTAATTGCCTTAAAAAATCTGCCATGATATATAGTGAATATATGTTTTCCAATACACAAAACCAATGGTTTAGAACAAGTTTTCTTTCCTTAGAAATTACCCAGTGAAACATAAAAATGAAGCTGTATAGAGATATAAAGCAATAAGTATGAAAATATTGTAAAGGAGGTATCTGAGGCATAACTTACCATTAGTTTTCTATTAGCAAGGGTATAAGATAGTTCCATTTGTTTTAGAAAGATGTTTTATATAAGGGACTGAAATCCGAGACACAGAAGGGAATGTACATTGATTTCTCTGAAAATGATTTATGATTTAGGCTCTGGTGGGAAATCCTTTTTTTTTTTTTTTTTTTAATTTTACATCTTACTTGAAAACATCCACCTAATTTGGTTCCAAAAGTTCTTTTTTCTCTTACAATGTCTGCTGCTTAGTGAAAATTTCTATAAGAATTTTACTTTTTTTTCTGTTAATTTTAGAGGTTAGAGTTTTAAAAAAATACATGGATCTTGAGTCCTTCTGTAATTATATTAAGGACGTAGATCATTTATAGCCTAGGGATCTGCTTGATAATAATCTATATGATGGGGAGATAGATTTAGTTCAAGTTGATTTTGCTTATGGACAAAGCTGTTCTAAAGTAGTTCATTAAAAAAAATCTGATTTACGAATGTGATTTATATGAGAAAAGATTTTACTTTATAGATTTTAATAGCCTACCTAATTTTTTATTAAGAATGATTTAACCTTCTTTGCTAATGGCATTATATTTAACATTACATCATTATTACTGAGAAAGTTCTGATATTTTGTGTATCTGATAGTAGAGAGAAGATATTTGAAACTTGCAAACTTTCTTGAAAGTTTTAGGAAGCATATAATTTCATGCCTATAACAGTACGTCAGACCTATGTAGGTTAATAAATTAAAACACAATATTGATTATCAAATGTACAGTTTAATTTACATGTAGTAAATTCAGACATAATGACAGATCTACAACTCTGATCTTGTTTAAAATATTAACATTAGGATTATATCTACTTGATGGTGATGATGGATTGAGGATTGATTTAGGAAAGATTCATAGGTAAACATTGCTTAAGAGTTTAGTCTGCATAGTTTAATTTTTAGTTAAGAATGGAATATTATAGAAGACTATAGAGTACAACATTTCCCTAGTCATTCATATATGTAACTGTGGAACAAATTAAGAAATTAGATTTAAGTGCCCATTTGGGTTCTCTTAAAATAAAACAGAAAACAGAAACTGAAATAGAGCCTTGTTTATGGTGATCTCGACATCATATAAGACCATTCTAGACTAATGTTTCTGTAATGAAACTTAGCTTTTTCTGTCTTTCTCTGGATTTTCAGCTCTGCGAAATACCAATGTTTTTCTGTATTACACCTAGAGAACATATATGCCACTCTTCATTGAAATTGTGTTGATTTTAGCCTGTGATTTCTTTGTTTGCTCTGTTACTCTTCGTACTACTTAGTACTTTGTGAAAATTAGCATGTGAAATGAGCTACATGAATAATATTGTTCGTCACCTCCTTTCAAGTAGCTCATGAAGATGTCCATTCAAGCCCATGTACAACGTCATAGTTTTTAATGGCCCAGGCATGAAAGAAGTCACAGAACTGTGCAGTAAACTTTCCATAAATGTTTATTGTTTACAATAGAAAAATGCTATTAATATATGTGCATTAAAATACTATGCAGTTAAAAAACTACAGTATTATTGATACATGAGCTTTAAGCCTAAATGGAAATGTTTTTCTTTCCCAAATTAAATTAATCTTTTTTCCTTGTGATTCCCTATTTCCATACCTCCCTTTCCCCGACTTTTGTCTAAATATATTTAAAGAACTCTGCTTTCTTGAATGCCACCTCCTCCTAACACTCCAGCTCAACACTGCCAACCAAAATTCAGAATGGAAATTGCAAAATAAATTTTTACATTTGCTCTTTCTCTAGATTATGAATTAAATGTGAAGTTAATTTTTCACTTGTAGAAACTTGAATTACAACATGTTCGTTAGACTCCAACTACTATCTGGTGTGGTAGGCTCATTTAAGTAACAGAAAGAAGCAACAAATCATTAACAGTTAGTAGAGATACCCAAAGTTAAAAAACTGTATCTAATATAATACAATTCATTATGAAATTTCGAATTTTTAAGACTTTGGTTTTATTTAATGAATAGACAAAAATCAACAAGAAGACAGGGAGAGTAGTTATTGATTTCATTTCTGTACATTGCTACTAAAAATTGTTTACCATCCTGAGACTGATTCTACAGAGAACAGCTGAAAAAGTAAATTAGTATGCCATCAGGACTGGTTAAACTCTCAGCTTTCCTCAAATGTATTTATAGGTGTGTTAAGGGAGGCATTCATCATACTGTTATGATTTAAAACTTTAAATTGTATATAATTATAGTTGGATGACAGCTTTAGAATTTCTCTTTGTTTGTTTCATCAGTCATGTTAACTGATATTTTAACTTGAATGTTAATTTCTCAGTGCTTAAAAGACAGCTTTATGAATGTCATAGGTTAAAGGGAGAAAATGCAACATTAGTTTGATTAATATTTTGAGCTAATGGGAAAAGAATGATTGATTTTGGTCTCCTTCACTAGAACCACCAACCTGGTGCAGTAATCTGCAGAGTTACCAAGAAGAGACTTGATGTGGTATTTGCAGTCAGGTCAATCACAGAGGTCAAGAGCTCAGGCTTCATAGTCTGACAGCTCATATTGTCATGTTAGCTTGACATTTTTCATGCTTCAGTTTCCAGATGGGTTGATTAGGGACTAAAAGATGTTACCAAGAAAGCATCTAAAATAGCACCTGGTATCAATCACAAAGTTCTACCACTACAAAGCCATCAGAATGATTAAAATGAAAAATTCAAATAATACTAACTGTTGGAACGAACGTGGTACATCTAGCACTCACACATTGCTCATTATAAATGATAGAACCTCAATAAATAGATGAAAAAACTAACAAATTAAATTTAGAAAATTGTTAACATTTGTAATTCATAAAGGTGAGTTACTAATATCAGGGCATGTCTAAGTTCACATTAGAATAGATTATTTCATTGTTGTCAACTTTGGTGTTTAGATGCCTAATCAGGGCCGTATTTCTCATTATTGCTTAGAGAGGACCTGCTTCTAAGAAGTATTGCTTAGAATGGCTTTTCTGTGTTTGGTAAAGACAATGAAAATTTGGAGTACAGAATATAGCTTTTTTTTTTTAATTAATGAAGAGAGGGGATATGTCAACACACGAAATGGTATAGCTTAGAAAAGTGGGAGTTATATATGAGCTCTATTCACTATGACCTCCTCTCTCCTAAAAACCATGTATTTTTCATATGAATATTTTCACAACAATAAAGGAGTTAGAAGACTATTCTCGCTATGTCTTTCACCCTAACTCGGAAACTGCTTTCACCTTTACCATGTTTCCCTCTGTTGCTTAAATATATATCCATTTACATGTACATATATGTGCATGTATATTCTGGGCTTAAATTATATTTTCTCTTCTATATTTTTATCTAAAATTATATGCTAAGCTGTCATTATATTCAGTATTTAAAATTGTTGCATGGCAGTACATTGATTTATTTCATAGTTTACTTCTCTTTATTTTCTGGATGTTTGGGTTGGGTTTTTGTTGTTATTTTTGAACCACATCTAACCGAGAGTTGTTTTATGTTTTTTTTTTCACACTCTGATTTCCTTAGGATTATTGGTCAAAGTGTATGTACTTGGTTGTGATTCTGGGTAAGTATAGCGATTTTGCTTTCAAAAAAAGTACCAATGTAAAGGTTTTTTTCAGTGTACGTTGTAAATATAACCAAATTTAATTGTATCCCAGTGAAGATGTGACATCTTGGTCAGCAGGAAGTATTATCATGAAAGAAGTTACTTTTACCAACTTACCAAGTAATAAAGACACTATTTTTGAAATTTAATTATTTTGGTCAATAATGTGGTTACATATTTTCTTAAATGTTTACTTAACAATTAGATTTCCTCTTCTTTTGAATAACCTCTTACGTTCTTTGACCATTTAAGTATTTAAGTCATGTTTGTTGTGTGATTGATAGAATCCATATAACGTTGAGATTAGTCCTTGCCTGTCATATGTGTCAGATTCCATTCCATTTTTTTTTTCATAATTGCAAAGCCATATAGGTTTTCCTTCTGTGGTCAACATATTTTGGTATCACTTTTTTAGAATCTTTTGCACATTCATGCCATTTATGAACCACGAAACTTCTCTTTCTAATGATACCCATTTGCCCAGAACTTTTGTGTGTGCAATAAATTTTGGTGTTTTCCCCCTGATTTTAGGATTTTTTTGTCACTAAATAAAGGAAATGTGTCTTGTAAGCAAGTAGAATTGATGAAATTAAATGGCAGTGTTTATCATCAACATTCTTACTTTTATCCATATTATCCAATATCCTGCCATGCTGTTTGGACTTCTTTCTTCCTTTCCATAGTTTCTTCCCCAAGTACCAAATTTCTGTTAAATGGCTACTTTGAACAGCCTAGGTGTATTTTACTCCACTGTTTCCATAAAGAACATATACTCTCAGGCCTTGGTGTTTCCCTCATCAAAGTTCTATGAAGGTATTTCCTAGGCAAAGGCACTTCTCTCTGGGAATCTGGAGCCAGCTGTTAAAATAGAAATTTATTCCTCCTCAATACACAGCAACCTACCTCCCTGTTTGGACAAAATAGAATGATACTCTGTTCTTTTGTTTTTTTCCATTTGCCTATGAAAGATGGAAGGAATTTAATTGTGTGAGTTGAGCCAGGATTTAAGCTTCATTAGTTTATTTTTTATTCCCTAGACCTGACACCTGTTAAGATGTGCAAATGGAGAACGTAATGGCAGGAGGTACCTTTATGAAAGGCCACAAGTTATTTCATATCCAATAGGCTATATTTCTGTGGTCAGGTCAATGTCATGGACTGGACTAAAGGAGAGAGGCCCTGGGCTCTATTTCTGGCCATCCCATTCTCTGTGACCTTGGGAAAGTTGTTTTGCCCCTCCAGTGTTAGTTTTCTCGTTTGTAAAATTAAGCAGTTTGACTAGTTGATCTCTTTGTAAAGTCATCATTTTGGCCTATTTAAAAGATCCTATTTTAAAACAGACTCTTGCTTCCAAGTTTTTGTCCTTTTGGTTTACCTGATAGCATGCCTTTTTACACAGTCACTAGTTTCTTGGCTACTTTTAAGATAATATTTCATTTAAAAAATATAGATCAGTTAGGCTGTGTGGGAGGAAAGAAAAAAATTATAGAACAGGCTGTGTGGGAGGAAAAGCCCTTTTATTTTTTTATTTTTTATTTATTTTTTTTAAAAGATTTTATTTATTTATTTGAGAGAGAGAATGAGAGACAGAGAGCACATGAGAGGGGGGAGGGTCAGAGGGAGAAGCAGACTCCCCACCGAGCAGGGAGCCTGATGCGGGACTCGATCCCGGGACTCCAAGATCATGACCTGAGCTGAAGGCAGTCGCTCAACTAACTGAGCCACCCAGGCGCCCCAGGAAAAGCCCTTTTAACTAAAGAATATTGATATCTGCCACAAACAACCTAATTGTGGAACAACCACCTTTTCTTAGTTCACAGGTTAAATCCACGTAACTTGGAAAAGAACTGGAAAATTCCAAAGCAAAATTTATGAAGTGAAAATTACAGATAACCCACCACAGAGAGGTATTATTGAAATACTGTTGTACAGTTTTAATAATTTCTGTTCTGTTCTGAAATATTTTGTACGGTATTATTAACACAGTCCTTTACTTTGTTTATAATTACAGTAAATGTGAAGTTGAATGCTTAAAAGAAAGTTGATGGTCTGTCAGTATCCATAAGAATTACACACACATATATATATATTTTTAAAATTAATTTATTATTTTTACTAAATAATAAATTGGGTCCAGCGTGGAGCCCAATGTGGGGCTTGAACTCATGACCCTGAGATCAAGACCTGAACTGAGATCAAGAGTCAGACACTTAACCAACTGAGCCACCCAAGCACCCCAAGAATTTTCAATATTGAATGACATCGTTCAAAGTCCTTAATTTTCAATTTTTTTAAAATGCAATTAGCTAATCACTTCATGCTTAAGGAAAAGTATTCTTTCTCAGGGAACTTTAAAACTTTTTTTCCTTGTGACTAATGAGAATGTTGAAAATATATCACTACAGGGCGCCTGGGTGGCTCAGTTGATTAAGCAACTGCCTTCGGCTCAGGTCATCCCGGAGTCCCGGGATCGAGTCCCACATCGGGCTCCCTGCTCGGCGGGGAGTCTGCTTCTCCCTCTAACCCTACCCCCTCTTGCGCTCTCTCTCTCACTCTCTCTCTCTCTCTCTCAAATAAATAAATAAATAAAAATCTTAAAAAAAAAGAAAATATATCAGTACCTATGCCTAATAATTCTGTGTGCCTGTAGGTGGGCAGTCTTGGGAGAGATGATAAAGTGAGCAGGAGACAGTTAGGGTTAGTGGGCAGCACTTTGGGTTTGGAGTCAGACCTGAGTTCTCTGAGACAAGTACTGCATACAAATATTGGGTTATCTTTAGAAAAAAATGAGATCCTCACAAATAAAAATGTGCTGTAAACAACATCAGGAACCAGCACAAGTGAATTATGGTGATGAGTGACTTTTTATGAAATGTTTTGTTTCATAGGTCCTGGGTCCTCATGTTTCCTTTGGAGGCTCTGTGGTTCCTGTGCTTGGAGCGGCCCTGGATAAAACAGGGAGCAAGTTCTTTATTATTATTATTTGCATTATCATAAACACAAATACCACGTATTTTCTCCTGATTGTCCAAATGAGTGATACAGTCTATGAACAAGTGGGTGGTGAGGCTCAGGTGTTGCAAAGCATTAAACACACAAGTAGAGGGCTGCTGGCAAAGGAAGACCGCCTCATTTGAGCAACTGAAAATCTAAAAGCCCTTTTGAGTCTTTGCTGATTTCTATGCAAAGAGCTGAAGGGACTTTCATTCTTAAGTCCCTTTGACTGATTCCTGCTTTCCAACAAAGTCCTTTATCTTTGCCCTGGGGTTGATCCAAATGTGGAAATGGCTTCTACCAAGGGATCATAACACTCCAAAGCACAATGGATAAAAGAAAGTTATGAAGCAGCTTTTTCACTAAAGCTTTACTAAAGGGTCAGCTTGATCACCTCACAATAACTTACAATCACAAAATTTATTTCCTACTTAGAAACCACAGTGGGTAATTCTTGCCCAGGTGGAACTTTGGCTGATTGCCAACTTCCTTGCTCTTCTCTGGACCTTTCAATTGCTTCTTCTCACTCCCCTGTCACTGTTACATAGGGCAACGCTTACCTCCAGTTCCTGGCCCAAACTTGCAAATCTACACCCATAAAAATGCTCAGAGTACAATGTAACAATATCCGCTCCTTTGAAGGCCCTTGTGTTGATATATAACAGTTATTTTTCTGTTAGGTCTACGTAGCATTTTCTATCTGTAAATATTTTTGTAATATCATGCGTTGGCTATATAAAGCTGAGATATAAACTACTATTGGGATCGCCTCGTAAACATAAATGCATCCAGACTTCCTGTGAAAGTGGTAATCAGACTGAGCTTCTTCTCTGGCTGTGTCTTGGAGGGTGATTTGGAAGTTGCTATTTGAATTCTCCCTTTGCATTATCCTGGGATTTCTGAGGCATTTTATTTTATTTTTTTCTGAGTGCCATGCCTACACTCTGAAGTTTTCTTCTTGTCAACTTATATGCTGACACTACTTGTAAATAAATGCCATGCTATAGTTTTTCTTTCTTATAGAACTGTTGATATAAGTCTAATGAAATTCATTCCTTGTGTTGTTGACCTTTATTTTTAAAGTACATTGTCACATTGGAACAGCTAAGCCATTAGCATTTGCAAAAACATCTGTTGTAGCATTTGTAATTAGATTTTGAATGTTTTTTTTTTTTTTATCATCCTATGCACTGATACATAGTCGTTGCCAACCTATATATTGGTAACATAAGGACTTACCTATTTCCATATCTGTGGTATCACTACAAATCATGATGCTCTTTGAGCTGAGTAAAGACAGTCTAATCTTAGCAATATCCTTGAGTACATTTAAAGAATCTTTTAAAATGTCAGCTGAGAACTCAAAGATATAGAAAGCTGGAAAGGATATCGCTCCCATCCTTACATCAAGAAAAAAGCTGGATTAACTACAAATTAAAGGTTTTTTGGAGCAAACAAGTAACCCCAAAATGGTGAAAGACAGGGAAAAATAGGACCCTGGAGTTTGATTACTTGGGCAGATGCTGTCAAAGTTTATATAAACCAATAAGAAAAGGTAGCTATATACAGAAGAATGAAACTCGACCATTCTCTAACACCATACACAAAGATAAACTCAAAATGGATGAAAGATTTCAATCTGAGACAGGAATCCATCAAAATCCTAGAGGAGAACATAGGCAGTAACCTCTTCGACATCAGTCACAGCAACTTCTTTCAAGATGCATCTCCAAAGGCTAGTGAAACAAAAGTAAAAATGAACTTTCGGGACTTCAAGATAAAAAGCTTCTGCACAGCAAAGGAAACAGTCAACAAAACAAAGAGGTAACCCACAGAATGGGAAAAGATATTTGCAAATGACACTACAGACAAAGCACTGATATCCAAGATCTATAAAGAACTTCTTAAACTCAACACCCAAAAAACAAATAATCAAGTCAAAAAATGGACAGACACTTTTCAAAAGAAGACATTCAAATGGCTAACAGACACATGAAAAAATGTTCATCATCATTAGCCATCAGGGAAATTCAAATCAAAACCACATTGAGATACCACCTTACACCAGTTAGAATGGCAAAAATGGACAGGGAAAGAAACAACAAATGTTGGAGAGGTTGTGGAGAAAGGGGAAGCCTCTTACACTGTTGGTGTGAATGTAAGTTGGTACAGCCACTTTGGAAAACAATGTGGAGGTTCCTCAAAAATTTAAAAATAGAGCTACCCTATGACCCAGCAATTGCACTACTGGGTATTTACCCTAAAGACACAGATGTAGTGAAAAGAAGGGCCATCTGCACCCCAATGTTCATAGCAGCAATGTCCGCAATAGCCAAACTGTGGAAAGAGCCTAGATGCCCTTCAGCAGATGAATGGATAAAGAAGATGTGGTCCATATATACAATGGAATATTACTCAGCCATCAGAAAGGATGAATACCCAACTTTTACATCAACATGGATGGGACTGGAAGAAATTATGCTAAGTGAAATAAGTCAAGCAGAGAAAGTCAATCATATGGTTTCATGTATTTGTGGAACATAAGGAATAGCATGGAGGGCATTAGGAGAAGGAAGGGAAAAATGAAGGGGGGAAGTTCGAGGGGGAGATGAACCATGAGAGACTATGAACTCTGAGAAACAAACTGACGGTTTTAGAGGGGAGGGGGGTAGGGTGATGGGTTAGCCAGGTGATGGGTATTAAAGAGGGCACGTATTGCATGGAGCACTGGGTATTATATGAAAACAATGAATCATGGATCACTACATCAAAAACTAATGATGTAATGTATGGTGACTAACATAACATAATAAAATAAAATTAAATTAAAAAAAGATAATGTAGCTAACTGTTTTTTAAAAGGAGTCACTAAAGGCCAAATATGGACTATTGTGATAGTGTGAAGACTCTGGGGGCCACAGACATGAGGGTTTGTACCCTCTTTTGGCTTTTCCTCCATGAAAGCCACCAAATACTTGCAGGGGTGATTAGGGAGAATCCTGAGAAAGGTTCCCTGTGGTTGTGGCTGAGCCAGGGAAACAGCAATCGTTGTTCTTTAGATCCATGTTCTCTAGCTTCCTTATGGCATAAAAGCATTGATACACACAGTGAAGACCAACAAAATCTGTTGCATTGGAGCACTGGGGGCAACCCTTGGCACTCGGGGGAGAAGAAAGAGGAGGGTGAGAAAACATCCTACCTCTGAGAAAAGGGCCGGAATACAGGCTAGACTCAGGTTACATACAGCTGGAGGAAGAGCGGGAGTAGTGGGGAAAACCACAAAGCCCAGGGCACCTTCATGGTGCTTGCCTAACAACAGGTTTAATCAGAACATTAGAGAAGGCCTCTTTTCCAGACCACTCCCTCCAGGCCGATAAGCATAGATAAAAAACCAAAAACAGTGGAATATATCTGAGACAGATTCTCTCTGGGGGGCACCGAAAGGGGACACCCAAAGCCAAATGGGGAGCAAAACTTGGTAAAAGCCTTTTATGATCCCACACTCTAAACACAAATTATCAGAAGAGGAATTTGGAGTCTGGTGCATTGTGGGTAACTGTAGCAACAACAAATTTCAAACACAGCCCATCTCCTAACCAGATTCACAAAACCCCTCACTGAAGGGCTAGCAGAAGAGAAGTTATGTTTATCCTCAAGCATAAAATGTACTATCTCAGCATCAACAGGCCTGCACATATATACAGCTTCAACAATAATTATGCAGTAAATGACAAGCAAGAAAAAATAGTCTAAAGTAATAATAATAAAAAAAAAATCATGACTCAGATATGATACAGATGGGTCAATTACCAGAGAGAGAATTTAGTTATTTATATGGTAAAGGCTATAATGCAGAATTTCTTTGCAAATATCAGTGAAATTGATTAACCTCTAGCAAGACTAAGAAAAAAGAGAGGAGACATACAATAATACCAGGAATGAAAGATAGAACATCATTACAAATCCACAGTTATTAAATAGATACCAAGGGATTACTAAAAACATCTTTATGCCTGTATGTTCAACAACTAAGATGAAATAGACCAATTTTTTGAAAGACACAAACTACTAAAACTCACTCAAGAAGAAATAGAAAATCTGAATGGTTCTATCCATACAAAAGACTTAAACTGTGGTTAAAATCTTTCCAAAAAATAGAATTCCAGGCCCAGATATTTTCACTGGCAAATTCTATCAAATATTTAAGGAAGAAATAATACCAATTCTACACAATCTCTTTCAGGAAATAGAAGAGGAGGGAGCACTTCTATGTTCATTCTATGAGACCAGCATTATGCTAATGTCAAAACCTGAAGAAGACATTACACAAAAACAAAACTAGAAGCCAATATCCCTCATGAACATATACATAAATATGTTCAACAAATATATATAAATTAAGTCCTGCAATATATATAAAAGAAGAATAGTATATAACACTCCAGTGCGATTTATCCAAGGAGTGACTTATTCAAATTTGAAAAATCATTGTATGATACCATATTAACAGACTGACTGAATAAGAAAAACCATATGACAATATCAGCAGATGCAAAAAGATATTCAACAAAGTTCAATTTCCACTTATGATTAAAAAAATCCTCAGCAAACTAGGAATAAAGGAAACATCCTTTACCTAATAAAGGACATCTACAGAAAACTTCACACTCAGTGTTGACAGTCTGAATGCTTTCTCTTAAGGTGTGAACAAGGCAAGAATTTGTACTAATACTGTTAACAATGCACTGGAAGTCTTAGCCAATGCAGTAAGACAAGAATAAGAGATAAAAGACATGGATTAGAGGGGTGAAAATAAAATGATCTATATTTGCTGACAACAGGATTGTCTGCCTAGAAAATTCCATGGACTTTACCAGTTACAGAGTACACAAATGAGTTTAGCAAATCTGTAGACTACATAGTCAATATTCAAAAACCAGTCATTCCTATATACCAGCAATGAACAATTGGAATTTGAAATAAAAAAATACCACTTACCATTGCTCAAAAAATGAACCAGGGATAAATTAAACAAAAAAATGTGAAGGTTACAAATGCTAAAAACTGCAAAACTCTAATAAAAGAAATCAAAGAATACTTAAGTAAGTGAAGACCTACACCAGGTATAGTGATCAGAAGACTCAATATTGTTAAGATGTCAATTATCTCCAATTTGGTCTATAAATTTAGTGTAATCCCACCAAAGCCCCAGAAAACTAATATTTTTTCGGATGTCATTATGCTGATTCTATAACTTAATGGAAAATCAAAAGAACTAGGACCAATTTTGAAAAAGAAGGATAACTTTAGAAGACATACTGTCTGATTTCAAGATATACTGTAAAGCTACAGTAATAATTCAGTATGTTAGTGAAAAGAGAGATAAACACATTAATGAAACTTGATAGAGAGCATGGAAATAGACCCACACAAATATAGACCGCTGTATTAGTCAACTCATTTTGAAGAAGGTACAAAGGAAAATCATCAGAGAAAGGATAGTCTTTTCAAATAATGGTGCTGGAAGATTTGTACAATCATATGCAAAACAAAACAAAACAAAAAACAATCTCAACACACACTGCAAACTTTGTACAAAATTAGCTAAAAACAGATCATAGCCCTGAATAAAAAATGCAAGGCTATAAAACTAGAAGAGTACAAAGGAGTAAGTCTGAATCAATTGGGATTTGACAATGAGTTTTTAGGTATGACACCAGAAGCATGGTCCATAATAGGAAAATTGATGTGTTGTACTTTATTAAAATTAAAATTTTATCCCATAAAAGACAATGCTAAGAAAATGAAAAGACAAGCCACAGAATAAGAGAAAATATTTGCAAATCATATATCCAATAAAGTAGTTCTTTCCAGAATACAAAAAGAATGTAAAATCTAATTAAAAAATAAGTTAAAAATGGGCAATGAATATGAACAGATGCTTCACCAAAGAAGGTATACAAATTACAAATGAACATATAGGAAGATGCTTAACAAACATGATTTGTTGGGGAAAAGCAGATGAAAACCACAAAATGGTATCACTTCAAACCTACTAATTGGTTAAAATAAGAAAAGCTTAACAATACCAAGCACTGACCAGAGCACAGAGCAGTAAGAACTCTAATTCATTGTTGGCAGGAATGCCACTCTGAAGTGGCAATAATATCGCCATTCTGAAAAAGGTCTATCAGTTTCTTATAAAATTGCAAATACAGTTAGCACAAGGTCCAGTGTTCTCAAAAGTAGTATTTACCTAGGAGAACTGAATACCTATGTTTACACAAAAATCTGTATGTGAATATTTGTAATGTCTAAAAATTGTAAACAATCCAGGTAGCTTTCAACATGTAAATGGATAAAGAAAACTATAGTATATCCACATGATAACATATTACTCAACAATAAAAGGAATGAACCACCGATTCATGTAACAGCATGAATAAATATTAAATGCACTTTTCTAAATGAGAGAACCCAGATTCAAAATGCTACATAGTAACCTTTTATTTATATGTCATTCTGGTAAAAGCACAGGCATAGAAAATAGGTCAGTGGTTGCAGAGGTTGGGAATGAAAATAAGGATTGGCTATAAAAGTTGCATAAGAGAATTAGTAGAGTTATTTAACTGTTCTATGTGGTACCATGGTGGTAGTTACATGATTCTATTCAGTTGTCAATACCTTTAGAACTGTAAACTGCAAAGCATAACTTTTATTATATGCAAATAAAAGAATTAACCAAGATTTGAGGATCCCAGAATAGAATGAAGACATGGACAAAAATATCCTAAGCATATTACAAATGCGTGACATATTCTCACTAAAGGCAGTGGGGGAAGAAAAGAACTGACCTAAAATGTTTTGTTTCATCTAGATACTGTATAGCTAAAAGTGTTAAGTGTCCACAAAAACTGTAGTTTAATAAATTTATTTCTCATAAGGGTGTGGTTTCACTGTCCTCAAACTAATTTACATGTAAACTAGGATTGAACAAATAAGTAAATACACCAAGAGCCAGGTATCTCACTGTTAGAAAAAGAAGTTAAAAATCAGAGGGAGTTTAGAATGAACTGTATGATCATATCAATATGAACTCATGTTTGTTCTCATATTATTCAGAAAAATATATACAGAAATAAAACTAAGTGGCTAGCTTTAGCAACTAAAAATGCAGGACATCCAGTTAAATGTAAATTTCAGATAAATAATTTTTTAATATAAGTATACCCCATGCAATATTTGGAACATGCTTATGCTAATTTAAATTTAACTGGGAATCTTATATTTTTTTGGCAATGCTAAATTCTAGATATATGTATGTACAAGTATGAAGATACATACTTAAATGTCCTGCTCTGTTTTCTGAGAGGCTCTAGAGCATGAAATCCCAGTAGCAACAAGCACAACTAGCACCCAGATTTTGGTTTCTAAATATTAATTTTTTAAATACAATGCACAAAGGCTTCTTGAAGGAATGGCTGATTCTGGATTTGGGGCAGGGAAACAGATGAACCTGGGGTGTTGTAGCATCAGAAAGTTAGAAAATACACACAAAAAAACAAAACAGAAGAAAACTAAGATGGGGTCATGTCAAGGACATTGAAGCCATCTAGTGAAAGAGCTCCCAATAGCCAAAACTGCACAATTTAAGCAGTAAAATAAATAACAATAGTATTGAATTATAAGCCAAAGAATAAAATAAATGCTCTTGAGTGCATACTAGTATAAGTGAATGAATGAATGAAAGGGGAGAAATAATAAACATTCCTTATAGAATTCCAATTAATAAATGTGGAAGGAATTAATATATTATTAGTATATTGATGATTATTAGTATAGCACAGTAGTAACTGTTGTAGATGAAACATTGATAAATGCTGAAATTAGTGGACAAAATATTAAGGATTAATAGGATATTTGCATAGCCTCCACCAAAATATTTATTGATTACTGTGGTGTTTTTAGCACACGTCCACAAATTCTTTAGTAGTTGTCATCGTTTGTACAGGCTACCATAACAGAATAGCACAAACTGGGTGCCTTATACACACACACAAAAATTATTTCTCATAGTTTTAGAGGCTGGGAATTCCAAGATCAAGGTGCTGGCAGATCCCATGTCTGGTGAGGGCCTGCTTCCTGGTTCACAGAGGGCTGTCTTCTTGCTGTGTCCTTGCATGAAAGAAGGGAGCTCTCTGGGGTGTCTTTTGTATCCTCATGACCTAAGCACCTCCCAGAGGTCCCACCTCTCAATACCATCACACTGGGTGTTAGATTTCAACATGAATTTTAGGGGACACATTCGGTCTATAGTAACGGTCTTCCCTCCAGGATGTGGAACTTAGTTCCCCTCTCTGGGAGGGGGCCAGGCTTAGTAATTTGCTTCTTACAAATAGAGCTTGGAAAGGAAACCAATAGTTTTTACATTGGAGAAATCTGGAAGATGCCACCTTAACCAATGATCAAAGTTAATGTCACCATAATAAGTCATGTATACCCAATGTGATGCTATGAGAAGGGAATGCCACCTCTTTGATATTCTTCAAAAAAATTCATAACTTCAATATAATCATCAGATAACATAAGAAAAACTAAATCGAGGGTCATTCTACAAAATGCCTGGCCAGTACTCTTCAGAAGTGTCAAATTCATGAAGACAGGAAAACATCAAGAAACTATCTCAGATTGGAGGAGACCAAGGAGGTATGATGATGTGGTTTCCTGGATTGAATCCTAGAACAGAAAAGACATTACTGCCAAAATTGGAGATATCTGAATAAAGTCTAGAGGATGGGCCAAATCTAGTCCATCACCAGTCGTTATAACATTTTATTGGAACAGAGTTGTACTCATTCATGTTACGTATTATCTACAGCTGCTTCTACCCTACAATGGCAGAGTCGAGTAATTGAAACAATGGGCATCTCATTCACAAAGCCTAAAATATTTGCTCTCTGACCCTTTACAGAAAATGTTTGTAGACCCCCCTTCCAGTGTATGGAAACATCTGTGTACTATCTTCTGTCAGTTTTCTGTAAGTCTAAAATAATTTTTATATAAAACATAATTTTTAAGTAATTTGATTTAAAACATCAGCACATTTTTAGCTACCATTGTTTGAGAGCCTATTGTTTGCAAAAGACTTTGCTAAATGTTTTTCATAGACTACCCACCCTAGTTAATTTTCTCAGCAGCCCTTTATAGCAGTATCCTATCATTACCCTCCTTTTACATCTAAGGAAACTAAAGTCAGTTACGTCAAGTGACCTGATGGAAAAGCAGAGTTTCCATGGTTAGAAATGCAGAACTAGGGTTTAAGCCAAAGTCTGCCTGAGACCCAAGTCTCTATTAGCCTATTCTGTCATTCATATGCATGGGTCAGTGGCAGACATCCAATGTCATTTCATATAAAGTTCAGAATTCTTTAACTCAAAGTATGGAGCATCTACTATGTACCAGCTACTCTACATGTATGAGATCAGCATGCCCAACAGAACTTTCTGAGATCCATGGAATGTGGGTAATCCCATTACCAACACTCCTGAACTTGCCCTTACTCAAAGTTCTGATTAGATTTACGATTATGTTTATGTCCCTCCCCTGAGCTATTTTCTTCTCTTACTGTTCCAGTTGCCCTGACTCACATAATAAAATATACCAAAGAATAAATTTACATCTCCTTTCCCTCACCCTTGTCACATAGTTTTCAATTCCATAGTGGCCTCTGTGTCCCTTGTTTGACATCTGTGGTGTCAACAGCGGTTGTCTTTAATGATATTTTGTCATTCTGCTAATAAATAAGCAGACAAATCCCAGTCTTGAAACTTATTTATAATCAATTTTTCTTGAAAATTCTGGAAATGACATGTTAACTTTCTCAGGCCATTAAAACTTACCTAAAACACCAGGTACCTGAGGTTTTTTTTTTTTTTTTTTTTTTTTTTTTGGTTATTTGCATTCCTAATAAATGGAAATTTACTATACTTCTTGTTCTAGTTATTAAATATTACACATAAGTTATAAACACGCCCTTTAAAAACAAACCCTGGAAAAACAAATCTATTTGGTATTTACTCACACTGAAGATAATTTCTGGGTACTGCAGTTTTTATTAGTTAAAAGAGGAAAGGAAAACGATCTCTTTGGTGTCTGAGGATACTTTATGGTTGGGGAAGAGAGAACTTTTCCCTGGAGGTTTGTAATTCATTTTAGTAGAAGCTGACTTATGGTTGACAGTATACTTTCAATGTGAAGATAAATGACTGACAAAACATTAAGCCTCATTGAGCACAGGTATTCTTACTATCTGAGCCCTGGTTTGACATAGGCAGAGAATGATTTTATTTGAGCCACACTTAGAATTCATGACAGGTTCACCTTCAAATACCAGATCTCTGATGCCATTACTGTCTTTACATGGTGCTTCGATTCTTTTTTAAGAGGATACAGTACCCATCCGGGTTTGACAAGTAAAGCTAAAGTTTTAATAACTCCAAAGGTGTGCCATTGCCAGAAAGGGACTGCATGAAATGTTTAAAAGAATTATTTGAAAGTTGCCTTATGACTTTTATATCAGAGCGCATTTAAATAAAAAGCAGACAATTTCATTACAGTCAAGAAGCACATTTTTCAACTACACATTTCTATAGCAACATCTCTATCTATAGCAGCACTTCACCATTTAATTTGAGATATAGACTACACAAGGAACACACTTCATTTGTTTATTCTGTAGGCAATTCTGAATCCTGCTTAGAAGTGATATCAATATACAGACATTGTTAAGAAACTCAGCATGACATTTTGTTGGGTGGGGAGAAATAATTGTAACTATAAAAAGTGACCTTATGTTTTACAATTAAGAAATAACACTAAATCTGGTATTTGAAGTCCTCCTCAAGGTTGTCCACTTATAAATGATTTCCCCAAATCCTGTGAGCTACCTTATTACAGGTACCTCCCTAATCCTCAAAATCTACTTTATCTACCTTTGAATATTACAATGTTTTCATCAATATTTTTGTAAATTCCTACGTGATTGTCATAAAAATCAGTGGCAGCCTGGCCCAAGTTCTAGATCATCTAATTTGTGCCATCTCTTATCTCTTTTGGATGGAAATACTTTCTCCCTCATAGTATGATTTTGGAAAATTAAAAGGGAAGTGGCCAACATATGCTAAGTTCCTTTCCACTCTTTCTGTAAACATTCTATAGGTGCAAAATCTGATCATCAGAAGGCCATCTCTTCTGAGCCAATACCATCTCCAGTTGGCTCCCACAGTGTTGATTTCAGTCTTCCTGTCTTCTTCAGTCTTTTACATTGGCACACCTGCCAGAGGCAATTTTTCTATGTATTCTTCCCATTCCCAAACTTGGTTTTACCATGCTCTCTTGCATTTAGTTTGGATTGAATGCCTTACATGCCCTATACTGAATTACTTATCTGTTGTTTCTTTCTTAGCATTGTTATAACATCAGATTTTGTAGCAGTCTGGGGAATTGGGCTACATTTTTGGTATGGCTGGTGTGTCTCAGTGGCTGATGTTAGGATAGGCCAAGCATACAAATTGAGCTGGGCTTGTGGGCATTGGTGAATGCAGTTTCCTGAATGCTCTGGCTATTACTTTTCAGCCTCACCTTTTGCTTTCTTGAGTCCATTCCTTCTCTGTCCCTATTTTGTATATCTACAGTATGTCTACACTTACAATAGGTGTCTTCATTGTAATTACTAATTATATGCTGTCCTGAGTCTCCTTTTTATTCCTCTTTCACTGGCACCTCATGATGTCATGAAATTTCCTAAAAAATAATACAATAAAATTAAGATATACTTGAGAACAGTATCAAAATCTATTAAAGCTCCAGGAATTTGCTGACAAGTATTTACTGTACATGTAGACTACTTAAAGAGCAGATATTTGCACAGTGGAAATGAATTACATTGTTGGAATAAGAAAAAGATGAAGTCCAAAGTTATGGGCTATCACTTTGGCTTTTAGTGCCTAGTATTGGGAGGGGAAAGCTTTAGTGTATATAAAAAAAGGTACTGACAGTGATTTGTGTTAAAATTTATAACTTCAATAAATTGAATTTAAAAACCAACTCTTTAAGCTTAACCTACAAATCTTATTTTTAGAGCCAATCCATTAATTCTTTGCTTAAAGTGCTCATTTTATTTCTCTTCTATTAATGTTCAATTAGCTTATAGATTTACCAGACTAAATTCCCTAGAGTTTAGTACAATTTAAATAGTTGATTAATGACTACTTTCAGCTATTTCATGCTAAAATCTTAAATCTAATATATCTAATTATCTTAAGCACAATTATATGCCGAACAAGACAGAGCCAAAACTCAAATGAAAGGGACTTCATAAATTCTTAAATGTGTCTTATGAACCTAGAAGTTTATACATATGGATTTAGTAAATTATATTTTCTTTGTCTTTAAATATTGTTTTAAAGAAAAATTACATATATAACATTATAAATATAAGCAACTCAAATGATCTTAAAATATTTAAAATTTAAAAAGTAAGTCTAATATTAATAACAGTCAAGATTTGGTTTAGAAACTGCAACTACTCTGGATTTTTATACAGAAACATATTGAAGATAAGGAAATATAAGGAAACTTTTTGAAAGGGTTGAGAAGCTGGGCACAACTGGAATTAGAATGTAAACGCAAGCCACTGCTGTCTCAGGACCAGATAATTCTTTTTTTTTTTTTTTTTAAGATTTTATTTATTTATTTGACAGAGATAGAGAGAGAGCACAAGTAGGCAGAGTGGCAGGCAGAGGGAGAGGGAGAAGCAGACTCTCCACTGAGCAGGGAGCCCAACGAGGGGCTCGATCCCAGGACGCTGGGATCATGACCTGAGCCGAAGGCAGCCGCTTAACCGACTGAGCCACCCAGGTGCCCCCAGGACCAGATAATTCTTATGTCTGCAGACACTTGTGCCACCCAGTTTTGTTCCAACATCTATGAAACTGATGTCTAGACTCTGAAATGCCAAGTTTGGCTGCCATAGCTTCTTCTCTGCTCTCTGTTCTACAATGCTGCCTGTTAGGAGAATACAGTGGCAGAGGGTGTCCTCTGCTTCACTTCTACCTCCCAAGTCTCCTGAGATTATGTCTAACTGGCAGAAACTATTTCATACATGGACTCCTAGCTGCCAGGGAGCCTGAGTGATGTGATTTTTAATTCTTGGCTTTTGAGAACAGGAGGCACATGAAAAGGTAGCATGTAGCCTAGTAAACCAAATCAATTATGTCCATAGAAGCCCATTAAATTCTCTAATGTTACAAATTCAGGTTATGGATTCTGGTCACAGGTCCAGAATTTCTGACACAATTTCCCAGAAGATTATTCTTAAATACACTTATTTATTGCTTGGATCCATTCTTACAGTCTGTCTGTTATCTGTTGTGTCAACCAAGAACCCCCAAATCAAGCCTTTCAGCTAGGATTTCATGTAAGTTTTTTAACCCAGGTATTAAAGATCCCAACTTACTTTTATTATAACCTCATAGTAATCCCTTTCCCAAATTTTTATCTTCTAACTTGAGATGTTTGAATTCTCACCCCTCACCTAGATTGCAAGTAATCTTTTTATTGCCTGATACAGAGAATAATTTCACCAGTAGTGGAATTAAATTTTTGTTATAGTGAAACACTTTTTACAACATGGCTTTTACTGAATACTGTTCCTTCTATTTATGCTAAGATAGGTATTTTTTTTTAGGGAAGTGATAATTAACTCTTGAAAATGATTCTTTTTCTGAGATAATAGACTTCTTGCAAATTCTGTCACCTAGTATTCAAATCCTCCAATTTTGTTCTTTTTCTTTAATATTGTATTGGTTATTCTAGAGACTTTGTCCTTGCATATACATTTTAGAATAAGCTTGTTGATCTCTACAAAATGGCTTGCTGGACTTTTTTCCTTTTTTAATTTTATTTATTTATTTGCGAGAGAGAATGAGATAGAGAGAGCATGAGAGGGGGGAGGGTCAGAGGGAGAAGCAGACTCCCTGCTGAGCAGGGAGCCCGATGTGGGACTCGATCCCAGGACTCCAGGATCATGACCTGAGCCGAAGGCAGTCGCTTAACCAACTGAGCCACCCAGGCGCCCGGCTTGCTGGACTTTTGATTGGGATTCTGTTAAATCTATAAATCAATTTGGGAATAATTGACATATTAACAATATTCAATCTTCTAATCCACAAGCATGATATATCTCTCGATTTATTTAGTTCTTTATATTTTTTTAACCAGTGTTTTGTTTTTGTTTTTTTTTTTTACAATTTTTTACATATAAATTCTGTCCATATTTTGTTAGATTTATACCCAAGTGTTTCATTTTGGGGAGTGTTATTGTAAACTATATTTAATTTCATATATATATGGATATAGGAAAGCATATTGGAAATATATAGGGAAGCAGCTGACATTTGCATCTTTACATTGTATAGTTACATTGTGACTTACTATTGTTACTTATTAGTTTCAGGAGTTTGGGTTTTGTTTTTTTTTTTTGTATATTTTTTGGGGTTTTTTATATAGACAGTAATATCATTTGTGAAAAAAGACAGTTTTATTTCTTTCTTTCCAATCTATAAACAATTTATTGCTTTTTCTTGTTTTATAGTATGATGCTGAATAGAAGTGGTGAGAAAGAACATCCTTTTTTGTGTGTGATATTAAAGGGATGTGTCCACTCTCTCACCATTAAGTTTGATGTTAGCTGTAAGTTTTTTCTAGATAATCTTTATCAAGTTGGGGAAGTTTCCCTCTAGTCCTAGTTTACTGAAAGTTTTTATCATGAATGGGTATTGGATTTTGTCAAATGCTTTTTCTCAGTTATGATCATATGATTTATGTTTTCTTTAGCCTGTTGATGTGGTGGATTACATTGATTTTTAAAATGTTGAGCCAGGCTTTCATACCTGGAATAAATTCCAGTTTGTTGCAGTATATAATTCTTTTTATACATTGTTGGATTCAATTTGCTAATATTTTGTTGTGGATTACAATGGCAAGTGCACGAATAAATCTATATAATGTGAGATTTTTGGTATTATCGGGACCAAAGACATTTTTGAGAATGCAAATTTCCTTGAGTGGAAAGATGCTGGCTTGAGCCACTAGAATTTCAGAACTATAAAAAATGTGATTTTATTTTTATTTTATTTTTTATTTTTTTTAAGATTTTATTTTTTCATTTGACAGAGAGAGACACAGTGAGAGAGGAGCACAGGCAGGGGAAGTGGAGGGGGGGAGAGGCAGGCTTCCCGCCGAGCGGGGAGCCCGATGCGGGGCTCGATCCCAGAACACTGGGATCATGACCTGAGCTGAAGGCAGGCGCTTAACGACTGAGCCACCCAGGCGCCCCATAAATGTGATTTTATTTTATATCACCGGCTGACAAAACCTAGAGATTCAATTTAATTTTCTTTCAATCTAATGGGGTTAGTGTGATTTTTGTTATTTCTTGGTTTAGGAAGCTGACCATTCACAGCTGAGGAGGGATATAAGTAAATTGCATAGGATCACATAACTGATAAGTGGTGGGGCTCTGTTTTAAGTCCATTTTCTAATGACTTAAAATTCCATGGTTTTCCCACCATAACAGACAACCTTGCTAATGGTAGGGAAGATGAAAAGGTTGATACATTAAAAGCCATAAAGCAAGTCAATAGTAAAGTTTCAAAATGAAAAACATATACATATTTCAATATCTGCACTAAAATCATCAGTCTAAGTTATGTAGTCAAGATTATATTTATGTGTATGTATATATGCAAACTATTGAAAATAAACTTCCTAACACATATAATGAAGAAGATTGGACTGGCACATGCTCATTCACTATGAGAGACTGATATAGAGTCTCTATAACTCAATACTCACTATGTTTCTTGTAAAACTATGAACAAGTGTTTTGTTTCCCTGATCCTCAAACTCATTTTCTCTGACACAGTGTTCTCTTATTCAGCAGTGTCTTTTATGAAAATTATCAATGCAACGTTATTAATCATTTAACAGCTGGTATAAAAAAGAGCTTTTTGGAGACTTCAGTTGATGTACAATTCAGAAATAATCACTTGCTCACTGTGCTGCATGAGATGTCTGACACCTCATTTGATGAACCAGAGACACATCCTCATTGTTTTGCCCTTATGATTTCTGAAATTGAAATGTTTAGTATATGTTTCTTTAATAGGCCTCTTCATGTTTATAATTTAGTGCTATGTGAACAATATGTGGCATTCTTTTGGTGAAAGAGAAAAGGGAAAATAAAGGAAAAATTACCTTTCTATTCTCTTGAGGTAGTTCATTTTTATCAATTAATAATGCAAAATAGCAGTGAAATATTCAACTGAGTTTTACAAAAGGAACTGGGCATTTTATCAATTTACCTATAAACTAAAAAGTCTCAAAATGTGTAAGATATTGACTGTGAATTTATGAATATGAAATAGGCATAATTAAATTTTATTTTAATATCATGAGATACTGCTGTTTGGTCAAAGCTTATAAGCTAACTAGGACATGTATTAGGACAGTAAGACTTTATCCATAATCTGGAAAAAAATTCATACTTTTTAAGAATCAGTTAAATCACTAATGCTTATACTTAGAGGAAAAATGAATTTATGTGAGAAATTTGGCAAACTGGGGATGGTATTCATTTAAATAGCGGATGAATGATTGAGGTAATCTGTATCTCATATTCATTGCCTGAAATAAATTTGTATGCGGCTTATCAAAGTAAAATTATTAACTCAGTTCAGTTTTTATTTTTTTTATTTTTACAGATTTTATTTATTTATTTGATAGAGGGAGAGAGATAGCGAGAGCAGGAACACAAGCAGGGGGAGTGGGAGAGGGAGAAGCAGGCTTCCCGCCGAGCAGGGAGCCCTATGTGGGGCTCCATCCCATGACCCTGGGATCATGACCTGAGCGGAAGGCAGATGCTCAAAGCCTGAGCCATTCAGGTGCCCCTCAGTTCAGTTTTTAAATATTGAACTTTAAATATCAAAAAGTGACCTTGTCTATGTAAGCCACATAAACTGAGAAATTGTCCTTTTTCCAACTGAGTCCTTTTTTCCACCAAGTTTTCTCAAGTGATGCTTTAATAAGCACGATAAAGTTCGGCTATTTCAATAATTGTCCCAGAAAATAGCCTAAATCTGGAAGGATTGCTTCAGGTTTTCAGAGAGTCTAGAAGCTGCACCTGTTGGCACCCATGAAAGCAGAGCGTCAGAAGGCTCAGGGATCAGTTAGTCCCAGGGACATCATCACGTGGGTCTGTGGTTTGTCATAGCCTAAAGCCACAGAGTTACTCAAGGGTGTAAGTTCTTGGAAAGAAGTGATACCAAAGTAGCAGCTAAAAAGCCTACCATTTACCAGATGGCAGACCTTGAGGAAGCTACTTAGTATCTCTGTGCCTTACTATCTTCATATCTGAATGGGGACGGAAGTAGTACCTGTCTCATACAGTTACTGTGAGGATTAAATGGCATGGCCCATGGTTAGTACCCAGCTGGTATTAGAGAAATACTGTGTAGCAGGAGCATCCTTAGAAGCATACTATTGTAAGGCATACACTTATATTTTTAATGCTCATATCATTCCCACATTCCCTTTGCTATGTGTCTCCTTGCTTTGAAAAATAGAAGATGATATCTTGCTTTGTGTGATATGAAGTTGAGAATATGTTGTGGTGCCATGTTTCCAAGTGGAAAAATACTTTATAAAGTTCCAATTAGTCAATGAACCTTTATAACCAAATAAAATCTACATTTTCTCACTCATGTTTCTGAATCTGCTAAGCTTGAAAAACATTGGGTAAGTGAGCTACTACTATGTGGTAGAAAAATTAAATTTCATTTGCATTATTGAAAGGAATTTTAAATTGTATATTTATTGTATTTTTTCTTCTTTTGTAAGATGAAGCATCAGAACTCAACATCAAGTCCTGTTGTAAACCAGGAGGAGCTTTAAGAACTCTTATCAGATTAGTAAGTATTAACTGATTAGTTATTAGTTAATAGCTAATTGCTTTACCTATTAGTATTTTAAACATTCCATTCTGAATTTAGGTGTTGATTCATACAAAGTTCCCCTTCTTATGTCTAGCTCCTTCCTAGCCTTTGACCCAAATGGATCAACTTTGTTTCCATTTCCAATCATGACATCATTTTGGTGTGCGACTTCATCACTCATGAAGTTTTTAAGTTCCTCATAGTGTTTTGACTGAGGTGGAGGTAAAAGGTCATGAAGAAGTATAACATGGAAGCTCCATCATAGCCACAGGGACTGTTCTGAAAAGTTGATATATACCATGCTGTAGTTTGCCCAATATGGGTATTTTAGCACATATTTTCTTTGATAAACACAAATCTTTCTTTTAAAATACTTTATCATAAACATTAAATAATGAACAGATAGGGACGCCTGGGTGGCTCAGTCAGTTAAGCATCTGCCTTCCGCTCAGGTCATGATCCCAGGGTCCTGGGATCGAGTCCCGCATCGGGCTCCCTGCTCCGCGGGGAGCCTGCTTCTCCCTCTGCCTCTGTCTCTCTCTCTGTCTCTCATGAATAAATAAATAAAATCTTTAAAAAAAAATAAAAAAATAAATAATGAACAGATAATTCAGAAGAAAACATTTACAGAAAATTTGTATCCTTTGAGAATATTAGGTAATCATGAACTATTATTAATCTAAATCTTGCCCATCTTTATTTTTAAGATCCCAGAAAAGACAGGTGTAATCACTTATCTCCCATGTGATGTTAAAACATCAGTTTTATGTACAGCTGTACTTCCTGATTAAATTGTGTGGCTTCTTTTGTAATTGTGTGCTTTGCCTACATCTGTAATGCATAGGGTATGCTGGCTCAGTTGCGGAGCTGTCTCACTTGTCACTGTTTTAACTCAACGACTGGTATATTACTCAGCATATAGTAAGTGCTCAACACCTGGATGAGTAAATGGTTGAGTCAATGCTGATTAACTGAACAGGTAACTCTGAGCATTTAAGAATTTTTGTAAAGCAATAAAGATAAACATATAGTAAAAAAATTCTATTACATAAGAACCCACTATTTATAAATAGCTTTGTTAGCATTTTTCATATAATCTTTTATGATTATATGTGATATATATATCTATGTACAAAACGGTATACATATAATAGGTACCTATGTATAACAAAATATATAATCATAAATGATTAAAAACATACTATTTGTGTTTTACAATAAACTCTATACTGTTCAGTAAACACTTAAAGATGTTTTATGACACAAAATTCAAAGTGATAATCAAGGATATGGCCAGGTGGTTGATGACCCAACACTAGGAGGGGTACAAAGAGTTAGAAACAGAGAGAGGTTGACAGAAGAACATTCAATAGAGCATTTAAAACAGAGATAGAGGGGAATAGGAGACAAAGCCGGTGTATCTGTCTTAGTAGACCAGTTCTCTGTTCAGCCCTGTAGACACAGTGCTGTATCTTAGTGAAAGAAGACGGGCCAGCAAAAATCATGAGGATGATTTACACATAAAATCTCTGTGAGACTTGGGTGGTCAAGTAAGCTCTTTTGAAGATCATTCTGACAATGCATATATGTACATGGCAGGTCTGCCAGTGAATCAAATTTAATTTTTAGTTATTCTTTTAAAACTTGATATATGAAGGTTGATATTTGCAGGGAAAGAATTTGGCAACTTTGCAGGAGAAGCTTGGCTGTTCCTGAGAGAAAAAGGACAGAAATCTTAAACTCTTCTTGAGACGCAAGTTGCTGAAACCTGTTAAATGGGAAGAGCCAGCCTGGACCAACGCTTGGAAACATGGAAGAGCAAAGAAGCCCTTGATACCCACATTAATAGGTGTTAGAAAATGGATTGGACCAGTGGGCTGGCGGCCTCTGCATATGGCCAGTGGTCCTGAAGTAAGCATGCATCTGATAGCAAACATAGTCTTCATCTAGCCCTCTTATACCAAAGGAAGATAAAACATGAGTAAACCTAAAGTGTTACACCTTTGGGAGACCAAAACAGTACTCTGGCTGAGTATGGTCATTCAAAGGAGGGAAGCCACTTAGGGAACCATCCTCCCTTGAAACCTGAAGAATGGCAGTGTCTAAGACAGGCAGCTGCTTATCTGAAACTGGGGCAGGAGTTTTTACCTTGGTCACATTACCCTGAAGAGGACTGGAGGAATGTGTGAGCCTTGATGGTGAGCTGAGGGTTGTTTGCATGTCCTGGATGTTACATGTGTATCTGGTTGTCTATAGAGCTCAGATGGGAAGCAAACTAAACTTATGGTATTTGGCTGTAATATCTGCAATATTCAAAGTGTTAATGCCATCCTGTAAGGTATGAACAAGTAGGTCTAACCACTTGGAAATGAAAAAGGACTCTGGGGACTGTGAAGATTATCATAGGATTGGGGTGACCTTGTAGAAATAGCACTTATTTATTTATTTAGTGCTCCATCTATTAAATAATTTATTAAAATATTCCAATTGATTTTCATTGAAATGCAACCAACATTTAAGGAATTATTTCAGAAGAACTCAATAGTATTCCAGGACACGTAGGGTGATTTACAAAACAGGTATTATTCAAAGGCTCAAACATTTGTTTTTCAAATTTTTATTTAAATTCTAGTTAGTTAAGATATATTTTAATATTAATTTCAGGAGTAGAATGTACTGATTCATCAGTAACATATAACACCCAGTGCTCTTCATAACCAGTGCCCTCCTTAATACCCATCACCTGTTTAGCTTCTCCCCCCCACCACCCTCCATCAATCCTCAGTTTGTTTTCTATGGTTAAGAGCCTCTTATGGTTTGTTTCCCACTTTCCCTCTTTCTTCCCACCCTTCCTCTATGTTCATCTGTTTTGTTTCTTAAATTCCACATATGAGTGAAATTGTATGGTATTTGTCTTTCTTTTTTTTTTATTTTTTTTTAAAGATTTTTATTTATTTATTCATGAGAGACAGAGAGAGAGAGAGAGAGAGAGAGAGAGGCAGAGGGAGAAGCAGGCTCCCAAGGAGCAGAGAGCCCGATGCGGGACTCGATCCCAGGACCCTGGGATCATGACCTGAGCCGAAGGCAGACGCTCAACCATCTGAGCCACCCAGGCACCCGGTATTTGTCTTTCTCTGACTGACTTATTTCACTTAGCATAGAACCCATGAATATTGTATTTTTATTTAAATATGAATAACAGCTTTTATGTCACTTAATTTTGCCTTTCATTCTCAATTTGTCTGAAATTAATATATTGCCACTGAAATTTACTTTTTTTATTTGAGAAATGTTGCCTATTTATTTTCAATAATTCTGATTCTATGTAGGTTTATGTGTATGTCTTAGATAACTTTTCTAAATGACTTCTTAACATCATTGATGTTTGTGCTTTTCTGCACAAAATAAACCTCTGTGCTGTAAAGAGTGGCAATGCAATATTTTATAAAGAATTTACAGGAGTGGAGAGAAGAACCACGAGAGACTATGGACTCTGAGAAACAAACTGAGGGTTCTAGAGGGGAGGGCGAGGGGGGATGGGTTAGCCCGCTGATGGGCATTAGAGAGGACACGTTCTGCATGGAGCACTGGGTGTTATGCACAAACAATGGAACGTGGGTCACCACATCAAAAACTAATGATGTATGGTGACTAACATAACATAATAATAAAAAGAAAGCATTTACAGGAGTAAAACTGGTGCGCTTTGCAGGTGGAGCAGGCACGCCTGAGAATGTGGCTAAGTATGTCTGATTCACCTCTTCTGTCAACCTCTTTTCCCATATCATTTCATTCCTAGAGGTAAAGAGTTTTCTGTTCTCCACCACTTATCTCTAGGATTTTCTTTAGAACTGCTGACACCCATTCTGCGGGTAATGCTGCTGGCACTTTTGATATTCCTGCATGCTCAGGGAATGACAACCATGGCATAACTTTACTACCTGGCCAACAGTGATCATAAAACTCTACAGACTGCAAAACCCACATTATAAAATATATGCATTTTGGCAGTCACAAAATAGAACTTTCAACCAGCTAAGAAAATTCTACCTTCCTAATATAGAAAAGGAATGAGAAAGAAGAAAAAAAAAAGAAAGAAACTATGGTAATATCTAACACTAAGCATGACATAGAAGAAGATCTCATTATGAGTAAATGTGAGTTCAACTCAAAAATCTAAAGATAGAGACACACAGATTGGATTTCAAATAAGGGTTAGCAGTATATTGCTGCATCAGTTAGGATTCCATTGATGAAAAAAATTCTGAGTATTTAGAGGGGATTTAAAGCAGGAAATTGGTTAGATAGATGTTGGGTGAGCAAAATGCAGAAGATGATTAGCAAAAGCAGAATAGAAGGAGTGATGCTCAAAGATCAGATGTTTGCTGACGCTTTCTCCCTCAAGCCCAAGAGTTTACACCTGCTGATGAGCTGCTGGACACTTAGTTGTCACAACCTGTTCAAGATCCAGCACAGAGTTACCCTTTTGGCCAGGCCTGAGACTAGAGGCCACGCCGTGGCTACTACCAATGCTGTCGTCTACGGCTCTGCTGTGGTCACTATTGCTCGTCGCTGCTTCTCTTGGGGCTGCCGCTAGAGACTCTGCCGGAAACGGGAAGCAAGATGAGAGGTGCTTGTCTCCTCTTCCACCGTACAAATTCCTCTCAGGAACCCCCTCAGCAGAACTTGACAGGAAGCCAGTTGGTAAGAATCTCCAGAAATGTCGTTTGCAGACTCCCAGCCCCCTCCAGCACACAGGAGAATACAGAAGGGGCCTCAGACAAACGTGCACATAACTGACACCGTTATCTACAGAGCATGCATTTAAAACCAAAGGATCTGGGATGTTTTTTTTTTTTTTAAAGATTTTATTTATTTTTTTAGAGAGTGAGTGAGAGAGAAACAGCATGAGAGGGGAGAGGGTCAGAGGGAGAAGCAGGCTCCCCGCCGAGCCGGGAGCCCGATGCGGGACTCGATCCCAGGACCCTGGGATATGACCTGAGCCGAAGGCAGACGCTTAAGCATCTGAGCCACCCAGGTGCCCTGGGATGGTTTATTTATTCATTCGTTCAACAAATTTTTATGGAATGCCTTCCAAGTGTCCGTTCCTCTTCCGGGTGCGGTGATACAGCAGGGAACAACACAGACCCAATATCTGCTCAGCATATTTTTGACCTTTTAACTGAGGAAGACAGATGACAAACAAAATGAGTAGTTATGTTCTATAGGATCTTGGAACGTGACAAACGTTATGGGAAAAGTAAAGCAGGGAGGAGGGGTAGAGAAGCCAGGGGATTGTAATTTGTTAGAACAGGCCTTACTGAAAAGGTCACACTTGAACCAAGATATGAAGGAGAAGAAGATAGAAGTCTGAATGAAATGTGAAATCTTTATTTTAATAATACATCAAGTAAGGATTAAGGTGAAAGTTTAGTAAGAATAAAGAAAAAAGCTATTTATTGGTAAAAGGAATCTTAGCTATAATAATTACGTACATAATTTGCAGAGTATCAGTGCAGCCCCAGAACATAAACCAACAATGGTGAGAATAAGGAGGAATAGGTATATCCGAAATTGTGGTTTAAATTGAGAAACCTTGCTGACAAAAATTCTTAATACAGTAAATTTGGGTAACACAATAAGAAAATATTAGCTCTATGTAAAAAATGTATGCCCAACAGGAAACACAGATTCCTTTAATTCGTTCGTGGGAGTCTCCATATACAAGGCTGCAAAAGAAGCCCAAGTACATTCTAAAGAACCAGCATGACACCAAGACTAGGTTCTTTGACTGAAATTCAATAAAGTTAGAATCCATAAAGGACAGCTTTAAAAAAAAATCCTCTATATTTGGAGCCTAAAATAAGTATTGCTTTTATTAAGGAGGTTCTCATGGGAAATTACAGACTACTGAATGCAAAAAACATACTACCTATAAATATTTGTGAGATTTAACCAAAGGAGAACTTAGAAATTTATATCTTTGAATACATTTAAACATTTAACGACAAAAAATATTGAAAAAAAACAGTAGCTAAACTCAGAAATAAAGAAAAAAGCAACAGAGTAAACTAGAACTTAATAATTAATAGTGATTCAAACAATGAATCATGGAACACTTCATCTAAAACTAATGATGTAATGTATGGGGATTAACATAAGAATAAAAAAATAGGAAAAAAATAATTAATAGTGATTAACAAGTAAAAGAACAAACATTTCTGAAATAGGGAACAGAAACCAAAAAAGTGATCAACAAAATAAAAAATTAAAAAGAAAAACTAATGAGAAAAATCACTGGTAAGTCTGATCTACAAAAGAAGAAACAAATACAATTCAGAACGAAAGAAATGGAAATGAGAATAATCATGAGAGCTACTAATATAATAAAGGACATCATGGACAAACACAAATAAGTTAGCAAACCTATGCATGCAGCTATTGCATATATTTACCTTGTCCTCTGGGAGTTTCAGCAGTGACTACACCAGAACAATAGGTGCTGGACCTTTGGGGTAGGACACGATGAGAGCTTGTCAAACCACTCTTCCTCTCCTTGTTTAACTCATTCTCAGGTCCAGACTACACACGGAATTGAGTCCTGCAAAAGTAGAAGACTGGAGAGAAAGGGTTTCTTTGAGTTGAGAACTGCTGGAGTTATCCTAGGTTTCTCTCCATTCCCAAACAAATGATGGGTTCTTTAAGACCACCAGTTTGATTGGTGTCTCTTGGAATTTGGGGGATGGAAAGCTAGGATTTCACTTTGTCCTGGAAAGGTATTTTAAAGATGAGAGACTGGTGAGGACAGACCTGTGGTGGCAGAGCCAACATTACATACGGTTCTTTATAGAGTTTGAGGGGCACTGGGGTGAATCTGTGCTTCCTCTAGGCTCCCTCATTCCAAGAGGAAACCTGGAGAGATGAAAGAGCCCCCATGATGGAATTTGTGTGGTGCACACCAAAAGCCGAGAACTGAGGGAAGGAGTCATACCTTGCTGGCCAGAGACAGAATGACCCATAGGAGGGAACTGTAGGTGGGGGCACCTCAGAAACAGATCCTTAGAAACGGGTCCTGAATGAACCCCCTATGTACCAATATACTTATAAACAAGGCAAGTCCCAATATTTATTCAGAACAAATATTGTGGGACCATGATATCGAGGACTTGTAAAGGAGTTAGGAGAGGACAACATTTAAGAGAGTAAAACATTAATGTTAGCTGAATATTTAACTGAATAACTGACATGAACTTCTTTCGATTGTCGGGACTGGTTTTGTCATCATATCATTGTGGTGTGGTATCCAGGAAGACATAAACGATGGTTTTCAGTGTGGCATTGTTTGTAATAGTAATAAGAGAGAAAGCAGAAACAACCCCAAATAGACATCGGTAGATGAACAGAGAAATAAATCTTGAAAGATGCACACAAAGGAATATTATATAGCATATAGAATAAACTAGGACCAGAAAATAAAAATTCAAAGACCAAAGCTTGAGTGCTGGGTGAAAGTCATGTTTATTGCTAGACAGGGCGCGATCCAGCATCGCATCTAAACCTTGATGATGGGCTTTGAGGGAAGAAAAATGTGGTATGTCTCCTAAAACTGAAAAAAATCACAAATGATCTCAGTCCCATATTAGGAAAGCAGTCTCAGAGTGCAGCTGATCAGCTGGTAATATCTACAGTGACTGGGGAAGGTGTCAATGGCACATCTCACTTTGATATTTGCTTCTGAATTTGGGCATCTGGCTACCTTTCTTGTGTAGGTGAGTATCTTGATTTGGAATTATGCTACCCAATTATCTTTTAGTAAAGTCAAGGTCTGTCCCATTGTCAGCAGGCTAGACAGGCAGGTCAGGCTAAATATCAGCTTGGGCAGATCTCAAAAACATAATATTGAATGCAAAAAGCATATTGCAGAATCATTGAGGAGTGGGGATCATTTACGTAAATTATGTAAATTAAAGAACACATGCAAAAATTGTGGCATATTGTGTTATTTTGAGCATTTTTGAGAAGACTATTCTTGAGATCATTATTAGCTACTTGTAGATTTTGTTTGCTTAATCCTTCTCAACACTGATATCAGGAGAGGAAATGCTAAAGCACATTTGGCTTTACTTTACTTACCGTTCCATCACAACGAAAATAAGTGAGTGGTGGCTTCTGTCTTCCAGCAACTCAGAGCTAGCACCAGGCACAAGAGCCTTGGTTGATTTGTGGAGTCAGAGGTTGGAATTTTAGTCTCGTACACCGCTGTGCTTACGTGCCTTAGCCATAGCGTGTGGCAGTGTGGGAATGATGGCTCCTGTCCTCCTTTCAGCTTTTCCCATTCTGCTTTCAGTGCTGAAAAATGGAGACAAGAAGCTCTATGTGAAAGCCAGCCAGACTTCTCTGGAGGAGCCATTGCCTTTCAGGGATTTCTGGGGAGAGCTCTAGGCATCAATATTTCCTTTTCATCCGGTGGCAAAAATTCAAGAACCAGGGGAATCACTCAAATATTTATAGGAGCCACCAGCCCATGCCAAGCCTAGGTTCTAATCAGACTTAAAGAAAGGCACAGACCTTGTCATCAAAGGCGCGTACTTTCAAAGGATAAACAACACACATTCTCCTATATCTTTCATGCAAACACAAATCTTCATAGTTCTACTGAATGTGTTCGTATAGATGGTTAATGATCTGTTTTCTATCCCGGCAAACAAAGAATGTTGAAATTATACTTCCATGTGAAAAATTTTCCACTTCGGGGAAAAATGACCCCGGGCTTGACCAAGCTTCACAGTAAATCCCTGTCTCTGACCGTCTTCACTAATCAGTCTTTGTCAACGAGTAAGCCACTGGAACAAGGTCCTCAGATCCACCCCTGCAGCTGCTTGAGCCTCTCTGGGTGGTCAGATCCCAAGGTAGTTCTTCCTTGCCCTAATCCCAAACCTGCAAACCGCTGGCTGAGCAATTCAACTGCAGAAAATGTGACCCTTTGCTCTTTTGAAAGAATCCACTTTCCGCCTTCTAATGATGGAGGCTATGTTTCCCTATGTTATTTATTTTGTTTTTAGATTTAATCAGGATTGTCAGAGGTTTTTATTTTCACAGCCAGACCTCCAGTGTTCCGCAACAAGCCCCTCAATGGACTCTTCCAGGTTATATGACCTGTTTTCTTTTTTATTTTCATCTCTCTACCTTTTAATAACTCAACCCATTTCTTCCTTTCAACTGCATTAGCAGGATGCAGGATTCAACACTCTTCTGAACTGTTTGCCAGTAGGCTCTGCAACTGGCTATTTTAAAATTTGCTTTTGAACCAGCATTTTACCAGAATGCAATAGTTATTCTTTCATCCTTGTTGCATTCTTTATACTATCTGTTAAGTAAAGCAGTAACTGTACAGAATATTAAGAAGTGATATAATTATTTATTGCCAGTAGCCAAACACCTGCTGAAAGCTACAAATTCCCCCAAATATGTTGATTTCTTTAGTAGATGTCCTAGTCCACAGACACATTCAATAAACACCAGATCTTTGATTGGTCGATTCTGATTACATCTGTATGCAACCAAGTTTGCTCAAAAACTTTTCAGGGCAATTTAATCAGTCAACCAATTAGGTCAGTTTAGGCAAAATTATCAACCTGATATGATTGCCTATCTTGTGGCTAGGTCCCCACCACTGTAATTGCTTTACACAAGATCTGACTCATGGCCGGAAGTCCTCAGAAATATTCAGCCTTCCTCCAAGTTGATTCGGAACAATGGAAAAACCAATCATGATACTTAATTCTTAATCATGTTGTCAGGTCATTTCATCATCTCCTACTTCACCCACATCCTTCCTTTCTTAGTGCCATTGTCTCTACATCTGTTTTATGGAGTTTAATATTTCCATCTTCTTTTTTTTTTTTTTAAAGATTTTATTTATTTATTTGAGAGAGAGAGAATGAGAGAGAGCACATGAGAGGGGGGAGGGTCAGAGGGAGAAACAGACTCCCTGCCGAGCAGGGAGCCCGATGCGGGACTCGATCCAGGGACTCCAGGATCATGACCTGAGCCGAAGGCAGTCCCTTAACCAACTGAGCCACCCAGGCACCCAATATTTCCATCTTCTGATGGAAGCCCCCACAGAGGGCTCCTACAGAGGACTTAGGAAATTTAACCTTCACTTGATCCTTCCATGAATTAAAACCTTTGTTCTTATGGTCAGATTTGCATGCTTCTAACCTCCAGCTTCATCTTGATTTCTGCATTTAGCAATCTTTCCTTCTCCTTTTTATTCAATAATTTGAATTAATTCGGGTACAATGTTTATTGACTCCTTCCTATGTCCAACATCATTTTAGACACATGATAAAAGATGAAAAAGACAATTCTTATCCTTGAGGGGGTTATACTCAAGTGAGAATTGAATACACACACACATACACACACACAGATAATTTCAACACAGAGTGGTAAGAACTCCCTGAGCAGAATTCAAGAGGGCCAGCAGAGAGGGAGTGTGGCTTGGCCATTAATAATGCTTGCTTCAGCAGTCTGACTGCCTGCTCACCACTCTGAAATCAGGTAACTTTGGGTACATTTTTAAAAATTTTCTCATGCCTCAGTTACTTTACATTTTAAATGAAGATACAGACAAGACTTCCTTCATGGGATTATTGTGATAGGAAAATGAAATGATATACATACGATACTTAGGTTAATTCTTGGCACATAGTATGTGATCAGTTCACGTTATTGTGTTACTAAGATTATGAGAGAAGAGGGAATTTCACACAACTGGCCGATTGCCTGTTGAGTGAATGAGAACAAGGCTTTGAGCTGTGAGATTTTGTTTGGCTTCTGGATCTGTCACTGGAAAACTGAATTCCCTCCCCCTTTCTGGAACTCAACATATTTTTAAATGTAACATGAATGGATTTTAATGGTTTGTTAGATTTATTTTTCTCTAAATTTGGGTCATGTATGGACCCTTAAAAACATGTTCTCCCAGATCTCAGTATTTAAAATTAATCTTATAATAACATTACTAATATTATTTAAGTAAGTATATCCGTAAAACAAAATATAAACCAGATTATAAATCATTAACAGCTATAAAACTACAAAATGAAAGCCAAAACAGATATTTCCTGTTTTTGGCTTAGATTGTTTTGATATACCTTCATTTTTTTGTTTGTTTGTTTGTTTGATTCTACAGAGTACATGTAGATAATGCCTTCATTTTAGCTTTCATGATCGCCTTTAAACAGACTACATGAGATTTTCTTTCTTAGCCCTTGATGGCTTGTTGGACATAATTTCTCTGGTCACTTTCAGGTGTTAAAATGATTCCATTTTAACATTGACATTGACTCAATGTCAATGAAATAAATTGATATTAAATTAATGAATATTATAATTTAATATATATTTATGAAATATTAACCGCTATGAATTAGATTAATTTTTTCTTTTTTTAAATTTTATTTTATTATGTTATGTTAATCACCATACATTACATATTAGTTTTTGATGTAGTGTTCCATGATTCATTGTTTGCATATAACACCCAGTGCTCCATGCAGAAAGTGCCCTCTTTAATACCCATCACCAGGCTAACCCATTCTCCCACCCACCTCCCCTCTAGAACCCTCAGTTTGTTTCTCAGAGTCCATAGTCTCTCATGGTTCGTCTCCCCTTCCGAATTCCCCCCCTTCATTTTTCCCTTCCTACTATCTTCTCTCTTTTTTTTTAACATATAATGAATTATTTGTTTCAGAGGTACAGGTCTGTGATTCATCAGTCTTACATAATTCACAGCCCTCACCATAGCACATACCCTCCCCAATATCTATCACCCAGCCACCCCACCACCACTCCAGCAACCCTCAGTTTGTTTCCTGAGATTAAGAATTCCTCATCAGTGAGATCATATGATACATGTCTTTCTCTGATTGACTTATTTCACTTAGCATAATACCCTCTAGTTCCATGCACGTCGTTGCAAATGGCAAGATTTTTTTTTGATGGCTGCATAATATTCCATTGCATATATATACCACATCTTCTTTATCCATTCATCTGTTGATGGACATCTTGGCTCTTTCCATAGTTTGGCTATTGTGGACATTGCTGCTATGAACATTGGGGTGCACATACCCCTTCGGATCACTACATTTGTATCTTTGGGTTAAATACCCGGTAGTGCAATTGCTGGGTCATAGGGTAGCTCTATTTTCAACTTTTGGAGGAACCTCCATACTGTTTTCCAGAGTGGCCGCACCAGGTGGCATTCCTACCAACAGTGTAGGAGGGTTCCCTTTTCTCCGCATCCCCGCCGACATCTGTCGTTTCCTGACTTGTTAATTTTAGCCATTCTGACTGGTGTGAGGTGGTATCTCATTGAGATTTGGATTTGGATTTCCCTGATGCCAAGTGATGTTGAGCACTTTTTCATGTGTCTGTTGATTTTGTCTCCTCTTCCCATTTAGTCCTGACCTGCACTATTGTAGACCCCATAGAGAAAGGAATGTATTCTGTTCTATCTTTCTCTGCTTCATGGTCTGTTCCTCACCTCTATGACTTCTATTTCCTCTGGGTCTGGGACATGGAAAATGGTGGTGATAAGGGACGGACAAAGCCCTACCTAAGTGCTACACACTGTATCATTTCCAGATGCTGATAACACATGCTCTAAAGAACTCCCAACTCCTATCCTCATGAACAACAGTCCTGTGTGTTTTAGTAGGGTTCTTTCAATATCATCCTGGCCATACTAACTTCTGAGTGTTCACTTGGTCCTTAGGAAAGTTCGCCACCTCACTCTGTCAAGCTCTGAACTTTCAGGCTTTTCTCAGTTGTGTTGTCTATCCCCATTCAATGATTAGGAGCACTCGGACCAGTCTCTAACCTTTGGATTCATCCTCACTGGTGCCAAGCAACCGTCTCCATTCATTCCCAAGCTTCAGAGAAATCTCCAGTACTCTGCTCTAATCTTAAGTGGGGATATGGCTTTCTGAAGCTCATCAAGCATCTAGAAGGAAGTAAGAGGCCAGTCTTGCATTCCTTGGACTGGGGGAATGGCATAGAGTGGAGAAGAAATACCAACGCATTCTCTATTCCCACATATTTCCTTCAAAGAATCTTCTCTCCTCAGTAAATTCTCAGACGTATGATACAAAACCTCTAAAGGTTTCTTGGGTTTTTGTCAGCTCTTATCAAGTTATCAACCTAGCGTTAATCTAAATAATTTCATGTTATGATAAATGATGTATTTTTGCTGACATTAAATTGATATAAGCAACACTAATAAGGTACTGATGATGAAGACAGGAATTCTTCTGATTTTATCTTTTCTGTACTGCGTAGTTACTCATTTCTCCCATTTCCTTTCCCTATTCAAACTGCTAGGCACCTTGATGTTTTTGGCCATTAAACAGACTGACAGGGTTCTCTTAAAATCACAGGCTCAAAATTACAGCTTATATGATTGTAAACACAATTGTAATTTAAGATTTTCCAACTGCATGGTAGTTATAAGGTGCTCATTTGGGTGATTAAGAATATCTTTGTTTTTAGATGATCATTGGATTGCAGACCTTCAATATGTAGATGAACCCTAATTTGAAAAACATTGGCAAGGACCTAACAATTTTGTGTTCTTTTCCAAATATAGAGTCACTGTAATTCTAACAGCATAAACCATTCTCTTGCAATTAGTTCTTTATATGGATGAGGATACTCTGGTGTCATCAAAATCGAATTTGACCTTTAAAAACAGCTGACCTGATTCCGTTTTATAGAAAACACCCTTTCCTAACAGTTTTTTTTTTTTCTTAAAAAATCGTATAGCAAACTTGCCTACAGATATATATGAGATATGTTATTTTTGTCTGCTCGGCATAGCTATGTAAAAGATAGGCAATATAAACTCTGTATCCATGTTGGAAACAGAAAGCAAGCTTAGTTATCACTGGGTATCTTAACCCAATGTCTGAGTGTTTTAAAAAGTTCCTGAAACATCTGTATTGTTAAAGTCATCAGGATGCCTGTTGCTTTGAATCTATCTTTGTAACTCCCAGGTTTGGAGAAGCATGTGACAGAGAAGAAAAATCAAGTGAAAACCACCTCCATGTTCCCTGGTTATAGCTACTTTCATCAAATGTTGCTCTCACATGCTTTAGCACCAGATGAAGATATTACTGAGTACATCAAGGTTCCAGGGACCATATTTTCCATTTCATTATATTCTTCACAGTTTTACATGTTGATGCATATGTAAAAGTCTCTCTCAGTAGACTTGTAATGTTCTGATAAATGCCAAATATGGCTCAGCTACTTGCTGACAGCCTTACAAGGAAATTTTCTGGGAAATCCTGGTCTGAGCATTTTGTAATAAATAAACATCTAAAAAGAATTCTGAATGACTTCAACTAAATCTTACTGTTTGTTTTTCTAAGCCCCCCACAGAAGACATTCGCCCAAAATAGGTCATTTTAAAATCTATTCAAACCAATAGAAAATCACAGGTTTTCTTCTGAGGAATATAACTCAGACTCCAATCCGAGATGGTCCAGTTTTTTTTTTTTTTTTAAAGATTTTATTTATTTATTTATTTGAGAGAGAGAGAAACAGCATGAGAGGAGAGAGGGTCAGAGGGAGAAGCAGGCTCCCCGCTGAGCCTGGAGCCCGATGTGGGACTCGATCTCAGGACTCCGGGACCATGACCTGAGCTGAAGGCAGTTGCTTAACCAACGGAGCCACCCAGGCGCCCCGAGATGGTCCAGTTTTTTATTTGTAATCTGCAGTCTTGATTTTGGCAGTTTATAATTTGCAACCATTCTGTGCAAGACACAATAACATTGTGTGTCTCTCATTCTCAAGGGTACAAATAGAGAAAAATGATTCTTTCCCGATAGGTTGATCTCAAGAATTTGCTAATATTTAATAACAATATCACCAAAGTTTCTGGGAAAATACCTTCCATTTCAGCTATAGTGCATTTCTTGTTTTTGCTAGCTGGAAATTTAGTAATGGGTTTTACCTGAAATAGAGAGATAGACCTTATTTTTCTTTTCATGTGCTTATTCTACTTAAAATTAAATTGCATTTGTACTATTTTTGGTGAGAAAATTGTTTTAAACAAATTTTAAGGTTACCATTTGCAAATTCCCCCTTATTTGTATTTGTACTAGCAAACAGTAACCAAGAAATGTGTAGGTACAGCTGCCAAGAAAAATTTTATGTAGTAGCTGGGCCAATAAAACTCATTAGCTTCTAAAACGATGTTCATGCTAGTTATATGGAAACTTGGATTCATGTTTGATTAAAATAATCCTCATTTGGATCAATAACTAGGCAATTTTATTTATTTTATTTTTTTAGAAGATTTTACTTAAGGGCGCCTGGGTGGCTCAGTTGGTTAAACGACTGCCTTCGGCTCAGGTCATGATCCCGGGGTCCTGGGATCAAGTCCCGCATCGGGCTCCCTGCTCAGCGGGGAGTCTGCTTCTCCCTCTGACCCTCCCCCCCTCACGCTCTCTCTATCTCATTCTCTCTCTCAAATAAATAAATAAAATCTTTAAAAAAAAAAATTTATTTATTTATTTGACAGAGAGACAGACACAGCAAGAGAGGGAACACAAGTTGGGGGGGGAGTGAGAAGAGGGAGAAGCAGGCTTCCCACCGAGCAGGGAGCCTGATGCGGGGCTTGATCCCAGGACCCCGGGATCACGACCTGAGCCGAAGGCCAGTGCCTAACGACTGAGCCACCCAGGCGCCCAGTAACTAGGCCGTTTTAAAAATTAACTGATTCATGAACTAAAGCATCTTTTTTTTTTTTTTTTTGGTAGTTCAAATCACCAGATGTAATTCAGTTACCATAAGGCAATTTTTGGCTGATTTGAATTTGCTTATTTTATATCAATATTCACTATCATATGAATTTTCTAACATACATTATAAAGGTATGTACTATATACTATGTTCAAAAGCACTATAAATAAAAAGGAAGAAATATATTCAATGAGAATTATGTCAGCGAAGTGTCTTTAGGCCAATAGCTAAAAATAACTGGTCACATAAAGCCACTAATCAAAATCAAAGGAGAAAAACATTCTTAGCACCAGTCTCATTTTCTCTTAGTAATTGGTTTTCTTTCTTCATGCCTTTGGAATTAGAGGAGACTTAGCAGTGGAAGAAAAAAGGCACACAGAGAAAATGAGAACTTGACAGATCCACAGGATTAACATTAGCTCTCTTTCCAGATTTGTTAATGACAGACTTGCTTATAAAGTTCTTAACTCTAGGAAATCTCATTCACTGGCAAGCCACTTTTAGTTTTCTTTGTGTTTGCAGCAGAGCATGTATATTTCACTCATTTTTCTTCCTTGTATTTTCTTTTTTATGTTAGTCTGAAATATCAGTGTTGGATGGCAAATGTTGAAACAAAAATTTTCTTTCTCTGGATTAGTCTTTAAAAAACTAGAGAAACTTTAAATTAAGGGTAGAGCTGTGTCCTTCCTTAATGTCCTGCTCTGTGTGTCTCTATTAATTTATTTTCAAGCAACAGTGAGCTGAGTATTTCATAATAGATGTCTGTAGACTCCTTTAGAGATGAACACCCCCAAAGGAGAAGTCCGGAACTCAGAGCAGTGGAGCAAGAATATTTTTGTACAAGGAATCTGGTCAATTCCCTTGGCTTCTGTTCCTCAATTACTCCTGAAAGCTGGCAGTCAAAACTTCACTTATAAATCCCCAGAGGAAGTACCACAATTCTCTCAAATTTTAGAATCAGGATTTTCTATTTTACTTCTTGAATTCATTATTATTACTGTATTATTATTATAATACCTGATTATGAAAGTAATAGATTTTCTTTGGAGAAAATGTGAATAATAAAGAAAAACAGGGAGAGTAAGCAATCCCATCCAAAGGTTGGACTCTGCTAATAATTTTGATATATATTTATTTCTATGCATACATGCACTTAGATATCACATATGTTAAGTTTTTTGAAATTTGGATATATACTATGGTGGCATAACTTATAATCACTAAACAGCACTTTTTTTTTAAAGATTTTATTTATTTATTTGAGAGAGAGAGAATGAGAGACAGCATGAGAGGGAAGAGGGCCAAAGGCAGAAGCAGACCCCCTGCCGAGCAGGGAGCCTGATGCGGGACTCGATCCCGGGACTCCAGGATCATGACCAGAGCTGAAGGCAGCCGCTCAACCGACTGAGCCACCCAGGCGCCCTAAACAGCATTTTATAGACAAAGTAAATATGATATTTAAATAGCTCCCATAATGTGCCTTTATTGTTAGATCTTTAGATTACTTAATGTTTTTTATTATAAATAATATTGCAAGAAACATCATTTTAGCTGCAACTTGTGGATGTGCTTTACTTTAATAATTACTTTAATGATTATTACTTTAAGTCAATTTTCTAGAAGTTAAATTGCCATGTCAAATGGTATATGCTCAAATTTTGATGCATGTTGTAAACATTAAAAAAGCTGGATGTACAATTTATGATTCCAGGGGCAGAGTGAGAGTATTGGTTTCCCAGCACCCTTGTCCATGGTATTCATGGGACAGCAAGATTTCAAAACTATCTTCGCCAATATGATAGGCAAAATTTGAATCTTATTATCCAAATTTTAATATAGCTGATCAGTAAGGCTAGTACTTATATTTCCTCTTTTAGACACTTTTGGTACTGCCAACTCATGTCATTTGCTGGTTGTTTTCATTCTGATGTATAATTTTTTTTTACATATTCACTATATTTCTCTCATCAACCCATCAAATATTGTCTCCAGTTTAAACTTTGCATATTAATTTTATAATGGTGCTTTTGAGGTATTCTACTTCTTGTGGTCAGCTGCCAGTTTTTGTCTTTGCTTATATTTATAGCTTTTTCATATCAAGGCTATGCTTCTTTATGTGGACTGGGAATCATTCCCACTGTTTATTCTCCGTAACATTTCACTTAGTGGGGAAATGATTGCTTCCAAAGAAATTTAAAATATCGGCCATTTGAACTGCTTGGTGATGCCAGCATTCAGGGAATTCAACTTCTAACAACTTTTCCAAAATTCCCCAATATTATTGTTAGGATTGGAATTCATCTATTTTGAGTTGATTTTTTTTTTTTTAAGATTTTATTTATTTATTTGAGAGAGAGAATGAGATAGAGCATGAGAGGGGGGAGGGTGAGAGGGAGAAGCAGACTCCCCGCTGAACAGGGAGCCCGATGCGGGACTCGATCCTGGGACTCCAGGATCATGACCCAAGCCGAAGGCAGCCGCCCAACCAACTGAGCCACCCAGGCGCCCTTGAGTTGATTTTCTTTTCCAGAAAATTATGTATTCCGCTGAACATTTGTAATATATTAACATGGGCCCAAAATATTCTTTTCAGCTTTTGTCTGATAATCTCCTTTCTTAATTTGAGTTTTTCTGTCTTCTTTCTTTTTTTCTTAATTATAGTAGCTAGTGTTTTGTTTGGGTTACACAATTCTTCAAATATTTTTTCATTATCAAATATTTTTTCATTTTTCATTAGCAAATACTAGTATGAGTTTCATTATTTTCTACATTGTTTGGTATGAGTGCCTTGAATAACGAGATTTCGGATAACGGAAACATATTTTTCTTGTTTTCTCAAGTATTCCACGTCTCATTTCGAAGGTGTAGAACAGTATAGTGTATGCTCAATAAATTCTTGTTGGATGGGTCATTGAAAAGTGGAGGTCAAGTCATGGCATGGAGGGGACCAAAACAGAGTGAATGTAGAAGGCATAAATCTAAGGAAAATGAACAAAGAGAGAAATGAGGACCTGTTATATCAACAAAAAAATCCCTTGTTTGCCTTACATACTAAATGGCTTATCTTTTAGTTCAGGGATTACAGCTCTTCAAATTCTGATCTAATGCCTAATTTCTGGCAATGGAGGAGAGTATACGATAGCCACAGAGTCAGAGGTGGTCTTACCTTCTTTGCCCTGTGATCATTTTATTTGGGGGCAAGATACTCGCTTTCCCTGCATGTGTCACACATATGGTCTCCTCTTACCCTGCACTCTAAGCATCTGATTTGAAGTAGTTTGGAATTGCTCCATACAATTCTATCACTTTTTTTTTTTTTTAAGATTTTTATTTATTTATTTGACAGAGAGAGAGAGACAGCGAGAGAGGGAACACAAGCAGGTGGAGGGGGAAAGGGAAAAGCAGGCTTCCTGCTGAGCAGGGAGCCTGATGCGGGGCTCCATCCCAGGACCCTGGGATAATGACCTGAGCCGAAGGCAGATGCTCAACAACTGAGCCACCCAGGCGCCCCTACAATTCTATCACTTTAAGAAACAACACTAAGATCTCTGGGCATAGTTTACAGACAGATAGGATCTGCTGTAATCCAAAGCATGAGATATTCAAATTGAGGTTGAAGTTTGAGTAAGTTTTGTGAAGGAAAACTTGTAAATCTTTTAAAGTATTTCTTAAACTTACTCTCAAGAGACTAATCTCATTTCATATTCTTCATTGGGCCACATAAATTTCCTCTGTACATAACAAGACCTTTCCCAGAAGCACTGGTACCTGTGGCTCACTTTTTCCCCTTGGCCATAGGTGTTCTTGTCTTGGTGGTTGTTAGCTGTATGCAGTGAATCAGGGAGAACACAGAGGTGCATTCAATTAATTTCTTAGCTCAAAGGCATCAATCTGCAGCTTCTTACATCCATTACATATGTTGGCAATGCTTTTTATGAAGACTGACTGCTATTTCTGAGATAGCACAAATTTAACCTGAGTGCTTGGACAGGTTTTCTTGATGACATGGTTGATTTCCAAGAGGATTTCGTTTCAAACAAGGACATGATTTTGAGAAATGGTAAAAGGGGTATTGTGGAGAAGATTAACTTTACAAAGTCTTTTAAAATCCATTTTTATCAAAGTCTGAGTTTCAAAACAAGTGTCACTTAAGTTTACATGGTAGCAGAACTTTTCCAATATGGTGAAAAGCTTTGTGATTAATTTTTTAATAGACTTTAGTTTTTAGAGCAGTTTTAGGTTCACAGCAAAATTGAGCAGAATGTACAGAGATTTTCCATATGGCCCCCGCCTCCACCCATGCAGAGCCTTTCCCTTTATTCACATCGCTCACCAGAGAAGTACACTGGTTATAACTGATGAATCTACATTGACCCATTATTATCATGCAGAGTCCAGAATTTATATTAGGGTTCACTCTTGGCGTTATTTATCTATGGGTTTGGACAAATTTATGATGACATGTATTTTAAAAAATTATAATTCACTCAACATATATTGTTGTTTACATACTGTATGCCACATACTATACTAGATGTTGAAGTTTCAAAAGAAAAGATGTCCTTTGCCTCAGTGTGGAAGACAGTGTAGCAAGGAGACTAATGTGAAAGCAGTCTAACAAAAAAAAGGTATATGTGTCTGTGTTGCAAGGAGAATGCATACGAAGAGCAATGAAAAGAGAGCTAATGCAGATATCTTAAATGCTCTGTATTTTTTTGTTTTGGAAGAAGAACAAAAACAATGGCTAGGATTAGTGAGAAGACAGAAAACAACTGTGAAGTGTGGTGTCACAGTTACACTGAAAGTTGACTGATATTTAGTATTCAGTTCAGAAAATGACTTTAATCTCAATACACATTATCTACTTTAATCCAAACCCAGGTCACTTATATTTGGAAAAGGAAAAAGGACCCCAGCCAAATGAAACTCACCTATTACTTGGCTGTTTTCTATATAAACCGTTGTAATTTTTTGATAGTTAATACATATGTTTGTTTCAAATATAATACTCTTGATTCACACAGAAGAGGGTTTCTTTTTTCCATAAAAAGTAAAATTGTGCCTAAATTTGGAAATAAGGAGGAGACTGACTACAGACCATGCAAGCCCACAAATAGGGCTTAATAGTCTCATTGCCAGCAATGTGACAGAAAAGGAGTTACAATTGAGGGGATGATCTAAAATTGTTAGGATCCTGTGAGAAAGGAGTTAGGGCCAGTTGCTCAGTCCTTTCAGGTCTCCTAGGAAACCTAGGACCATGACTAACCCTTAGCCAACCACTGGGAATGTGACTACACGGAAGTTCTTTATGTTAACGAATGATGTTTTTGCTATGTACACAAGGGAGCAATGGACTGTGACATACCAGTCTGTCCAGGTTGCTTTGCACAAACATCAAGATTGATGATATGCACCTGATTTCATTGTTGGGGTTTTGAGTTTCAGTTGTCACGGCTGGTTACATAGCAGAATGTGTATGTGACCAATTCTTCATTAAAGTTTTGGACCCTGACATTTAAACACAGCTTCCTTGAATAGAGACACTCTGTACATGTCTCTATGGTTTGATGCTAGAAAGAAAGCACGTCTGGTGTAGCTCTGGATGGGGAAGAACTTGAAAGCCTGTGCCTGACCTCTCTGGACCATGCTGAATACATATCTTTTCCTGCTGCTTTTACTCTATATCCTTTGCTGTAGCCATGAGTATAACCTTCTTTTGAGTCCTGTGAGTCCTGGCAAATCACCTATCTTGAGGGTAGTCATGGATCCCCCAAACAGATCCATCATAAAAATGGATATTTCTTGGGGTGCCTGGGGGGCTCAGTTGGTTGAGTATCGGATTGGTGGTTTCGGCTCTGGTCATGATCTTATGAATCGTTAGATTGAGCCCTTAGTGGGGAGTCTGCTTGAGATTCTCTCCCTCTCCCTTGCCCCTTCCCCCCACTCATGCACATGCACTCTCTCTTGTGAGCTCTCTCTATCTCTCGTGAATAAAATAAATAGATCTTTAAAAAAATTTTAATCTCTTTTATGCACTTTACTGTAACTTATAGCATTCAATTTAGGGATTTTGTTAGGAAATGGAATACTAAGAATAAAATGTAAATTCCGTACTCCCCATCTTTTGCTTTTTGTAAGTTGTATTGAAGTGTTACATATATGTATGTGTGTATATATATATACATGTTACATATATATGTGTGTATTATATATATACATACACACATACATACATATATATACATATGTATGTATGTATATATACATACACACATACATACATATATACATACATATATGTATATATATACATACAGATATGTGTATATATACATACATACATATGTATATATATGTATGTATGTGTGTGTATGTGTATATATATATATATAAAAGAGCAAAACTATGAGTATACCCTCAGTGAATTTTTAGAAAATGAACACACCTGTGAATAAGACCCTGACTCTGTACCAAGAAAAAGATTATTACTAGGATCTCAGAAGCTCCCTTGGCCCCCTCCTAGTCATTACCTGTCCCAAAGTTAACCACTATCTTGACTTCTGCCATGATAATTTGGCCTGTTTATAAGTATTTTATTTATTTATTTATTTATTTATTTATTTATTTATTTATTAAAGATTTTATTTATTTGTTTGACAGAGAGAGAGACACAGCTAGAGAGGGAACACAAGCAGGGGGAGTGGGAGAAGGAGAAGCAGGCTTCCCGCTGAGCAGGGAGCCCGATGCAGGGCTCCATCTCAGCACCCTGGGATCATGACCTAAGCTGAAGGCAGACGCTTAACGACTGAGCCATCCAGGCGCCCCATAGCCTGTTTATAAGTATTTTAGAAATAGATTCTTGGGCGCCTGGGTGGCTCAGTTGGTTAAGAAATAGATTCTTATAGTATGTACTCTTCTGTGTGTGCCTTCTTTTGATTAGCCTTCTGTTGTGAAATTCATCCATGCTGCTCTGAGTAGTTGTAGTTGGTTCATTGTCATTACTCTGTAGGATTTTCTTGTGTAAATATATATCACCATCTATCCATTTTATTGTAGATGGGCATTTAGGTTTTTCCTTCTTTTTGGCAACTGCAAATACTATAGCTGTGGACATTCTTGCATGTGATATTTGGTAAACACTTCTGTTGGATATATACAAGGAAGTAGAATTGCTGAGTTGTAAGGATTATAAATGTTAAGCTTTACAAGATACTGACAAGCACTTTTTCCAGTAATTTTATCAGTTTATGCTCTCACCAACAGAAGGAGAGTACTAATTACCCCCCAAATGCTGATGGCATTTGGTATAGTGTCTGTTTATTTTTTCATCTTTTTAGTAATTTTAGTAGCTGAATAGAGAAGCATATATATTTTTTTAAAAGATTTTTTATTTATTTGACAGAGAGAGACACAGCGAGAGTGGGAACACAAGCAAGGGGAGTGGGAGAGGGAGAAGGAGGCTCCCTGCTGAGCAGGGAGCCCTATGTGGGGCTCGATCCCAGGACCCTGGGAACATGACCCGAGCCGAAGGCAGCCGCTTAACGACTGAGCCACCCAGGCGCCCCGAGAGAAGCATATATTATGAAAGATTTAAAAAGCTAACTGTAGATGATTATTTCACAACATGTACATATACAAAAATAGCAAGTTATACATCTCAAATATATACTTTATTTGTTAATTAAACCTCAGAAAAGATGGAAAAATAAAAAGTTAACTGTAGTGTGTATAATTTGACCAGTCAAAAATGATATTGGTGCTGAAATGTAGCTTTCCTTATCTTTTTGGCAGATTTCTTCTTTCAAGCTCTATTTCTGCCAAGTGTAGAAAAAGAGCTTAAACATGCTTATTCAAATTAATTTAAACTCCATCATTTTAAATCATTCTTTTGAGGTCAGTGCAAGGTTTAAATTCCTTTCAGGAATTTCTGACCTCTCAAAAGTCTTCTCTCCCCATGATGGTGTCTCAAAGAATGTATCATCAGGATAACATCAGATCCCTCCTCCTTTCCTTGTTTCCTGGCTTAAGCCAATGCTCTCTCTTGATCTCTGATTGAGGTGTGGTTCATCTCTTGATGATGACGGTGAGTAATAACAACCTACTACTTCCATTGATTTTATTTTCTTATCACTTATTTCAATATAGAATTCTACGCCAGAAGTTGAATACGGGTGGCCTTTGAGCCAAATCCAGGCAGGAGATATATTTCATTTGGCATACCTAAATCTTTTTAAAAATAATCAAATTATTTGCTAGCATTTAAAATTGGGAGATTTCACTTCTGGTTCTAGATTTTTGGTTTCTTTTGAACAATCAGAAGATTTGAGAAGCCTGGGCCAGCCGTTGGATGAAGCTGAGTAGTGTTGGAGAGCTCTGTAAATGGGGCTCTCTCCAGGATCATTCCCAGTCTCGTTCTAATGTCCTCAACCTGCTTGCTTTGCTTACTGATGTCACCTGCTGCAGCCAAAAAGAATTTGTTGCAGCCATGTCCTTAGTTGCACTTTTTTTTTTAAAGGCAATGCTTTTAGGTGAACATTCTTTCAAAAAGCTTCTGTGAAAATTCACTTCAAAATGGCACGTGCAATTTTACAAATAAAGCTAAATGACCATGTAGAAACTTTTATGGTTCATTAGAGGTTCCTGATCAAAATAATATTGAAAAAAGACTATTTTATGAATTATTCTTTTTCCAAAAACTTCTCGACTGAAAGCTAGAAATGCATGCTTTACTGGAAATAATCTGACTTTTAGCTGTCAAAATTCTGGGTTATAGACTGTTAATTTTTTTTTAGTTTTTTTTTTTTTATCAAAGGCAGCACAGCCTCTCATGCTGTAACTTAATTTTTCTTTTTCAGAGATCACATGAAGAAGTTGCTGAGAAATTTCCCCTTGTCTAGCATTGAGGGAAAGGATCTTAGAAAGGGCACTCTCTGGCTTCCAACTGTCTAACATCTAAGGTGCCAACCACCCCAGGCTTTCCAAAAATTTGATTGATTTTATGCCTGTCTGTCTTTAGCCTTTTTAGAGGCTATTTGGCTACAGGGGCACAAGAGCAAGCCTGCCCGATTTCTTGATCCCTATGAATTCAGTCTAATTGAGTATAACTTTGATGTTGTAAGGAGCCTAGATATCTTTGCTAAAGTGTAAATCTAAATATGTAAATTGTTTTATTTATGATGCTTACATAAGGTGAGCAATATGATAGTGTGACTGACTGAATGACTAATTAGGCTTTTGGTTTTCAATAAATGACATTGAAAAGGGAAAGGGTGCCTAGCTGCCTGAACCTAAGATAGTAGGAACACCTGTGCAAATCTGGAAGCCAGCGCTGTACCCGAGCGTGAAGCTTTATTTTAGGCACAGTTAGACCAATTACACTTCCAGGTTTCCTCGAGATGATAGACTTCTCTGTAGCAGTCACATAAAAGTCTTTTGTAATACTGCATTTTCTGTTTTATACACATCAATTGACTAGGAGATGGATGTGAATTTTAACACGTTAGAAATAGCAAATGAACTATAATTTCCCTTAGATTTTCTTAACCCTTTAGGTGTAAAAATGACAATGAACTCTTTGGTCAACTACCATGATATAGTTACATGAAGGTAAAAAATCACATTTAAAGTGGATTCCCATTATAACTGAGTACTTTGGTTTGAATTAGAGTCTGTTGCTTTGAATAAAGAACAAAGGAAATGGCCAGCTACCTCATTCAATTACTGAAGGTGTTTCCTAATGTTAAAGAAAATGGGAGGAAAAGTATAATAAAAATAAGTGTTCTTTGTGGAAATAATTTTCTGACTAATATATGTGATTCTGATATTGCTTCCCCCAAACCTGAAGCTGTTTTCTCTTGTATGCAAAATATCTCTTATTAACAATGAAAATATAATTTGTATGCTCTGTTTAAAGATTTATGTATATGTACATATGAATTTTAACTTAGCAGACTGCAAATCATTTCGTGACCAATTTAAAAGTACTTGTGATCAGAGGAGTTTTTTAAAGGCACAGGGTCAAAATGAAACGTCGGCTCTAGGTGAGCCATCTTAACGTTTTTACAAATGCAGTCATTATGACAAGATGGAATTCAAGGGGTCATCTATACCAGTGGTCCTCAAAGCAGGGTGGCTGAGTTTGTCTGTTAGGACTTGCTAATAATTAATTTAAAGATTGGCCCTGGCACTCTCAGCAAGCATGTGTCATAGGCCATCCACCGTGAGTGATTCCGAGGGAAGTGCAGGTGTCCTAAAACAAAGGTGTTGACACAAGTTCTTTGTGCATTCATTTGATTTCAGCCAATTGTGATTACTGCAACTTATCTGTGCCTGATTAGTTGTATTTGCAGGTTATGTTAATCAGTTTTAATGAAACGAAACCTCTCGAATCGAACAAATGGTTTAAAAATGATTGCTGCAAAGAAATCATAGCTTGAGCATATTACTAATAACACAAGTGCAAATAAACAATAAGAAAACATCAGAGCTCACACTTCTAAAACACTGGCTCTTCTTTAGCCACATTAGGAGCTAAAACCAGTAACATAATAATAGTATTTGAGATGTTAATAAAAAATAATTGGAATTTTCAGGACACTACTTGAAATTTAATTACATGCATTGCCATTAAGGATAGATCTTGTTCTTAATGTTTATTTAGTCCTTAGATATTAGCTAATCATAGTCTAAAGCCATCATGAGTAACAGGACATTGAAAAACTAAGCATTTGGAAGATGATCATTTTTTCAGTAATGTTTAGGGTCATATGATAATTCAGTACTTTGTAATATTTAATCAACTATAATAAATACTTAGATGACAACTTTGAGGTTTCCTAATAGTGAGGGGCAAAATGCCATGTACAATTAGGGAAACATTTGTCTTTGTCCTGATTTAAAATATAGTTGAACTATATAGGAGAATTCATATGGGGACAAATTATAACCAATTCCTTGTCAGAAAATTCTATTGGAAAATGTCTGGGAAATACTGATAAAGAAGTTGTTAAAATATATTTCATGTAGTTGGGGAAGTTTGCTATACAGATGGAGAAACATACGGCTTTTGCTAACATTAAAGTTATGGTACTTGCTAGATTATATTTCCTTTTGTGAACGATCAAAGGAAGATGTCCCATAACAGATATAATCTCAGTATAAATAGCTTGATTAAAAGAACTAACTACAACTATTTTGTTTTATGGACAAAATATATACATACAACCACTGGAAAAAGAGCTGATTTATTTGGAATTGTAATTAAGGTTCCTGGTTATGGTTATAGAGATACCTTTATAAGTGAAATTCATTCATTCTCTTACTGGAACAGAAGACTTTGGAATTGAAATTGTGCCATTTTCAATGTTATAAGTGTAGTTTTATAAAAATAAAAATTTGTATAAGCAGGACTCATTTTTTTTTTTAACACAATAGGAGTGACCATGAAAATCTTTCTTAACCACAATTTTTTAGTTGTCTCAAGGCAAGTACTTAAAGGAATTGACAACTTAAAAAAAGGATACGATTTTTCTTTTAAAAAAGACAAATATTCCAAATTTGCTGACCTTTTCAGAGATGAAGAGGTATATCACTACCTGGAAGATGTTTCTTTCTTTCTTTCTTTTTTTTTTTTTAAGATGTTTCTTTTTTTAAAAAAGCACATAATCTGTCTTTTCAAGTTAGAGGTGATATTTTAACAATAAGCAAGAAAATGAACTTGTGTTACAAAAGAATTTTGAAAATAGATACTTGGAGATGTTCCCATCGCTATATAGCTTTGTTGACAAAAACAATTGTAAGAATATAACCTATAAACGCTAACCTCCACTTATCTGGAAACAGAGTTTTCTAATCCCTTTAAAATTTACCCAAATGAAGAGGTTTTGAAGGTTTTATATCTGTTTTAAATGGAACATTATGTTTGTTGTTTTTTTTTTTTTTAATTTTTTTTTTTAAATTTTATTTATTTATTTGAGAGAGAGAGAGTGAGAGAGAGAGCACAAGAGGGGGTAGGGTCAGAGGGAGAAGCAAACTCCCTGCCGAGCAGGGAGCCCGATGCGGGACTCGATCCAGGGACTCCAGGATCATGACCTGAGCCGAAGGCAGTCGCTTAACCAACTGAGCCACCCAGGCGCCCTGTTTGTTGTTTTATAAGCTTTGATTGATGAAAGGTAAAAATTTGCCAGCTCAATTTCATAATTATCTATTGTGATGGATAAGATAGAAAAAAGGTATCATACTTTAATAGAAGCAGCCAGTGAAACACTTTTTCTATTTGAATCTATATATTTTTGTAGAGTGTCTTTTCCAGGTATATATATCACTTAACCGAGTATGGAAATGACTGAATTTATAAACCAGACCTCAGAATTAGTATATCACAGTAATTTTATGCAAATATTAATACAACAAATTTCTAAATATTATGTAATGAGGTATATGTGCACATTTTTCTTTTTGATCATTGGATTCCAGGGTGAAGATATCTGAGTGCCACTGACCTATGCATGCCTCCTGCCTCACATGCCCCGGAATTGAGCTACCATGATGGATGAGACTTCATGCTAGTGGAAGGTCCTTCTACCTTCCACACCAGCTTCAACAGTGGCTCATTTCAAGACAGAATGTCATCTATTTCTATGTGATATCAATCTTTACTTTTACCTTTAGTCTAGAAGAAGACATTATCCTGCTTTTAGCAAAACCCTCTACCTTTGCACTGACCCTGTCTCTACTGTCCTCATCACATCCTGTCCCCTTTTCATTTTCTTCCTTTCTCCTTCTCTCTGCCTTCAAACACTCTTGGTTCTTTCACATTTTGAAAACAAAGAAACAACAGATGTTCACCTATCTTGTACTATAGGATAATTTACTTTATAGTCTCTTATTTCCCCAGCATCCAAAAATATGGAATCTATTTTCTGTTCAAGATTTATCTTCACTTACTCCTTTTTCACACCCCTTGAAAATACACCTTCCATTGTTTATATGCTAAGATTTTCTCTTCTCTTAAAAGTCACTAGTGACTAATTGATAAAGTTTTCTTATTCAAATATCCAGTTTTCTTATTCAAATTATCTGTAGCCTGTCTGCAGCATTCCACAACATTGACTAAAACCTTCCTCACCCCCTTTTTCCATCAGTTCCATGACATTATAACATCTTGCTTCCCTACAATCCCTTAGCATTTTTTATCCATATCCCCAAGGTTCCAAGTGTCAATATTCAGCCCTATATAGTCCCTGACTCTCTGGATCAAAGAGGGATCTTTTCTTTATATAGACACTTCTTAAAAATTTCCCCTAAAGAATTCATCTCATCATCTGATTCAGTCATGAAACTATCAGGAAACTAAATTTACGCCCAGATTACCCATACGAAGAGACTTAACAGAGAGATGTGGGTAGTGCTAAGTCCTCAAAAAAGAGATGGCATGGTACCCAGACAGTAATGGTTTTAGGAAATTATCTTCACCTCAAGGCCTGAAGGAAAAGGGCAAACTTCCTTCCAAGAATGCAGGGAGGCCTAAAACCCAGCAGGAGGTAACTGCTACAGGCAAACTGTACTCATGGGGAGACACAGCTACTGTCAGAAACCAGACTTCAAAGCAGGGAGGAAGCAGGGAAGAAAGACCCTGACCACTCTCTGCTCCTACCACCCCTGTAATTTCCTGTCCTCGCCCTCTATATGCCAAACCCAATTTGAAACTGGCTGGCAAGCGAGGTGAGATAAACAGTGTACAGAGATCAGCCTCCCGAGGTGCCCAGTGGGCAGAGAAAAGCAGAGGCCTACTGAGCTGGGGAGGAGAACAATAACAGCTAGTACGTCAGCTCTGGGCCAGTGAATACAAATATGTGTTTTTTTTAGTTAGAGCTCTCATCTAAACCTAATTTCCAGGTCAACTGTCTATTAGCTATTTCTACATGATTTTCCTGCTATCCCTTCAAATGCAGTATGTCTAAAATCAAATACCATCTCCTTTTTCTAAACCTGTCCCTGAAATGCTCTACATTTCAAGCAATACCATGCTTGCTTTGTAATTTTCTCTGACCTGGATCCTAGTTCCACGACTCTAATTCCAGGACCATATTCCACTTCTATCTTAATCCTGAGACTCACTGTTACTTTAAATTACACTTCTGGAAATTTATTGCCTTATTTTGTTTCCAATGCCCATTTCATTTTGCTTTTCCTATTAACCATATCCCTGGGGATTTAAGTTCTGTCCTAGTGGCTGGAATGTGATGACCCATTGATAGTCTTCTGAGCAGCTGATGTCTCTGTAGCCTGCTTGGTCTCTAAATATCCCTTGTTCTTGAAGCCCCAGCTGTCCTTCCTCCTAAGCCCATCTTTTAGGACATTTTCTGAGTGGGACTTTCACAATGCAGACTACGGCCTGTCTGGGCGCCCCCTTGTGGCTACTGTTAGTCTCCAGATACAGTGTTCCCTTTACTAGATTTTTTTCTCCACTTCTGGGCCCATTTGTACTCCCTAGTGCCTGCCCCATTCCTGCAAGCTAATTTAATAGTGGGTGTTAGTCCTTCCCAATTGGAGGAGTTAACTGGGTTATTCAAAATTATGGAGTCACTGTGATCTGTACTATGAGAGATGGTGAAATTCTAGTTTACTAAGCCAGAAATCTTTAACATTTACTATTCTAATTAAAAAAAAATGCAACTTCATTATAAAAATTTGGATGATATAAAAAAGACTAAAAAGGAGATAAAATCCACTTATATGTATAATGCTAATACCTAGAAACAAAAATTAGTAATATTTGGGGCATTTGTAACTACCTCAAATATATGTAGACCTACCTAATATATTGTAATAGACATATCATTTAATACACATATGTAGGCAAAAGTTTATATAATGTTTCATGTATCTTTAAAAAACATTACATGCATATACAAAAACACAATATATTCATAAATGTATATAGATAAAACATGTATAGATATGTATATATATACATATAACTATATGTATAGATATGTAGTACATAGTTTTGTATCTCATCTTTTTAACTTAACATTTTTATGAGCATATAACTAAGTTCTTAATACTTCAGGGAAATACCACTTTATTGGTTACACAATATTGCAGGCAAGAATGCTCCATAATGCATTTTGTCACTCACATTGTTGAATGCTTATATTGCTTCCAGCTTTTCCTATAGCATATATGTTTGTTACACATCAGATTTTTTTCCCCTTTAGGACAGAACCTTCAGAGTGGAATTACTGACTCAAAGGCAATTAAATGTATTAAAAGACTCTTGATACATATGGCCAAGTTGCTGTCTTGACAAAATGAACCAATACACTCCTGTACCAGTAACATCTTTGTGCACATGTTCCGATGCCCCTCTCTTGTCACACCCTTTTTATGATGAATATTCTTATATTTAAAAAAGTCCTCACTGCGATGAGCAGTGTTACATGTAAGTGATGAATCACTAAATTCAACTCCTGAAACCAATAGAGCACTGTATGTTAACTAACTGGAATATAAATAAAAACTTGAAGCAATAACAAAAATTCCTCTGTGTGTGAAGCCCAAATTTTATTATTGTTTTCATGGTGTTTTTCTTTGATTCATCATGAAGAACAGGAAAGATTTTGAAGAAACTACAATCTTTATCCTGTCTCCCAATCGGAACATAACAGAGGACATCTTACCTTTCCTTGTTGCCTCTCAAACTTATATTCTATGGAATTGTTTTATCTGTTTACTTCACTAACAAGAAGTCAGGAAGTTTGTACTTACCTCTGAGAAAGAGAGTGAGTGTCTGAGAGAAGAACCAAACACCAGCGCTGTATAAAGTAGCTGGGAATCTTCCTGGACACTGGTACAGCAGTACTCAGGAAACTAATGGGGTCTTGTATGGTTAGAGGGTGCACTTGGAGGCCACGTCTGACAAAGAAGGAATTTGGCTCACGGTGTGGGATGCTAGCAAAACCCTCCGCTGACCTTCTTTTGTTCAGAGGAACATGCAGAGGAACAGAAAAGTTTAAATTTCTTTGTGTATTTTTTTTTTTTAAGATTTTATTTATTTGACAGAAAGACACAGCGAGAGAGGGAACACAAGCAGGGGGAGTAGGAGAGGGAGAGGCAGGCTTCCCCGCAGAGCAGGGAGCCTGATGAGGGGCTTGATCCCAGGACCCTGGGATCATGACCTGAGCCGAAGACAGACACTTAACGACTGAGCCACCCAGGCACCCCTCTTTGTGTAGTTTTTTTAAAAGCTATGTTGAGCTTCCCTCACTCCCCCTTCCCCATTTGATGAATGTGATCCTGGTGGATTGAAATGTAAGAAAATACAGCACTATAAAGTTCTGTGGTACTTTTCTTAATTTTGAGAACTGAAGTGTGAAATTCTTCAAAGGGTAACAGTTAAAGGTATATAATGCTGTCCTGTTTTGGGAATTAGCTCAGTAAACCTATTTCTAATGTTGCCCATAAAAAAGTAAGGCCATTCTCTTTAGTTTGTTCCATGAAGCTTTACTGCCATTTATCAGCCATTCTCTCTATAAGCAGAAGAGAATCTTGAAGATATATATGTATGAATTGCCATCTCACTGTATTAATGACAATGAATCCTTCATGTGAGAGTTTATAGTATGAGCTGTATTGTCTCTGTGACAAATGATAGGTACGACAATAGCAGTAAATATTTATCTCAGTCGAAATAAAAGCTCAGAAATACTCTTTTTGTGTTGTTAATTTCCATCTTTCCTGTCATTAGCTTTGTCCTATTTCTTGTCAATTTCACACTAGGGAAACAGTGATAAACAAATGGAGAAGAGTTTTTGGCATCCTCTCTCCCTTAAAAAAAGAAAAAAAGAAAAAAAAAAAAGAGGAATCCCAACTGAAATAGCACTTAAATCAAGATTATAGTTGCAACTTTTGATATCAAAGAAAAGTTTTCTGAGTTGGAGACTGAAAACATGGATTTAATCAAAAAGCTTCTTCTCTTGTCAATTTCTATTTTCTTTTATGGGCATTTGCTATTTTTCAAAGGTAAGTTACTTATTCCCCTGATTTGTGTTTTAAGTCAGAAAACTGTTAACTTGACAAGGAACATTTTAGAAAGAATCTATACATAATACTTAAATCCTTTCCATCAACCTTCTGTACCATGTGCAGTGAATTATGTCTTTCTTGAATTCATAATTAAAGGAGGAGGCAGATGGTTGAGACTTATTGTAAAAGTATGTACCCATTAAATGGTAACTTATGTATTCCCAGTGACTACTTTTTGTAGTGGGGTAAACCAAACATTTAAGAGGTGATTTTTTAAAAATATGAAACAAAATACATTTTCTCTCCTAGGCAAACTTGCTACATACATCAGAATCATTTCACAGGTTAAGTTTCAAATTACTATAGATTAACTCTGTGGAATTTTTGTTCCAGATCCTTTTCCTAGATATTGTGATATAGACGCTCTTGGAACAAGTGTGCTTATAATACCATCAGCAATTTTATCCTTTCCACTTTATTTTCAAACTGTTCCTCTATGAAAATTATTTTCAAAGGCATTTGACCTACTTCACAGCTGTTGTACTGTTACTTCTAAAAAAGATACATTTGGGCATGTACCTTTTTAGGTTGTGGATAGAGGCAGGTGGGCCAGCTCATCATTTTCTGATTCTGTTTTAATTCTACCCAGAAGAGACCATGAGAGTAACCGAGTGTCAGAGGTGTGCCTCGGTCTCCTCGTGTTATCCACACATTCCCAGCCACACCATTAGACGTAGGTCAGTGGTTCATTCATTCTCATACACTCATTGAACACCTATGTTTACCAAGCACTTTCACTTGCTCTCAGTGTGTATTTGGGGATCCTGCTAGCTGTTGGTGGAAAAAGGATTCTAATTTTATGGGACACGAGGTCTGAGGATAGTCAAGTACAATGCTTTAAAGACAACATTATTATACCTTTAACAACCCACTTGCAGTTGGCAGAATCGTTAGACCAAATGTATGGCTGGGCGTTATAGAGGCTGTATCCCTGGGAGGAAGGTTGTGGAGTGAGTTCTACCCTTTCCACGCACCCAGATTTTTGTTAGTAGGTAGTTCTACTTTTTCTCTGCCTAAAATGTTCTTTTAGAGAAACTGGGGCGGGGGGGCTCACATGGTGACTAAGGTTGAAATTAAAATCATGAATTTCATTTTCATCCCTGCTTTGTGTTTTCATGTTAGTTAATGTTAAATAGTCTTTGTCTAAAGGGAAGGGATATTTATATGTTACAACAATTCCTTGGAAATTCTGGAAATATCTGCTTTGGTTTTGAGTGAAATAAATGTATGAATGCATAATCCTATGGTCAAATATTATGTTAACAAAAAGAGGTTGCTCAAAATGCTGATGGACATAATTAACGTTTTATTAAGTGAGAAATCAGATATTCTTTGCAATGATTTTTTAAAAAAATATTACATGTCTTTTGCTGAAAGAAAAATATTTCTGCATTACCTTCATGCAAACAATGAAAGCAATACAAAGAAGAGAGCGATGTTGTGTTTGCAATAAAGCCTGGCTAGGCCTCATTGGTATTCTCAGTTGTAACAATCCTTACCTTTTTTAGGACCAACTACTTAATGAATCAGCTCTGAAAGCAACAAGCGGATATGCCTGGAGGGCCTCGAAACTGGCCTCAGTCCAGACCTCATTATCGGCAAGGATTTCAGTGTTTAAAGAACAACCAGAAGTTTAGGAGGTATGAATGCTAGCAGGATTAAGATCCCATTCTATATTTCTTCAGGTTCAGAATCTTAATTTTGTCCTAGACCTTTTCTTATACAATCCCAGCTAAAACAAAAATAAGAACTTTATCTAAAGATTGATTTCCAGAATGGAAACGTACATTATCACTTGTCACTTCTATGTTCTCTGTTTGAGAATAAGTTATACAACAGTGGTTTCCCATAAATCCATACATTTATTTCACTCAAAACCATTCACCCAAGATTTGGACTGATACTAGGAAGCATGTTAAGATTTTTAGGTCAGGATTCTCTCCCTGCAGACTTTTGGAGGTACCCTTCTTAACAAAGTATGTGAAAATGCAATGTTGGTGGAAAGAATGCATCTGTTTGTTTCTTCTCCCAACTGGTCACTATTCTCCTATAAAAATTACCCCTCTGAATGACACAGCTTTTGTGTTTGATACACAGGAGCTGGCCCATGAGTTTAAAAGACCCTTAGAAGGCACGCAGGTATGAAGAACAGAGTGGCACCCTACACACCAGCAGTAATGACTGGGAAGAGTAATGCATATATATATATATATATTATATTACATATATATGAGTGTTGAATGTATACATTATATATAAATATGTACTATATTACATATATATATAGCAGGACTCTTCCATTCTAATCAACCTCCCCACTCATTCATTATAAATAGAATATAGTGATAATGTTTTGGATATTTTTAATTTAGTTCATTAGATTATTATTCTGTGCTTTTTTTCTTTGGTTTTCCACCTTTACTGTTTATATACATGTATAAATTGTGCATATATATAATCTATATATAAATTTGAATGTATATATTGAACATATACTAAATATATATATATATTTACATATATTTATAGTTATCTCCAGAAATTTCCCTTTAATCACTTGGAAATTGATAGGATCATTTTCTCACGTTCATTGCTTCTGATCAACTACAATTATATACAGTACACTGACCAACATAAAATTGGATTTCATCTTCCTTTTTAATGTTTAAAAAATTGCCCTGGGAATTCATGAAAATTCTAACCTAGGACAGACATTATTATATGATATGAAATTATGTGTTAACTATGTTATTGGTAAGTTTTTCTCTCCCCATATCCAAAAGATCAAATTCTTCTGGAATATTGTTGAATATTGTTGAAGGGAAATTTGACAGTGGTCTCAGAAGTAAGCTGAAATTTCAGACATAAATTTAAATCACCTTCCATCAGAAACAACTCAGAATGTGCAGCTAAAACAAAAATAAGAACTTTATCTAAAGATTGATTTCCAGAATGGAAACGTACATTATCACTTGTCACTTCTATGTTCTCTGTTTGAGAATAAGTTATACAACAGTTGTTTCCCATAAATCTGTGATTAGTGCATGGGTCTAGAGATTTTCTGGTCCACTCCTGACTTTACATAGATTAAGATAAGGGGCTACTTATTTATATGGTGCTAGAAAATATGGATTTATAGAATATGTTCATTTAAAAAAAGCTAATAGTTTCTATTAGAAACAGACTACTAAAAATAACTGTGTAAGCTAAGGACTTGACTTTCTCCCTGAGAATTCCAGACTTTCTAGCTTTCCCAGAAATTAGCAATTCCCATTTCTGGCTTTCCTCTTTGTACCAGGCACCACTTCAACAAATAACCTTCAGAAGCATATTCTAGACATCCTCCCTCAACATCCAAATCCAAAAACTTGAGGCCCAAAACCCTGTCTTCTCGGTTTGAGTATTAGTTTCAAGATCTATTTTTTCTTTAGAAGATCAGGGTTTGTTCAAGTGCTAATCACTATTAAGGTACATGACATTAGTTAAAGTTGTTTTGTAAAAATTAAATGTAAATGAAATCCAAAGGAAATTTTTAAAACATGCAAATATTTTATTTATTTTAGTTTTTTTAAAGATTTTATTTGACAGAGAGAGAGAGGGAGAGCACAAGCAGTGGGAGCTGCAGAGGCAGAGGGAGAAGCAGGGAGCCTGATGTGGAGCTTGATCCCAGGACCTGGGGATCATGACCTGAGTCAAAGGCAGACACTTAGCTTAACCAACTGAGCCACCCAGGTGCCCTGAAAACATGCAAAGATTTTACAAAGTTACAGTGAACACTTGTGTCTCTACCACCCAATTTACCAAAAAAGCCCATTCCCTTAAGGTCACAGGTACTCCCCTCATCCCACTTCCTTCACCCCTCAGATGTAATGACCATCTTGAATCTGAGATTTATTATTCCCTTGTTTTCCTATATAGCTTAATTTTATGCATATATCTCAAACAATATATTGTTTAGATTAATAAATTTTTGAAGTTTATGTGATTCAGTTGCATCATACTGTATGTATTATTCTACGATTGCTTTTGCCATTCAAAATTATTTTCCTAAGGTTTAGCCATGTGATTGTATTTAGCTGCAATTTGTTCATTTTCTCTGCAGTATCAGATTCCATTTGCAGATTCCATTGGCAGAATTTATTTGCAGATTCTACTGTCGATGGATTCATGGCATTTTGACAAGTTAGTTTCTTTTTTGTGTCCACTTTCATAGTAAGGACTTTTAAAAATTTTTCATTTATTTCATATCCACAGACACTAAGTCACTGAATTTTGAGCATTTTAAAATTGTCATTTAATTTCCCTCTCTAATAGAACATCCTCCTGACCTCCCTTCTGTGCTGAGCATCTTTCCGTTCCAGGCATGTGCTTTACTCACCTCACCACGCGCTGCTGCAAGCCATGATGTATAAGAAGATTGAGGCTAAAGGAAAGTATGCTGGTCAGGATACTTTCTGGGCAATCTGTTGATAATAATAACTTTTAAAAGAGTGGAATTTCATCTTTATCAAAATGTTCTGCTTTTCCAGGTTCACCACACAGTATTTTTTAAATAATGAAGTGCCTCAGTGATAAGCCAGCCATTTCAATTCACTTAGTCTGATGCCCTTTCTGTAGATAAACACACAAAATTTGGATATTACCATGTAATTTCCTATATAATTTTCTGTGGGTTGATTTGCCTGGCTGGGAGTACCTGAGTTTTGTTCTTTGTATCACTTCTATTTAATGGGGAAAAGTCGCTGTTGCCACTCAAAGAGAAGGACAATCGGTGGGACTTTTCCTTCTGTATTTTCAGTGATATTGTAAGAAGGGAGTTAATTCCCCTAGGATGATAATGCTTTACAAAATGTGTAAAAGCTTACTGTGAATCAGGGAGATGAAGTGCTGTCTTGGGAGGAAACTGAAGGAAATTTATATGGGAGATTAGAAAAGGGACTGAAATATTAGCCAAAAAAACTGGGGGTGTAATTAACCTCCTAGGAGAGAGAGCATGGCTTGTATCTGAAGGCCTTATTGGAATTTGTGTTTTTTCCTTATTGGTTGATTTATTGCATTATACATGTCAGAAAAAAATGCAAAGAAACTTAAATGAAAACTGCCTTGCATTGCACATGGAGTAATTTTAATTAACATTTGTATCCTGCTTATATTAGAAAGCACAAGCCAGGGCGCCTGGGTGGCTCAGTCGTTAAGCGTCTGCCTTCGGCTCAGGTCATGATCCCAGGGTCCTGGGATCGAGTCCCACATCGGGCTCCCTGCTCTGCAGGAAGCCTGCTTCTCCCTCTCCCACTCCCCCTGCTTGTGTTCCTGCTCTCGCTATGTCTCTCTCTGTCAAAAAAATAAATAAAATCTTTAAAATAAATAAATAAATAAATTAATTAATTAATTAATTAATTTAAAAAAAAGAAAAGAAAGAAAGCACAAGCCAAAGCTTGTGTAAGGGAGTGAAAGGCTGTCACACCTTATTCTATGCATCTGCACCACTGTCCTCTTATACCGTACAGGCTTCACTTCTGCAGATATTCACAACTCATTCTAAGGAAATGAACAAGAAAACATTCTGATGATTCTCAGGAGAAACACCAGCCTTCCTTCTTCACCCACTTGTGGTATCTTCCTATTACAGCAGCCCTCCTGTTAAATTCTAACACCTTATAATGAAAAGCAAGAAGAATGTTTTTCCTGTTCTTGGTTCTTTGGCATCCTGGCAAGTTTCTCTTTCTTTGTAAATAAACTTAGAATGTGGTCTTGGGAAAGTGTACACTTGAAGATACAGCTCATGTATCAACTTCTCCTAAATGGAGGCCTTAAAATGAATGAATATTGAGACTGGAGTACAATCTGTGTTTGTTAAGCTTGCACAGAAGTAGGCAATGGGGCTTAGTCACAGTCTCAGGAGGGAGCTGATGTAGGAAGCTGAAGTAGGAAGGGAACATTTACTGTGGTTGAAATGCTTTGCCTGGGCCAGCAGGCCTGAGCAAGAATGCAGAGGGACAATATGGTACAAACTAGATTGATAGAGATGAGGTTATGCAAATGCCTTGGCTCTACAGCTATGCCAGTCTACCAGCTGGGGTACATTGACCTTGGGTTAATAATAACCTTTTCCTTCCATTTCCTCATCTGAAAAATGCTGAAAGCTATACCTGACCTATCTACTTCATGAGATTATTATAATCACTGAATAGAAAAATAGAGGTGAACGATTTGTGAACTTTTAAATGTTCTATTCCTTTAAAAAATAATAACAATATTGTTTGTGGTCATTCATTTTTCACAGTGGCAGGAAGTATGGTCCAGATAGTTTTTGGATGGAAATGAAGCTCAGAAAGTCTATGACTTGTCAAATGTCACAGATGGTAACACTACTAATGTACTTGGGGTCTCATTCTAGGCTATTTCCTTTGGCCTCTGTTTTAAAGATGTTTAAAAACAGAGCAGAGGTTTTTTTTTTTTTAAAGATTTATTTATTTATTTTAGAGAGAGCGAGAGTAGGGGTGGGGGTGGTGGGAGGGGCATAGGGAGAGGGAGAAAGAAACCCCAGCAGACTCTGAGCTGAGCACAGAGCCTGACCTGGGGCTCAACCTGGGGCTCGACTACTGAGCCATCCAGGCACCCCCAGAGCAGAGTTTTCTGAGGAATGGGATTGGTTGATGATTATGTATCAGGTAGAACTCTATTTTGGCTGCCAGTGAGAGAAACCCAAAACAAAGTAGTTTAGGTTTAAAAATAAAAGGGAATGCATTTGTTTGTATAATCGGATGTTCAGCCTTGCAGAAGGCTCCAGCAGTCCCCACCTCCTGGCATTTAAGCCATTGTACAATCCCCTCCTATACTGCCGCTCTGTTGGTCTTTGTGACAAATAGGTGACAGCAGGAGTGATGGTATATGACTCCTGAAGATAAATCATAAAGACATTGTAGCTTCTACCTTGCTCTCTCTCTTGGATTTGCTCATGCCCGGGGAAACTGTCATGCTGTGAGGACACGCTTGCAGCTCTTAGGAGAAATCCCTGTGATGAGGAACTGGGGTCTCCTCACAAAAGTTGGTGAGGAACTCTGGCCAACACCATATGAGAGAATGAAGACCTTGGAAAGGATCCTCCAGCCCTAGCCACACCTTTGGATAATGTTCTACTCAGCTGACATCTCGTCTGGAACATGTGAGAGATCCAAAGTCAGACCACACATCTAGTCCCCTCCTGGATTCTTGACTCTCAGCAACTGTGTAACATCATAAATGTCTGTCATTTAAGCTAGTGTCTGTGGCTAATTTATTATGGAGAAATAGATTCTTAATAAAACAAATGACAAATCCAACGATGAAACTTGTTTAGACACATATGGATTCATCTGTTCAAAGCTGTGGTCTCTAGTTCACTTCATCTCCTGGCTCTCCATTTCTCTACGTTTCTCCTATTCTCAGACTCTCCCCAATGTGGTAGAAACAATGACCCCTGGCTCAGATTACATTTATAGCTTTTAATTTTAGAAGAAAAGTCATAGTCTTTCTTTCCTACCCCTTTGATAAATATTTTATACAGTGAACAGTGAACTGTGAATAAGTGCTATTTGGGACACAAGCTACCAATCACTCTGGGCAGAGAGATGGGTGCTTTGATTGGCCAGTTCTACATCCTGGGTCAGATCCACCACCATTGAGGAAAAGATACCTCTTTTATGGACAGTCCCACTGGAATCATAGTAAATACAGATGGGGCCATTCCCCAAAGAAAGGGGTACTGGATTGTCAAACAGCATACATTCATCACAGAATAGGTTTAACTCCACAGGGGAATAAAGTGTTGTTATTCTGTTGCTCTTTATACTTTTATTAGGATAAGGAAAACCTCAGAGAGGACAGATGTTTGTTATATTGTAGAGACTGAGTATTATTTTCTCTAAAGGATGGCTTGGTATGTGCTACTGGGAAAGAAAAGACAGCTTTTTTTGATGAAGACATCTGCAATTTTTTTTTGTTGTTAGAGTATTAAAAATTAGCATGCAAACAAAAGTTTCACAGGTTGGTGGACAACTGAATCGACTCTATGTAGAGATGAATTAGTGGAATACCTTATTTGGATAAAAAAGGGCTCCTTGAGTACCTTGCAGTACTCCCTTTCCTCTGGGCTCAAGACACCCCAGAGCAGAGTTTAACTGATGTCTGGGAGCCTCGTACTCTGGGTGATAGTTTGCGTCCCCATACCCTGCTCTGTCTCTACTACAACATTGTCTGAAATGACTATTACAGAATTGCTTAAGCAAAGCCATTGCTCAAAGAAGAGGCTGTAACTAGAAGTGGGTGTTCACTCATCTTTAAAAGATCCTCAGAAATAATTCCATCATACCTGGCATCCCTGTTTACTTCAGTCACTACCAGAAATTCAGTTCTCCCAGGAGGTTAATATATAAGATTTGATACATCCTTCGTGTCAGGATGACACATCCATCTATTAACAAGACCTATTGGCTCTATCTTCAATATATGCTTTTATTCAACCACTACTCACCAATGCTGCTCAACACTCTAGTCTAAGCCACGGTCCCCTCCATCCTGGACTAAGCTGATGGTAACCTCACTGCTTGCATTCTTACCTCCCTAATGTCAGTTCTCCACTTAGAAGCTGGGCTGGCGCGAACCTTTAAATATGTGAATCAAATCATCAAAAACCTCCTCTTGCTTTATATTTGAAGTCTTCATCATGGCCTGTAAAGCCCTACATTATCTGCCTCTCTTTATGTCTCTGACGCCGTGTCTGACCACTATTACCTTACTTTGTTCTAGCTACAATATTTTGTTGGTGTTTATCACTCATCTTGCTAAAAATTCTCATCTCAAGTCCTTTGCACTTGCTGTTTTCTGTATTTGAAATGCTTTTTTTTTCCACATTGCACAGTCTCAATACCATACTTTATGCAGGTCTCTACTCAATTATTACCTCAGTTAGAACTTGCTTAGCCACTCAACTGACAAAGCTCCCATATCCATTGTTCTGCTTATTATACCAGCTGACTTGGTAGGTGTAGTGAATAAAACAAATGAAAAGACAGTGATTTTATGTGTCAATATGTAACATAAACTGGCATGAATGGCTAGCTTGAAAAATGGATAGAGCCAATGTCTATGTTAAAATACCTTAAAGAAAAATCATAGGCTTAAAAAAGAACCATAGAGGCCATTCTGGAGAACAAAGGATGTTGGAGGGTAAATCTGAGGAAGCAGTGAGTATCTACAGCATGAAAATTTTCCAATGTCAAGTCCCAGGGAATTCCATTAGACCTTAAGTAACTGTATTGACGTTTTATAAATAGATTAGGAAAATATATATTCAATAAGGTCAGTCAGCAGAGTCCCTAATAACATAAACCTTGAGAATTTGCACATGTAATTCATTCCTCCTCAGTGCAAATATATAAACCTCTTACAGGAAAAAAAAGGAAAAAAATGAATAATGACTGTGCCAAATTCACGTAGAACAATGAAGTAAGATAAAATGCTCTTCCCATAAAAAGGAAAAATTATTATATGGTGGTAGGAAATTATATGAAAGGAATTTCAGACCCTAAGGGGAGAGTTTTCTGATGACCTTATAATAATAATGTATTCATCCATCATCCTACCATTGAAAAATTTGCTTATTTACTATTTCTCACTATTAAAATAATTCTGCAATAAATATAATTTTACAAGTGCTTTTTTTTTTTTTTTTTTTGACAGAGAAAGACACAGCGAGAGAGGGAACACAAGCAGGGGGAGAGGGAGAAGCAGGCTCCCTGCAGAGCAGGGAGCCCCATGTGGGGCTCGATCCCAGGACCCTGGGATCATGACCTGAGTCTAAGGCAGACGCTTAACGACTGAGCCACCCAGGTGCCCCACAAGTGCTTTTTTATACACAAGATGGTAGTTCTGTAAAAGAGATTCCTAAAGGTGAAATTATTGAATCAAAGCATATACAAATTACCCTCCAAAGAGGTTTATATCAATTTAAATCAATATAAAAAATGTGACAGCATATTTCTAATAGATTCTCCTTTGACAACACTGGATTGTCACTTAATTTTTCTCCCAAACACATTTGTGAAAAATAGCATCTTGCTGCTGTTTTAATTTGCATTTTTTTGCTTACTACTAAGGACAATATCTATTCACATATTTGTCATTTTTTCTGTGACTTGTCTGCTCATATCTTTTGCCCATCTCTTTCTTTTTTGTGTCTTTATTCTTTTTCTTTGGGACTTTTAAAGTCTTTATAAATTATGGACAACAATCTTTTGTTTACTCTATAAGCTACAATTTTTTTCATATACTTATCTTTTAACCTTTTTATACTGTCATTTATCATTGAAATTTTAAATAAACTGTCACCTAATATTTTCCATTTCAATAACACGAATTTTCACCCAGTTACTGAAGCCAAAAACCTCAATACCATTGTTGATTCCTCTTTTAATATTCGGTCTCACACCAGCAACTCTTGTTGGCTTGACTTTTATATCTTTTCCCAAATGAATCCTTTCTCACTACCATCACCTCTACCATCCTTTCCTGAGACATCAACCTCTTCTGCCTTGACTCCTGGTATGCTCTTCCCCTCCTGCAATCCATTTTCCACAGTTCAGCCAAAGCAACACTATTCTTTTTTCTATTTTTTAATTATAAAACAGGAAATAAAACATTATAGAATTCATATTTTATATGTACTATATGTATATTTGATATAACAATAATAAATCAAACACACATATGTCCACCAACCAGCCTAAGAAACAGAATAGCAACACATTTGAAGGCTTCTGTGTCTCCCTTTTGACTGCCATCACTCTTTTTCCTCCAGAGGCAACTGCTATTCAGAATTTGGGGTCAATAATTTCCTTAATTTTCTTAAAGATTTTGCCACATATATATGCGGTGCTAAATAATATATTTCTTATTTTGTCTGATAGTATACTTGTTTATTTGAAAACATACCGTGAGGTTCTTTAATATTGGTATTTATAGCTATAAATTATTCTTTAACTGCCGTCTATTATTCCCTTGTAAGAACATGCCACGATCCATTTATACATTCTATGCTGATGGGCCTTTTGTTTTTGTAGCCATTCATTCATTCATCCATCCATCTTTATCTTCTGTTAGAAACAGTGATTCCATGAATATAATTGTACATATCTCTCAATGTACATAATACGAGTTTCTCTAAGATAGGTATGGCTGGAAAGGCTGAGTTATCGATATATACATCTTCAGCTTCCATCATTTCTTGAGTATGCCATCCTTTCTCCACTAATTTGCTTTTTTTAAAGATTTTATTTATTTGTTTATTTATTTGACGGAGAGAAAGAGAGCATGTGAGCACAATCAGGCAGAGGCAGGCAGAAGGAGAGGGAAAAGCAGACTCCTCACTGAACAGGAAGCCTGATGTGGGGCTCAATTCCAGGGCCCCGGGATCATGACCTGAGCCAAAGGCAGACACTTAACTGACCGAGCCGCCCAGGTGCCCCATTCCCCACTAATTTTTAATGTCATCTCCATTCTTTGGCAAACATGTCTGGGTTCTCCAATTTGTTTTATTGTTTCAGTTGTCTTTTTCTGTGCCAGTAACAATGTATCTTAATTATTATAGCTTTGTAATACGTTTTGAAAACTTGTATATATGATAGTTATGTCTCCTATTCTGGTTATTCTTTCTAGGCTCTTGGCTAATGTTGGCTCTTCATTCTTCCACATAAATTTTATTTATTTTTTTCTTCCACACAAAGTTTAGAATCAGCTTGTCATGTACCATGAAAAATCCCATTTGTTTTTTTGGTGAAATGGCATTAAATGTTGACTTACTATCCATGAAATGGTGTATTTCTCCCTTTAGGTCTTTTTTTATTTTAATAAATTTTATAATTTTCTTCACAAAATTTTATATATCTTTTGTAGATTTTTATTCCTAGCAAACTGCACTTTCTAATTCTGCCTAGTTAATAAAATTTAACTGTCCTTTTAAGTAATCTTATACTCAGCAAACTTTATTGCTCTCTTATTAAATCCAATAATTTGCCTTTAAATATTTTGAGGGTTTTCTACACAGAAAATCATGTTACCTGCAAATAATGACAGATCTTTCTTTCTTTCCAATCCTTGTATCTTTTGTTCATAGTTGTAATATGAAACTGTAGTGGGAGACCATAGTTTGTAATGGTGGGAGACCTAATTTTAAAGGAAATGCTTTCAATTTTTAATTTTGGAATGTGGCAAATACGCTATTTTTCTAGGTAACATCAGAATAAGGAAGTTTCTTATGTTCTTATTTTCTAAAACTTCGTTTTCTTAAATCATAAATATATTTGAACTTTAATGATTTTTTTCTGCATTTATTCAGATGATCATTTATTTTCTCCCTTTATTAATTTGGTGAAATAAACTATTTGACTTCTCAATGTTGATTTATTATTGGAATGAAACAAACTTGTTAATTATTTGGTAAATGTATCTTTGAATTTAAGATTTGTTTTCATTTTTTATATCTACAGACATGAGAAATATTGACCTGTAGGAGTTTTTTCTCATATTGTCCTTATTTGCTTTTGGAATCAAGATGATATGAGCTGCTTGAAATGAGTTAAGGAGTATTCCCTCAAATGAATCAGGGAGTATTTCCTCTTCCAACTTCATTAGATTTTATGTAATTTGGAATAATCTATTTCTCAAAAAATTGGTAGAATTTGACTATAAAATTATTTAGTCTGGTGTTTTCTTTGTGGAGAGATTTTTAACTGATTCATTTTATTTATTTATTTATTTATTTATTTAATTTGGGGGGGTTCCTTTTTTTTAAATTTTAAGTTCAATTAACAATATAGTGTATTATTAGTTTCAGAGGTAGAGTTCAGTGATTCATCAGTTGCATACAACACCCAGGGCTCATTCCATCAAGTGACCTCCTTCATGCCCACCACTCAGTTATCCCATCTTCCCCCTCCCCTCCAGCAACCCTCAGTTTCTTTCCTATGCTTAAGAAGTCTCTTATGGGGTGCCTGGGTGGCTCAGTTGGTTAAGCGACTGCCTTCGGCTCAGGTCATGATCCTGGAGTCCCGGGATCGAGTCCCGCATCGGGCTCCCTGCTCGGCCGGGGGTCTGCTTCTCCCTCTGACCCTCTTCCCTCTCGTGCTCTCTGTCTCTCATTCTCTCTCTCAAATAAATAAATAAAAATCTTAAAAAAAAAAAAAAAGAAGTCTCTTATGATTTGTCTCCCTTTCTGGTTTCATCTTGTTTTATTCTTCCCAGGTTTTTTTTTTTTTTAAGACAATTTGAGGTTCCTATTTTTGTTTTAGGACAATATTGTAAATTATATTTAAGGTGAATTTCTTCTTTTCACCTACATTTTCAAATGCATTGACTTAAAATTATTCATAATACTCTTTTGTTATGTTTTAATCTCTCTTGAATTTGGAATCATGTTCCCTTTTTCTGTCCTAAATGAATGACTAATTGGTATTTTTCCTCTTGAAGTTTTGATCAATATTGCAAAAGTTTGGCAAATTTATTAGTTTTACCAAAAGCCAAATTTGACTTGATTATGCTCTCTAATGTAAGTTAAATATGCACATGTACAATTTCATTTAATCTGAAAAACAACTCTGAAATGCAGATTACTATACTTTTTTCACAGGTGAGGAATCTAAAGTGCAGGGGAATGAATAAAGTCCCTGGGCCATGCACAGCCAATATGAGTTAAAATAAGAATCAGTACCAGTCTCAATTATATTTGTCTCACCCAAAACTACACTCTTTATCAAACCAGTGCAATTTATCATACCCCTACATTTAGTGATCAATTCATACAAATGAAAAATCTGGTGAAATCCAAATGAAATCTGGAATTGTGTTAATTTCCCACACACAAAAAAACAGCTACTGATAGAGGCAATGACATTGATGAATCTCAAACTATGCTAAGTGAAAAAAGACAAACAAAAAAGACTGCATAACAAATGTTTTCATTTGCATGGAATTCTAAAACAAGCAAAACTGTTCTACAGCAGCAGAAAGCACATCCATGGTTGCCTGAGCTTAGTGGGTGGAATGGAGATGGACTGAAAATAGGCCTGAGGATATGCTTTGATGAGAGTGAAATGCTCTCCATCTTCTTATGATGGTCACCCAGCTGTCCACATTTTCAAAACTCATAGAAATATATAATTAAAACAGAGATGAGATGTGACACACAAATTATACCTCAACAAAGTTGATTTAAAAATAAAAAAGAAATACTTAGACCAAATATTCTAAAATCGTGGAAACATCTTTTTGAGTTATTAAAGGCAACATTTTATATTTTATAACTATCAGATCTTGGAGATCAGCAGGATGGGAGTCAGGAGTCCTGATTTCATCATTGAAAGCATGTTCAGCAGTTCTCCTTATTCCTCTGACTTCAGTGGTATGATCTATAAGACAATAGGGTTGTCTCACAGTTTCCAAAGTTCCTGTTGGCTCTGCAATATTTAGAGACAATTCTGTTAGAAATTATATTGTTTTGTACTCCAAATACTTCTGGAGAATTGTTTGAATCCTGATCTCCATTCCATAATTAATCAAGCAATATTAGTCAGTTCACTGTCCAGAGACAGGAACAGAAGTAGGAACACATGGAAGTGACCATAATCTAGGGAATAGTCTAGTTGGACTAAACTAGTGTTTTGCATGCTATTTGTGTGTTGTCATTCAGAGTGTGGAGAGCACTAAATGCACTATGTATGGTAGGCACTGTATGAAGAAATAAAAGAATAGGCTATCCCTAAGTTGATTATAGTATCATTTTAATTATATTCATATCTCCAAAAGTCATGCAGACATGGTAAATAGTTGTCAGTAAGAAAGCAAGTATGTGTCTGTATAGAATGAGACCCTTAAGATAAGGAGAGTCTACAAGTCAACTACTACAGTCTTTGTACACTGTTCTGTGCTGGGCAGGGGGAGGGGAGAATAAATTTATCATCCATAACTTTCAGGAACTTACCGTAGAGTGAGGAGGGGAGAGAGGACATATTTTTAATATGTCATATTGGAATAGGTATAATAGTAGAGGTAGAAAAAAGTCCTATGGGAGTATAGGGAGGAAAAATAATTCTGAGTCGGACATCTGGGAAACTTTCTAAAATATCCATTATTTATACTGGACCTTGAGGAATGAGGAAGGGTTTTAGAAATAACTACAGGAAGGGAGGAAGATTGTTTCAGCAACAGCGCTGTACTTGAGGCTGGGCGGCCTCTTGGGAGAGTCTCCAGAGGAGCTAAGCCCATGAGTTTGAAGGCAGTTTAGGCCCTGATCTCCACACTCCTCTGCTGTGCTCTAGAAGACCTTTTCATAAACAAGCACGGGATCTCTGACAAGGCATCTTTTTTTTTTTTTTTTTAAAGATTTTATTTATTTATTTGAGACAGAGAGAATGACAGAGACAGAGAGCACGACAGGGAAGAGGGCAGAGGGAGAAGCAGACCCCCCGCCAAGCAGGGAGCCCGATGCGGGACTCGATCCCAGGACTCCAGGATCATGACCTGAGCCGAAGGCAGTCGCTTAACCTACTGAGCCACCCAGGCGCCCTGACAAGGAATCTTATATGAGTTTAGGCTATGGGTCTTGTATAAACATTTTGATTTTAGTTTTAGGATATATTGAACATCTCTGTAAAAGTGAACCACATTTCTTAAATCAAACTTATTTATTTATTTTAAAGATTTTATTTATTTATTCATTAGAGACAGAGAGAGAGAGAGGGAGGCAGAGGGAGAAGCAGGCTCCCCGCTGAGCAGGGAGCCCGATGCGGGACTCGATCCCAGGACCCTGAGATCATGACCTGAGCCGAAGGCAGACGCTCAACCATCTGAGCCACCCAGGCGCCCAAATCAAACTTCTTTATATTGTAAGGAGTAATGAATTTATTTCAGCAGCTACGCAGCTGCACGACCTCATTTGGAGACATTTGCAGCTACCGTCATCCTTAGGGACACAGCTGCTTTGTATGTGTTTAGGTTTCTCGTCTGCAGCAATTTGGGAAAACCACCGTGAAAATGTCAGCATTCCCTGAGACAGGTGATTAGAATGAATCCTTTCAAAGGTGTGCATTGAATTGGAGTTTAGCATGAGAAAAGGGGAAGAGGCAAGGATTGATACTTTTTGTTGTAATTTGCATCTAAGCCTTATTTCATGTCACTGATAATTTTAAAAATGATTGTCGCTTTCGATAGATTCCTCTCTCATCCTTTGGCTCCTGTCCTTCTAAGGGGTTTGTCAATGGAACTCTGTCACAAAGCAGTTCTTAATCACTCTTGCAGTTTTAGCTCATGGTCATTGCTTGTGTTTTTCTGAAGCAACCCCCCTGGTAGGCAATCCCCGGGCAGTGTAATGTGGTGAAAATGTGCCCCCAAATTCAACTCTCAGTCCTTAGGCTTCCTGGCTCTGTTCCTGGGTAGTCATATAATTTCCATTTGCATATGGGTAAAAGGAGGCTAACAATTCATCCTGCTACACACAGTTGTGAGAGTTGATTGTGCAGGTTAATGTGAGCAATGGAACAGGGTTCCTGATTCATAGCAGGATGCCATTGACTCCCTATGACACTGTCCTTCTCATACCTGTTCCCACAGATGCTCAGTCGCATCTTGCCCCGGTGTGGCCTTGGTCACTGAGCCTTTTCATGTTCCTTGAAAATGCCTTTTACCCCCACCCCCCTCCAAACCCCGGCAGACATTGCAAATACCCATCTTCCTGAAACTACTCTTTCTTCACAGCACTAGTCTTGGTTGGCAATTTCTATTTATTGGTGTGATTATGGGTTTGCAAACTGTGAGGGTGAGAATCAAGTCTGTCTTCCTCTCCATCGTGTTCCAAATCTCTACATCTTGCATGGCTGGCACTTAGGAGTATCAGAAAATAGTCATTGGATTTGTAATTGAATGAAGTGGAAAAACAGAGCCCTCAAATCCTAATATAAGACACTTCAAAACCGTTGTGGAGAACATCAGCATTGCTGAATAGATTAGGATACTGGAGTCAGACAAACCTGAGTTTTGCTCTGACAGTAAATTAACCAAGTTATCTTTAAAAAAGCTTAACCTTTTGAAGCTCAGTTTCTACATCTGGAAAATGGCTAAAATATTCACCATAAGATTTTTCTTTTCTTTTTTTTTATTGCTAAGTTGGATGATGTAAAGGGAAGCGTTGGCATAGTGTGCCACATGGTATACACCCTAAAGGGTTAGTTTTGGATACAGACAACAATAATAATAGTAATGGTAATAATAATACCATAATTTAAATAATATTCTAGATTGAGTACAAACACATCATTCTATATTAAGTTAATGAGACCTGCTAATAATCACTAAATTCAACATAGGAGAATGATATTTTTATCTGACTAATTCAAGAAAATGCAGCCCAAGAAATTTGCTTTGAAGAAACCAACCATCAAAAGGCTTCAGTAGCTGACAGAATATGATGTCTTAAACAGAGTGGTGTAAAGACTATTTAAAGAACAGAACTAAGTTATTAGGTTATGATGAAAGACACAGCATTAACTCCATTTTACTAAAGATGCCTCTGAGAAATGGAAAAGCAAATTGCACACATATTTGAAAGCTGAAGACAGACCTGCTCATTCCCTAAATGACCCTGCTTCTTGCAGGTTCATGAGGCCTTGTGGGCTTCGACAGGATTAATCTACTGGATGCTTTTGTCTCTCTTGAAATCTCTTGGACAAGAAGGAGTTATTGATCAATTTTCTCCTTCTGCCAACTTCTATCATCATCTCTGTCAGGTGGACTGATGTAGCTGACAAAGAAGCCCTTTGACACAGCTCATGAATAAGCCCATGAGAATTTTTAATAACAGAAAGCCTCATGGGCTAGGCAAGATATTACTAGCAGAAGGCATAACTCAAAGTCTATGTGGGAAATCCTTGGTCGTGCAATGGCTTTGAGTTACCCATATAATAGGGAGAACATGCGTGTAGCTTAAGTTAGTTACTAACTCCCTAATGAGAAAAAATACTCACTGCAGAAAATATGCAGACCAGAGAACACTTTGATACTGTTTGGTATGCATCATACCTTACGGCCTCCAATGTTAGAGGAGACACTTTAGAATTTATTATATACATTAATTTGACTGCACAGTGATATATTTGTTAGACAAATTACCACAGGTCTAATTAAAAGGCAGTCTTAAAGCCACCTGATTACTGATTTACACTACGTTCATTCGATTCCAATGTATTTGTGGAGATAAATTAGATGTAATTTCTAGGTAATAAAACTCAAGCGGTGTAAAATCTCAAGGTTACTAGATCAAAAATGAATGGAGAAACTCAACCACATACCAAATAATGTGAGCCATTGAATGAGGTATTGTGTATTAGAACATAAACAATGTAGGATAGTTAAGAGACTGTTTTTAATCTTTTGTAGTTGTCGTTGCTGACTTGTGGGGTCCACACACATCCTCTGGTTAGAGGCCTCAGTTTCTTCATCTGAAAACGAGTTGTTTGGATTTACTCTCCAGGGTTGTCTTATGAAGCAAATAAGGTAAGTGCTCTGCATTTTTCAGTGATGCATAATGACAGAAAATGAAGGTATTTCTTCTTCTTTTTTAAGATTTTATTTATTTATTTGAGAGAGAGAGGCAGATAGAGGGAGCACACAAGCAGGGGGAGCTGCAGGCAGAGGAAGAGGGAAAAGTAGGCTCCCCACTGAGCAGGGAGCCCGATGCGATGCGGGGCTCCATCCCAGGACCCTGGGATCATGACCTGAGCCAAAGGCAGATGCTTAACCGACTGAGCCACGCAGGTGCCCGAAGGTATTTCTTCTGATGAAGTTGTGTCCCCTAGGCCATCCTGAGCCAGGAAGATTTGGTTTCCATATCCTAGAACAGTCCAGAACTCCAGAATGTGTGTGCATCTGTGTTGTTTATGCTATTGGAGACAGCCTATAAGTACATGCATTATCATTTGTCATAATACCAATGAACATCTGGCCAAAAAACATATTTATTAATTCTAGGCTAATGATGAAATTAAACTTAGTTTTAAAATAACCCACTATGGATATATGGGAAAACATAAATTATATTCCAGTTATTCCAAATCCAGTGATCTTTGAATTATGATATTACATTTTGTTTTGTTTTTTTTTGAGGTTAAAAAGACTATGATGGACAAAAGTATCTGTCGGTGTTGATGATTGCTCCTTCATTCTGATTCATTAATGAATTTATTGCTTTTTTTTTTATGTTGTGACATCGATAGGTTTGAATTAATCTCCTGGTACATAGACAAATTTTTAGGATCTTGTATTAGTTCCTGAGAGGGTGAAATGGAATGGAGGGAACTGGATTAGAAGGTGGGTGGTGAATTTGTTTTAAGTTCTAATAACAAGATCATTCTAGGGAACTGCCTTCTATCCTTAGGAAAGTGTGTGTGTGTGTGTGTGTGTGTGTGTAACCTGAGGTGTTTATAGAGGATTTTATTTTCTCATCTTGCCCTACCTGTGGTGCTGGGAACCCTGGGTGTATGGAAAACCCCATGCTTACTGATTTTGCCATCTGGTATTTGAAGAAAAAGTGACTTTCCTTATCTTTTATTAAAGATGTCTTTTTATCCTCATTTCCCTTTCCCACCAGAACCTTCAGGCTAATTATATGCATGAAAGAAGATTCTCCCTCTGTCTGTGATTAATTTTTTTTTTTTTTTGTCTCTAGTAAATTATGCTCCTTGAGTTGCTCTGTAATCCGTGGTAAGCACCTGCCTCATAATATATTTACTTCCCAAAAACTGGCATTTCTACTTTTTACACATCAAGTTTCTCCTTAAAAGAATTATTTCCATGTATCCTCACATTTTTTTGTTTTGTTTCAATGGTCAGGTTTATTCTTTCCTCTATGGTGGACCTGCTTTGGGACGCATATTAACACATTCACGAAATGTAGCTTAAGGTGGAAGCCTAGGTAAGCAACAGCACTGCCGGTGTCTAAGATCCTATTTTGTTTATTACACTTTCTAAAGTTAGGTTACGATGTTTTCCTTTTGAAAACATTATCAGTAAAATTATGCAGGGTGCAGGGTTATGCAGTTAGTCACTTGAGAACCCAATCCTGGGGCTTGAAGCAAGCCATAAGAACTGATTTTTCTGGGCTCACAGCTGTGAATCACCTCTGGGTCATAGTTTCTTCATTAATAAATTAAATACTGAAACTCAATAATCTCTAACATCTCTTCTAGCTCTCAGAGAGGAGATAATTGGATTAATGTTTTGAGTTTATTACTTACTTTTCAGTTTCTATGGAAGATTTTTTTAGTAAAGAACTAAATGAATATCTCCTAATTAAATAAGATTGTAGTTTTACCCTACTTTTCATACATAATACAAAGATAAGACCTAATGCTAATTAATGACCAATGCATGGAAAATGAATGGATAAATGAATTAATTTTTTTTTTTTTGGATCGAAATGGCAAATTTATTTAAAATACTCATTTAAGGTGTTATGCTTTCATCACAGTTATATGGAAATTTTGGCTGAACTTGGCTTGAAAGACAAGAAGGATAACATGTAATATATGAGATATTTTAATTTGCTCTTGGCTACTATGAATATTTCTTAATAGGAAAAAAAAGTCCATTTTGGAATATCTTCTGTGCTTTGGCTTACAGCTAACATTTGGCCTCGACCATAGTCTATATGTTTACAGCATGCCCCATTTTGTGCCTCCTCTTACCTGACATGATATAAAAGCTTGATATAGAAGATGAATGAGGGGCGCCTGGGTGGCTCAGTCGTTAAGCGTCTGCCTTCGGCTCGGGTCGTGATCCCAGGGTTCTGGGATCGAGCCCCGCATCGGGTTCCTTGCTCGGCGAGGAGCCTGCTTCTGCCTCTCCCATTCCCCCTGCTTGTGTTCCCTCTCTAGCTGTCTCTCTCTCTGTCAAATAAATAAAATCTTTAAAAAAAAAAAAAAAAAAGAAGAAGATGAATGAACATAATACTAGAAATTAAGAGACTTAGTACGGATTATGCCAACCATGGGCTATGTAACCTTGAGAAACCCTCTTGATTTCTCTGAACTCTTATTTGTAAAATGAAGGAACTTGACAAGGTGGTTGAGATGATTCCTTGGCTTAATGGAGCAGTGAGTATCTATTTCTGTTTTAATGTGGCCATTTGGTATTTTATGTTACTTATTAATTTTCTCTTTACTCAAATGTTCCATGATCACTTTTGAAGGTTACTTTGTGAAATATATTTGGCATCAAAGTATTCCATAAATGAATCAAGATTCTCCTTAAATTTTATTTGTAGTGTAGATTCTATTCTTGACTCTAAATTGGGTTGATGAATGTTTTCTAAGTTAACTGTATTCTCATGTTAGGTTTTCAGTTCATTTTAACAGTGATTTGTGAATGGTAGCTTTGTGTCACACACTAGTAGATAAACACTGATGTTAACATTAGTTTAGAGTCTATACATTCCCCTCAAAGGTCACTTCTCCCAAGTACTGGAAACAACTGTTTTCATTTAACATTGCATTTCTAACAAAGGCGAATTTATTAATGTTGATAACCAAAACTTAAATTTCATGATGTAATGAAAAAACAATCCATATCCGATATGGTAGTGTTAAAAATACCTAGTTAGCTCTAATAGGTTTGATTTACCTAGAAATCCATCTTTTGTCTATAAAAGTTAATGATAACAATAGTAAACGTGTTCTCAAGCTATCCTGTTAGGTAAGTACTGAACATTTCTAAATTTACAAATGGGAAGATTTAAGAAACTTGCATGACATCTGCAAAAGGATCCATGGACTTCTAATGCATTATGGGGTAGCAGCATGTTGAGATGGATAACCTAGTAGGAAAGCTAAAATGATGTGAATATGTGTTTCTGTGTTGCAAATTTGGTTTCAGGTGATTGGTAAAAATAAAAATAGGCAAGTAGAGCCTGTTTCTGAGTGATTTTTGCCTAGTGTGCAAACATGTTTGAAGCAGTCAGAAACAAGCATTCATGTAGTTAAAGAGAAAATTTCAGCAATATGCAGAAGTTATGGTTTCCAGAAACACTGTTTTCTCCAAAGTTAAGCTATTTGGTGCTGCTGCTATGAGGACAGATGAAGAAGCTGGGAAGATATTTCCCTCATTTTGACAGAGAGAGAGAAAGAGAGAGATGTAGAGAGAGAGAGAGAGACAGAGTTGGAGAGGGAGACAGAGACAGGGAGACAGGAAGAGAGATGAAAGAGAGAGATGCTAGAGAAATGAGAACAAAGCTTCATCTTCGGACTCATTTTTGGTCAAACAATATTCTGTTGGAAACTACTACATTCGAAGATCTCTGTTTCCAAGAAGGATCAATTGACCAAGACGCTGGATGCAAATTTGCAAATTTCTGGGATATTTAACTGTGCAAAGAGTTTTACTGTTATTGCTTTTATTACTTTTTCATAAGCCTTATTATTTTTTGTGCACAAAACAGAATGCAGCCAGCACAGCAGAAACTTCTTCAGTCACAATCTCTTTGTTGCATTGATATTCATGGCCACTTAGCTCAGCTGATAAATGTCATGGTGATGAGATCATCCTCTATTCAGGGCTTCACACTGTGCTGTGGCTGGAGTCTGTACTTCAGATCCCCGATGAGATTAGAAGGAAAAAAAAAAGAAAAATATAGATGAATTAGTGCAAATTAGTCATCTTAACATAAAACTTTGTCAAAGAATTAATAATTGTACGGAGAATGAACCTACATTTAGATCAAGTAGAGTGCTTTTTATTTCTATTTAAACAAATGTAACAGAGATATTAAATTTTTTAAATCACCAATATTGTCCCCATCATAACAAAACTATTTTTGACATATTACATCCAGACTTTGTTGTCTCTCTCATTAATAAATATACATTTAAAAATAGTTGCAATTATAACATATGCATAATATTGTCATCTGTGTTTTCACTTGTTGTCACTTTTTTTTTTTTTTTAACTTATGAGGCATTTGTTTCATCATGTACAGCAACATGATTATGAAACCTCTCCTACTGTTTGGTGTTTGAATTGTTTCCATTTTCTCCTATTATACGTAATAAAGAAAACATTTTGGTCAAGATAGTTCTTTCTCTGTGAAATCATTTTCTTAGAACACACAGTAACAGCAAAGATTATTGGATAAATAAAACTATGACATTTGATATATACTACCATATTGTCTCATCACAAGTTTGCCAGCATTTATTTGATCTTTTTATTTTCAGAATTGTTGAGAGGCACAAAGCAACATTTCAATATTGCTTTTGTTTGCATCTCTTTCTAAATGCTGGACATTTTCCTGTGGAAACTGGGGACATAGTCTTTTAAACCTTTTAAAAATAGGCTTTTGAGATATAACTGACATACAATAAATGCATACATTTACAGTGTAAAATTTTATAAGTTTTGACTTATAGCCATCACTGCAATCAAGAAAAAGAACATCTCCTCTTCAACTTCTGAAAGAATTTGCGTAGAATCAGCATTATTTTTTCCTTAAATATTTGGCAGAATTTACCAATGAGCCATCTAAGTCTGGAGATTACTTTGTGGAAAGGTTTTTAACTACAAAATCAATTTTTGAAAACTGTTATTAGGTTATTCAGGTTCTTTCTTTTTTTTTTTTTTTGAATGAATTGTGTTTGTGTCTTTTAAAAAAAATTTGTACATTTCATACAAGTTGTCAAATTTCTTGGCACATGGTACAGTTGTTGCCAGTATTCTCTCATTAACCTCTTAGTGCCTGCAGAATATGTAGTCATGAGACTCCTCTCATTTATGATATTGGTAATTTATGTCTTTTTTTCCATGCCAAGTCGAGCCAGAAATTTTTCCATTTTATTAATCATCTCCAAGGATCAGTTTTTGATTTCATTGATTTTCTCTATTAATTTTCTATTTCTTTAATTTCTGTTCTTAGCTTTATTATCAACTTTCTTCTGTTTAATTTCTTTTTAAAGATTGTATTTATTTATTTGAGAGAGAGACACACAGCGAGAGAGGGAACACAAGCAGGGGGAGTGGGAGAGGGAGAAGCAGGCTTTCCCCCGAGTGGGCAGCCTGATGTGGGGCTCCATCCCAGGACCCCGGGATCATGACCTGAGCCGAAGGCAGACGCTTAACGACTGAGCCACCCAGGTGCCCCTCTTCTGTTTAATTTAGATTTAACTTTTGGTTTAATGTCAGATATTGTATACTTTATCTTGTTGGATAATAGACATTTTTTAACTCTTAACAATGCTCTTGAGCTTTGTTTTGGACACGGGTTGCTTAGAAACAGTTTGATTCTGCCAAGCCTCACTTTTGAGCTGTGTTAGAATCAGAGAAGCCTTTAGTGGAGGACTAATTTCCCCCTACTGAGGCACTACATTCTGAGTACTCTACCCCAAATCCTGTGAATTTCAGTTTTTCTGTTCTTTTGAGCAGGCAGGCCCAGGAATGTAAACTAGCCCTAGCGTTGTATTATTTTCAAGGACTGTTCACTCTAATCCTTTCAGGTGGTTTTTCTCAGGTAATTTCCTCACATAAATGTTTTGATCCACACTCAGCTGAATATTTACAGGGGTTCTTCTGTAGATCTTTGGATCTCTTGGTCTCTCTCTCTCTCTTTCTCTGTGTCTCCTTCCCCAGCTCTCTCCTGTTTGGTACTCTGTTCTCTCTGTGTCCTCAACTCAGGGGTTTTTGTATCCATTCTTGCTGACTTTTCAGAAGTAGTTTTGCTTGCTTTTCATCTATGATTAATCTCTTTATTTGTCTGTTTATTTTTGTGTAATGGGTATTGTATCAGGAAAATTATCTGTAGAAATAACTGACAGCTCAGGATGACTACCTTCCTTTAAAAAAGATTTTATTGCTTCTGCTGGCCTCTGGGTTCACTATTAATCTGCATAATTTGACACTGAGATTTGGGTTTGAAGTTTTCTGGTCTGCACAGAGGACCTGACTGTAATCTGGGCAAAAACTTCTTTCCTGGGTTCCTTTTTTCCTCTTAATCCTGGAATGTGGTTCTTTGGATCCCAACCCAAAACAGTCCGTGATGTTTAGCAGGATTACATACTTCACAGGTCCTGGAGGCAGATATCTGTCACCCAAGACCTCTAATGATGTTGAAAATGTGTAAAATAAAAAATAGTTCAGCTTTTGGTGATGACCAGTTTATGGTTGGATAATTCCCCCGGGGAAAATGCTCCACATTGCCCTGTTAAAAATCTCTGGGTCCCATCCTTTCCCGTGGCATTTTAATTCCTTACTGCCCACCTACTTGATACTTTTGGGGAGATGATTTTTATATTTCATCTGTCTTTTTTTAGTTATGTTTATCAGGAGAGTTTTTCTGAACTATTTAGTCCACTGACAATACATTTCCCTTTAAATGTTAATAAGCAGTGTGTTACTGCTGTGCAGTCGATGGCCTAAATGTTAAATGCAGTATTACTTTAGATCTTTTAAATTCTCATAACACGAAATACAACAATTAAAAGTATCTCCAGCTATGACCAAATGTCCCCTGGGGAGCAAATGTGCTGTGGGTGGAGAGCCACTGTTTACCAAACCCGGGGTGGGAGCTTGCACGCCCCACCTGTCTGTGTGTCACCATCACGCCGCGCGGTGGGTGGGCTGCGCTCTGCCCCAGCCTAGGACCCCACCCTGGTTTCTACAAACCCTGAATGTCTCACTGCGTGTTCCTCCCTCACAGACATGAGACTCCAATTACACAAAATCGTTTTTTTCTCCTCTGTACCTCCCCTTTTCATAGGGAAGACCTTCTATTCCTTTTTTTCAGCGTGTACTCCTTTCTCTTCCGAATACCTGTCCTGTCCAGTTTAAATGCCATTCCTTTTCTGGAGCCTTTCTTTATCTTCTGTGCATTTCTCCCCGCTCTGAATGTGGTTTCTCCCTTGCAGGTAGGAGCGATCGGAGGATACATCATGAAAAATATGAGGAAAGAATGTGTGTCTTATGCATCTATTGTCTTCTAGAAACAAAGGACACTTCTCAGCCCCTGGTAGGCGCTAAGTAAATGTTCGTTGAACGAGTAGCTCACGGTTTTGTAAGAGGGGTAGTGGCTGTCTTTCATACACTAATTCTAGAAAGAAACTACTTCTTTAGCTTCTGTTTGAAATCATCATAAATTTATCACCAAAAGATTTAACTAAATGATACCCTTCCTGAGTTCCTGCTTCGTTGAACATATGAATTCTTGGAACGTTACGTCCCATGCATGGACTACATACTAGGTAGCATTTTGCTTCCATTTATTTGTCTGCTAATAAGCTGCTTTCTTTCTTTACTGTTGATTTTTAAAAAAATAACTTAAGGGCTTTGATTGTATGCAAACAATTTGATTTTGTCTATTCATGTCAACACTTTCATTAATTTTAGAATCCATAAGAAGAGAATTCTATAACTAATTGAAATTAAACTGAAAAGAAATAAACTTAATTTTCGTTTAGCTTTCCTTATGGTTCAGTTGTTCCTTATGTATAATTTTATTAACCCAGAGTAAAAGCAGGTTATAGCAACATTTCCCAAAGAATGGTCTACCAATGTTTTTAGGTGACCCATGAAAATAAAAAGTGGATGGTTCTATAAGCAGTGGAAACTTTATGGTGTATCCTGCTCTGGGAAATCCATAATTCACAGTAACAAATTAAAAGTAGTAAGAAGTCCTACAACAAAAATCAATCAGTCATTGGTTCAACCTCATTTAACCTATTGTTTCTGAACAGTAGACCTTAGTGGTTAAGCACTGAGGCCCTGATGCTAGATGGCCCAGCCTCAGATGCCAACTCTACCACTTTCTAACTGTGCAAACTTGGATGAGTGTCCCAATTCTGTGCTGGGAATAAAGGAGGTAATGATGGAACTGTAGAGTGTTGTAAGGATTAAATACCTGTGAAGTACATGTAACTCTTGAATGACAAGGGCTTGAACTACAGGGGTCCACTTATACATGGGTTTTTTTTACAGTACGGTCCTGTGAATGTAATGTCTCTTCCTTATGATTTTCTTAATGACATTTTCTTTTCTCTAGCATACTTTATTGTAAGAATACAGTACATAGTACATATACAAAATAAGTGTTAATCAATTATTTTATGTTATTGGTAAGGCTTCCAGTCAACAGCAGTTAAGTTTTGGGGGAGTCAGAAGTTATATGGATTTTTGATTGCATGGGTTGGGGTGGGGGTGGGAGTAAGTGCTCCTAACCCCCACATTGTTCAAGGGTCAACTGTGACTTAAAATACTGCCTGGATGATTGAAAACTCTCAATATATATTTACTATTATTTCCATTTAATTAATTATAATCATCATTATAATTTATTACTAATTATAACTAATAATTATATTATAATTATTAGGAAATATATATCAGTCTAATTGATATGGTTAATATATTTAACAATAAGTTATCAACAATTATTTATTATTAATATTATTATCATGTAAATCATGACCACAGGACTAATTTTGGAGTAAAAACTACTGGGATCACTATGAAATTTGTTGGAGATTTGGGTGTACTGCCGCAGAGATTTTTGATGTGGTAGCCTTTCTAGGGAAGTCTGCCCGGATGAATTAGTTTTCATCTCTGAGCCCTCACCTGTAGAGGGGCTAGCTAATCTAAGTAGGAAACAGCCAGTGAATGCCTGTGTACGACTGGATCCAAATTGTAAACCTTGGAGGGAAAATAGGTATACTGAGGTGCTCTACAATCCTATCTGCCCAGAGAGAAGAATGAAGCATGAAGCCAAGAGAAAGAAAAGGACCTCCCCTCCCCCTCACATTCAACCCAGATATACACACATACAGACGAGTATGCGGAAACACAGACGCCCATCATGACACATATGCAGGCGGCCATACTCACCAAAGACATACTCACATCCACGGGGCGCCTTTGGAAGTTCTCTCGGGCTTTCCCTGTCCTGGTCCCGCTCTCAAGACGCTTGGCACTGTGCGTTCTCTAAACCACACTTCAGAAAACGTTCATTACGTTTTCTTTTGGCTTACTTTAGCTCCTGTTGATTTATCTTATTAGTATTTTCTCCAGAAATACCTCAATTTTAATTAATACCTCAAATTTTATTGCAACAACAACAAAAAACTTGGTAAAATCTCAAGTTCTCATATTTCAAAAGTATCGATCAATAAATCAATACAAACTTGGGATTTATTTTAACTCTATTTGACAAATAGCTATTAGCTTAAAAAAATGTACCCTTTGTTTAGAGCCTAAGAAACATGATACACATTTGCATCGTGTTTAAAAGTTGGAAGTCAGGGCGCCTGGGTGGCTCAGTTGGTTAAGCGACTGCCTTCGGCTCAGGTCATGATCCTGGAGTCCCGGGATCGAGTCCCGCATCGGGCTCCCTGCTCAGCGAGAAGCCAGCTTCTCCCTCTGACCCTCCCCCCTCTCATGTGCTCTCTCTCATTCTCTCTCTCTCAAATAAATAAATAAAATCTTAAAAAAAAAAAAAGTTGGAAGTCAGAAAATAGCTTTAATAATAAAACTCAGGATAGGGTCAACAGAGATTATTAATGTGCTAGCTTAATCTACTTTAATGAAATGGTGAATTTTGTATTTTGGATTTAAATTTATTTAATAAATAGGTAATAATATGGTTGGCTCATAAGGAACTGGTTAGAAAATTTTAACTGAAACAAATGAAATATTAGGACTCTAAGGCCAATTTTGTGAATTAAGGACGTAAATTATTAATAAATATAATAATAAATTATTGTGACTCAATATAATAATTAATATAATAATTAATTATTGTGAATTATTTCCAAACTGGAAATAATTTTGCCATCAATTTATAGTGGCTATAAGGAGAGTATCCATTATGAAATCATCTAGTATATAGGAATCTACAGCTGATTAATTGCAAAAAGTTTTCTGAAGAATCCAGGTGAAATAAATGCTGTAACATAAAATCGGTGGCTGCTGTTACATTTTAGATAGAATAAAGGTTTCTGTCTGCATATTTCACATTATTAAGTTACTATTGAGGGTTTAAGGTACTAAAACTGGGGAATTTTAAACTTCAGACTTATTGAAAATTATATTATTGTGGTTTCATTCACTGGAAATTCTAAACATTGATTCTACAGTTTTCAAAACACTGGTTAAGAGGTATATTAACATTTTTATTTCTAGATCTGATTGAAGATATAATCTGATGATTGACCATTTTAGAAAATAGATTTGGATAGCCGCTTTATAAACTGTAAAGATTTTTAGGATTTAAAAATGGAAATGCAATTCTTAAAGGCTGCATTAAGAAATTAACACTATCCTGTACACATATATATGTAGACATACAGATAGAAAAGACAGTTGAGTGATTTTACATTAAAATAATGAATATTATATTGATGCTGTTTACTTTTTCCTGCTCCTGAAGTGAGGAAAGCAATTATTTTTTGTATTATTTCCTTGCTTAGTTTGAAGACAAAGCTTAAAAAAAAAAATAGATCTCCTAGAGTATATTTTAATGCAGAGAATAAAAATTATGTCAATTTTATAATAGAAAAGTTAGATAAATATTGTAGATTATTTTGCTTTTGATAAACACTTTTCTGTATATCTCTTACATGGCTGTTTGGGTAAAAATGTAACTCCAACAGAGTTAATTCTTCTCTAGGAATAAACAGTTAAAAGCTGTTTCTTTAGAAAGAGCTCATCTGAAGAGAGTTGATGACAATGTAGTTCTCAAAATCACACCAGTATTTGTCTATAGCTTTGCTGGAATAAATGTTTGCCCTAGGAGTGTCTTTATAAGCCAAAAAAATTCAGTTACTTGACCAGATTGCTAAACTAGGAGATTTTTGGAAATTTAGAGTTCCTGGCTTTCTTTTCTTGTATAGGAGCATCTAGAGCATCATTCAGATAAGCTCAGAGACTTATCAAAATTGATCAGGTTTCTTAAGGAGCTGCCAAAGACCACAAAGGTGGTCTCACCTCTGGTATCCATTCTGCTCACTGAGCTTCTGAGTTCTTCCTTTGGTCCAGTCTTCTCCTGAGTCCCTGACATCATGTCGCTCCTGGTCTCCATAGAATACAAGTCTGATCTTTACAAACCTTCTCTCAAATGAAGGGGAGCCTAGCCACCCCTCCTTCACTCTCTTCTTCCAGACATCTGCTCCTGCCTTCTGTGCCATGTTCTGCCTCCCTGTTTGGGCTCCCTTTGACATATAGAGATGTATTTACTCCTTCCTCTGCCCTCTTTTAATCCTTTCCCTGGTCCTCAACTATCATTTGTTGTCTATTGCCCCAACCTCTGGAAATCACATAATGCTTTAGGTACTAGAATGAACTTTCTTTTATCATCTAAAACTTGTATCTGCCTCTCTATTACCTGTCCTGCCACAGTTGGCAGAACTGTTTCAAGGTCTCAGTTTCTATTGTTTGCTCTGTCTCACTATAGTTAGTAAGATCATATCTGAAAGGCATTTGAGGCTGCAGATTATTAGGGTGAGGGGCAGAAAAGGAACAGGATCAGGAATTTTGCTTAACTGAACTCACTGTTGTCAATGTGCTTTGTACCAAAGTCAGGATTAGTGTTTTTCTTTTTCATCATCCACAAATCTGAAGATATAAGGTGATCTTTCAGTTTTCTTGGTCATTGCATATAACTTACAGGGGAAATAGTTTTATTAGGTAATCTAATAAGGGAATTCAATGGACAGAGGTGTTTTGGCAAATAACTAATGAAACTGTTAAGAGTTTTAGTTAGTTCTAATTAGAGCATCTAGACTAAAAATCCTGAAGGAGATCAGAAATTCTGACTGTGCGGCTGACTGGATATACCCTAGAGAGGACTTTTGATTTCCAAGATGAGCATGGAATGTGAATCTGGAGTTACCCAGTAGCTTGGATGCAGGCCAGACAAAGGTGCATCACAATCCCACAGCAAAGGCAGGTATTGAAAAGGACCCACAGACTCAAGCGTCTGGTGATATTGATCCTAGGTTGCATTAGAACAAAAAGTATCTGACCCTAGAGCAACATTTTTCAAAGTATTACTTCAACCACTACTTTTATGTGATATAAATTAGCATTATGGAAAAACAGCATTTCTATGATGAAATATAGTTAAGAACTGCTGAGTTAAATTTTAAGAGTAAACAAAGTCCTTTTTTGAAGGACATCCTGGTCACTTTAATATATGAAAGTGCTTTGTGACTCTTCAAAAGATGAATATTTTGTGAAGCATTTTTTCAAATGTTTTTGATCATTTATCCAAATTTTATTCAATAAAAACCTCAAAGAAAGAATGTTTGACACTAGTCTAATTTGGGACATAGATTTAGGGAACCTATTTGATGCAGTGTTCAGATGCAGAATGATCATTGGCAAACATATCATTTACTAAAATAAATAACATATGTTGACAAATTTAATGAGTGGCCAAATGGTCATGCAAATGTTTTCTTGTGCTTCTAAGCTCATAAACTCTAAAAATAGTATTTTCTACTTGAAGTAATTACAATTTGCCTAATTAAAACCCGAGTTTTAGGCCTAGCTATTGATTTGGGGCTTAATATTTTATATTCTGACAGAATCTGGCAACACTAGAGGGATGCTTAGCCTTGAAAAATAATGTATTTGCTCTTTTTTCACTGAACTGTGTTTTGTAGGGATTCATGACCCTGCCAGTTTCTGGGAATTGGGCTTATCTCCTTGTTGACTTATGGCAACATACCCATTGTTAAAGGTATTTAAAAAAAAATTTAGAAGTCCTCTTTAAGTGTAAGATGAAGGGGAAAGAAAAGACTAGAAGAACAAAACTGAATTTCCTATCCAGAAAGAAATTTTCAGTTTCCCTCAAGCTGGTTCTATGCTCAGGGAAGCTTGTCAGACTGCTTATGTGATACATTCTGAATTAAAGCTATCACCAGTTTACTTTAGATATGGTAATTCCCAAAGCAGAGTCTGCTCTACAAGGAACTTTTGTGTTTCAGAGTACCTGGCTACTGAGAGTAGGTTATCAACATTCAGTTTTCTTCCTGTCTCTAGCATACATCCAGTCATGTTTTCTGACTTTTCTCTGTGATGAAAACCACTTTCTCTACCTACCCAACAACAGAGCATTAATTTGGAGATAGAAGACTTTAACAAAAACAATATATTTTTAGGACAATACAGTTTAATAGAGACTGGAGGAACTGAAGAAAAGATGTTTAGTAAAAAGTTTGTGTTGCTTGTAAATGATAGCTAAGAGTTACTGAGTACTTACTTTGTCAGATACTGTTATACATCTTTTATATATATTAACTCACTTAATCATCAAAGAGATCTATAAGTAAAGTGTTATTATGCTTGTCTTCCATGAGAGAAAACAGAGGTGAAGAGAAATAAATGACCTTCCCAAAGCCACACAGTTGGTAGTGAGAGAGCAGAGTTGAATGTGGGCGTCTTGCTCCAGAACCCAGATGCTTCAAGCCACCACATCACACGGTTTCGTTTCAGTTAAAGAGAGATCCTATTCATTACAACACATTGCAGTTGACCATGAGGGTGGGTAAGATATTATGATGCTTGTTTTCATTTTTTCATGATTTAGAGTTTTGGAAAGGTGCATTGTGGCTTTGCTCACACTGTATATCTGCTTGTAAATTTTCAGTGACTTTATATCACACTGCAGTATAAATCATTTCAAACCAACCAGCCTGGTCTGTATTTGTCAGTTTAAGTGTCAAGCACTTCATATTCTTTTTTTTTTTTCTGACCTTTTTTTTTTTTTTAACATTCTAATGCTTTATCTAATATTATTCTTTATAGACGTACCACTAAAATCAGCCATATTTATTCGATTTATCCTGCCTCCAAGACTGTTCATATTTCCATTGTAAGGTCTATCCATACATCCTTTCAGATTGTCTAATTGAATTCTTTCTTCAAGGACTATTTCACAACTCGCTTCTTCCATGGAAATGCTGATGTCCTTACCTGCTGTCTTGACTTTGAAACTTCTGAAATAGATTTTAAATATGGAATATATTTTACATCATAGTGGATGTGATCTTTGAGTGTAATCTTCAGGATGTTGAGGGTTTGCTGGGCAGAAAAAAGGCCTGGGCTCTGGATTGGGTGGGAACTATCACAGAGAGCAAACATGACTAGAGCATCACAATGGAAAAGCTTAGAAAAATTGATAGAAGCCAAATATCAAAGAAGTGTATGCAACTTGCTACCAATTGAGGAATATATCTTGAAAACAATGCTTAACCAAGGAATGATCCTAACAAGTGCATGACTTTTTGAAAAAATTATTGGCTAATCAACACTATAGCTGAATTCTCTCTTCCTATTACCTTTTCTTTGTTTTTCTCACTGGTGGTAGTGTAGAGAGGTGATTTTCAAGCCTTTAAGAAATTATCACTTTGGAGCGCCTGGGTGGCTCAGTCATTAAGTGTCTGCCTTTGGCTCAGGTCATGATCCCAGGGTCCTGGGATCGAGTCCCGCATTGGGTTCCCTGCTAGGCGCGAAGCCTGCTTCTCCCTCTCCCGTTCCCCCTACTTGTGCTCCTTCTCTCTCTGTGTCTCTCTCTGTCAAATAAATGAATAAAATCTTAAAAAAAAAAAAGAAAAGAAAAAGAAATTATCACTTTAGTCCATGTAGAAAATGTTGAGGACCCCAATAACTGGATGGGGCAAGAACAGTGGTCTAGAAGAAAGGAGACATACATAAGAGATAGTTCATGGTCAAGTAAATGTGGGGGAAAGGAAAGAAAAAGAATCACGAATGATTTCTAAATTTTTGTCTTGGGCAACATAATTTGTAAAAATGCCATTAAGTGCATGAAAGATTAGAGGGGAAGTGGGTGTTAAAATCCTTTCCTAGTGGGCTATCCAAGGCAATGGGTCTCTAGGAAGTGAGGTGACAACAGACAATTGGAAGTTAGAGACATATGGCTGAAAAGAGAAATTCCAAATGGATATATACACTTGGGACGTTAGGCTACTGGTAACTGATTCCATATACTTGAGTAAAAACAATCAGGAGAGTATCCAGAGTCATAGAGAACTGAGAATGCATGGTGAAGCATCTTTCAAGCTAGGATCAAGGCAAAATCAAGGGTTGGATAGATTCTCCTATTCTCCACACAAAAACCCAAATCATTAATGGATCTAATTTCAGCCCCAAGTCCATTAACAATGCAAAATTAAGGAAACAAACTAGTGTAGAAGAGTTTACATATGTACACCCACTGACATTTTTTGATTTAGTATTTGTAATAAATGTATAATCTGTAAAATATATTTTTTAAATTTTAACTCAATATATTCAGGGAATCCTGATTTGCTGTAAGTCAAAATGAATCTTCTCAAGTGAATGATTTTGAATGTAAGTATTATAAATAACCAGCACTAACTATTGCACATTTAATTGAATTCTTTTATTTTAAATATTCACAGTACAGGAATTCACTAAGCCTGAATAGAACATCATTATTTACACATCCATGGAATAACTCCAGTGGTAAATCAGTGAAGTACTTACATTGAATATAGGAAATATGATTGAAGAAAGAGGTTTCTTCTTACACATACAGGCTCAAACCCTTTATACATTTATTTTTGCCTTGGGATCTTAGCACAAACCGCTGAAGTCACTATCAATTGCTGAACAAAATTTCAAAAAAGTGTAACTATAGCAAACACACCATATATTTATAAACCCAGAAAGACACCAATGGGCCAGAAATCCACATTACAATGGCATTTTTAAGGGAAGGAAATTTCAAATGACATCTCCAGTTTAATTTGTGGAAACCACAAGTTCTTCAAATAGCTGAATATACAGATTTCCTATGGCATTTCGCCTTGCATGGCTTATTAAAATATTTGCTTAGCTGCCATAACATGTTATTTACAAGATGAATTGATGAAGGGAACAATATGGTAGCAAACTAAGAGCCCAGATCAATTGTTTGTTGAATGCCATACATATACAACGTCCTGGTCAGTGAAGTTGGCCTCCACACTGCCAGGACTGGCTACTCAACATTTGGATTAATGCTTCACTCCAGGATGTAGCAAGACTCAGTTGCATGATTTTCACTTGGAATAGTAGCTAGACTCAACTTTTCTTACTGTTTTCTTTACTAACTTCACTGAAGCAGTTAAAATTGAACTTGAATGAGCCAAACTTCTGTAAATAAATAAATAAATAAATGTATAAATAGGATCTCTACTGTTTTAATAACAGCAATAAAATTACCTTCCAACAGTATAAATGCTTATAAATGCTTATATTGATGTTTTAAGTCACCAAGTGCTATGTTCTAGGCTTACTATATTATGATGAATGACTAATTTCATTTGGGAAGTGGTCATTAGTCCACATATATTATCTGTTTGGAATTAAGCCCTTTCAAAAGCACAAGTGTATTTTCTGAAAAAGAACACAAAACAAAAAAACATAAACAAAACTTCACTAAATGGAGTAATTTCTCTTCCCAAAGACTACTACAAATTATCAGCATGTAGAGGCTTGGTCTTTGCAGCCAAAAGTCATATTTTCTATATAATAATTTTTTTCCTAATCACCCGAGTTACCAAGAAAATTTTTTCCCCCCTTCCTCTACCAAGTACACTGATTGGCTGTTCACACTGCCTGGATGTTCTATTATTGCCCAATTTAGTGTTGTGCAGACCGGGCCTCAAGTGTTTTCCACTCCCACACACCTCTCCCCCCTACCCCTGGCAGTAGTATTGATTTTGGCAGTGTAAAAAAAAAGACATACTCTTCTCGATTGTAGAAAAAGCTGCCAGAATATTATGTTCGTAGTATGGAACTGATTAAGATGATGTTTTTCACATCTTCATGCTTTCATAATAATAAATTGCTATGCAGTAAATTGTATCAGTTGCCAACAAATGATTTTATTTTTTGTATTTTATTGCCAACAAGAGACTCCAAGAAGAAAATTGGGGGTGGGAGGGAATTTTACCACATTATGCTGCCAAGTTAGAAAAAAGCAAAGCAGCATTTTCTATTGGCTCATTAGCACTAAGAATAACACTTTCACTTTACTCAAGTTTAAAAAGAATTTCTGAAAGGACACGAATCATGCACAAGGACTGAGACAAAGACAATGTATGAGTTGGCAGTGTAAATGCCCCCCTAAAGTTGCATGATTCACCAATGGCATGCATTTTTTTCACCTAATGTAACACAACCTTAATATCTTCATATAATTTCTAATACATTTTATTTCAAACATGCACTGGCTACTAAAATAAGATTTTAAAGAAAAGCTGATGTTTGATATAAAATAATCATGTCTTTTCAAGTGTGGAAAAATACTCTACAAAAAAATAAGTAGAAAAGTGGTTTCTGATCAATGTGTGATTTTATCTATAAAAATCCAGATGACTAATTAGTGTGCTTACAACAACCCTATGGGGTCTGCATTGCAATTATACACATACAGAAAGTTAATAGCATTAAACAACTATTAGCACAATGCAATTAAATCCTTATCAGAAATAACATGAACTATAAACTGTACATTTGGCATTTAGGCTTCAGAGTATTTTTAAGAGTCTGCTTAAATATGACAGTACAATAGTGCAAAATCACATTACATTAATAAAACATACAATTATCACCCAAATAGTTTATGGATTACTGACCCTTACAATTCACATATTGGCTAGAATTGGCACATTTTGTTTCACCATGATAGTTTTGACCTTCTTTACTTGAGTGTACATTGTTTTATTCAAAGTTATACTTGAACTACATAGAAAAAGTGTAGGCTTATGTGTGTCTGTATGTGTGTTCTTGAGGAAATGAGACAAGAGAAAACATGTAAACTCCACTGCAGCTTTCTTCTTTAGTAACTGTTTAATTAGAACTCCTAAAGAAATTGCCTGGTAACTATTTTCTCTTCTTTCTTATGGCTCCCAGAGCAGTGACATGGCCACATGGAAGAGAGCAAAAAGGAAAGAAGGAAAATTCTAGAAGAGTATATGGCAGCCTGTGCTCTGTGCCAGGCTAACTAAACCAGAATGTCTAATCAAGAAATCAAGATTTAATAAGAACTTCTCAGGTGACTCTAATGTAAAGTCCACCACACTGTTGATTGATGAGAAGTCAGTGAACCAAAAAAGCTATTGAATCATGCAGTAGATTGCACCACCTGGATTAGCAATTCTAATCCTTCGTTTGCTACTCTTTTCCTCCTTTCTGCAGCTTTGTGAGCTGGAATCTACATTGAGACTTGTTAGCTCTTTACTTTTTCCCTTTAAAAACCTCCTTATACACAGGTTATTCAGATTCAGAATAAGCTACATTATTCCAATGAAGATGATTAATCTCAATAATTTCACTCAGATAATAATGACCAGTTGCATTTCCTACAGCAAACATTCCTTTTTTACCTTCATCTTATGTATGATTTATGAAAATGGTATTTTTATATTGTCACAATTACTCCACTAACCCTGACTCCTACCAAATCCAACCTTAAATTAAAAAAAAAAAAAAGAAAGAAAAAAGGAGAAAAGAGGGGAAAAGTGCACATGAATAAATACTTTGCTTTTGAAGCCTGCCATCATGCTGATAGCTCTAGAGATTTAAATTTTTTATTTAAGAGTAAAAAAAGATATCATTATTTTCACTATGTTTTTCTATCTCCATTTCCAACGTTACATCCTCCAGTCCAAGAGCCCTCATGGATTCGAATGTAAAGCATCTACAAGCTAAATGATTTTTTTTTTCTTGTCAGTAAACTCCTGGCCTCAAGTACAATAGTCTTTGTCCCTCGATTCATTATTTTTAAATAATATGTAAAATATTTGAGATAGGCCATCTGTCATGTAAAAAGGGGACTGCTCCTCCTACTTTTACATAGAAACATTCTTCGTTAGTTCAAGGCTCTTAAAGAAGAAAACCAGTGTGTGGCAGGCCTGGATCTCATTGTAGTCCCTGGAGACACATATCCTGTCCTAGATGACCGTGAGCTCTCTTTTGGCAATCTGGCCTTGGACAAGGATGGCATCTTCAGGATTGTCTCATCTGAGGGACTGAAGGTCCAATCTGAGATGGGAAATGCACTCTTGTAACTCTGGCACATATTTCTTGCATAATTAATAGTACCGTGTTGTTAATTTAGTCTGGGTACCATGTCTGTGAGCCTGCTTTTCTAACTCCTGCACCTTCATTAATCAAAATGGAAAGCAAAATCTGCAGTAAGAGTCACCAGAGTTAACATACCTCTGAAAAAAATCACTCTTAGAAATTTTCAGACAAAATTTATATTTGTTTTTCATAGCGAGATTCCAGCAAGATTTAATTTAACACACTTTATGTATACAGCTAATTCAATAATTTGGTTGCCAGATAATTCATAAAAATAATTTAATTTTTCAAGTTTTCTAATGTTGTATCTGAAATAAACATTTCTAATGTTCTTTAAAGTGAGATAATTGGGAACTGCTTAAAACTACTATTTTGAATATTATTCATTTTTGACACATAAATGCAGAAAATTTCTTTAAGTTTACTTTTTTTGCTTAAAGTACAACTTAGAAATTGTGCAAGTGAACAGTTGAGATTATTCGTGTCAAAATTTTATTTATTAAGCAATTAGCAATTAGAGCAGTCTTAATCACAGTCTGGCTAGGAATTATTTTATTTCTGCGCCAGTAAGCAAATACATTCTTGGTTATTGAATTTATACTCTAACATTTTAAAGGGACTTCAGAATTTTTTTAACTTTAGGAGAAGTGGACGAAGGCTTGATTCTGTTTCTTAACTTAGGTCACAGAGGTCAACTTCCTCTGTGGCTGAGCTGACGTGCTGGGTGAAGTCAGATTGTTGAATATTTCGGGGCCCCTGTCCTTACCAGAAAAATCACCTCTGAGAATCTTCCTGCTATTCCATCCTGTGACATAAGCTATGCCAACAAATAATAAGCTAAATTGACTGCTAATTTACTGAGTGCTCATAACAGTGAGGGGAAATTAGGCCTGCTTGGGTTCCAATTATTTTAAGAAATGGTGTATGTGTTTAGTAATGCAAATAATGCCTATATGCTCCCACTGCCAGCCCCACACCCCTTCCATTACTGAGTAATTAAAGAAGATGCGAATGCATGCTTCCACACTATAGATATTTGTTGCTCTTCTCCTGAACATTATTCCTTTGGCTTATTTAAATTTGCAATGATTCTTTTTTTTTTTTTTAAGATTTCATTTATTTATATATTTGAGAGAGAAAGAGAGCGAGCACAAGCAGGGGGAGAGGCAGAGGGAGAAGCAGACTCCCCACTGAGCAGGGAGCCCGATGAGGGACTCGATCCCAGGACCCTGGGATCATGACCTGAGCCAAAGGCAGATGCCTAACCGACTGAGCCACCCAGGTGCCCCTTAAATTTGCAATGATTCTTATAAGCTGTCTGCTTAACATTTTCAGTTTTATTTATTTATTTATTTTTATTTATTTATTTTTAAACATTTTATTTATTTATTTGAGACAGAATGAGAGACAGAGAGCATGAAGGGAGGAGGGTCAGAGGGAGAAGCAGACTCCCTGCTGAGCAGGAAGCCCGATGCGGGACTCGATCCCGGGACTCCAGGATCATGACCTGAGCCGAAGGCAGTGGCTTAACCAACTGAGCCACCCAGGCGCCCCATTTTCAGTTTTAGAACTGAAATTGTGGAAATAGTTTTGAATTCCTCACAGTGATATTTTGTTATAATAAATGATTCTAATTGAACACAGTATGTATTCACTTAAATGTTATTTCATTTGTTCTCACACACACAAAAAAACACACATCGGGAATCTGCTTCCCCCACTTGACAGAGGCAAAATCTGAGGCTAAGATGTGTCAAGTAGCTTGTCTACAGTTAGGGAGCAGCAGAGCTGAGATTGAATTGTAAATCTGCAGTCACCAAAACTCCATGTGCTGCAGCTAGTTCATTGCTATATACCAACTGCAAATTACTTTTCCACCCATCAAGCAAGGGCTTTGGGACATGGAAAAGAGGTTCTGTTAACATACGGTGGATTAGCAGGTCACAGAAGGATAAAATTTTATGGCTGTAAAGGATCTTAGTAAGTGAATAGTCCAGTTTTCATGTTGCAAAATACAAACAGGCATTTAGAACCTAAAAAAGAGAATGAGAGATATTTTTTCAAGGTATATAAACTTTTCTTTTCCTAATAATTCTTTCAAGGTCGCAAATTGAGCAGGTCTTTTGTATAGACTGGTGGTTCCCAGAGATGGCCCTACATTAGGATCATCTAAAGTGTCTTTACCATCGTTGGTCTCTGGTCCCATTTCAAACCAATAAGATCAGATCGCTGGAGATGGGGTTTGGGCATCCACAATTTTAAATCTTCTCCAGGTGATCCATATGTGCATCTAGGCCTGAGAAATACTGCTCTAAACCACTCACAACTTAAAAGAAGATTTGGAGACTGTAGATAATCTGCCCCAAATCAAGGGATTTGTTAGCCAGTGCCACGCTCATGCATGAAATCATTAGGCATGTAGAATATCTTGGTTCTTAAAGTAGAGAAACACTTTACTGACATATCCAGGACAATTAAAGACATTAACTTGTGTCAGGTGAACAACAGAATACACTCCATTTGATAGGTGGCTATGACGTAGACCTCAAACCTGGCAGCACATCAGAACTGTCTGGGGAGATTTTTAAAATACGGATTCCAGCTCCAATCTCAGACCCAGAGAATCAGAAACTGTATATTATTAATACTTTCTCAAATGATTCTTATGCAGCTGACCCAGGAAGTTCCAAAGACATGTACGTGTTTGAGAACCCCTGGCTTAGTCAGGATGGTTTATAAACTATAGCGTGAAGCAGACTAACTTAGGAAATGTATTAAAAGCATGTTTTTTTTTGGACTCATTTGAAGAGAATTGCCTGAGCAGGGTCAAGGAATCAGTATTGTTCATAAATGCCTCTGGTGATTCTAGGTCTGGTGACCCAGGAACCAGGCTAAAATTTCCAGTTACACTGGCAAAGACAGCTGACATTGGAGAGTTTTTTTTTTTTTTTTAATTCTTTACAATATTTTCAAAGTAGATCAAAGGAAAAATATATAGTAAACTAAATTTTTTTGGATATATTCAATCTGGCTTACTCAAATTAGGCTCCCTGTCTCCTTGCCATCTGGGAATTTGCCCTGTGCCTCCACTGCCCCTGAAATTTTTGCATTGATAAAAAGTTGTAAAATATTGTAATAAGAATGTGGATGATATAGAAAAAATTTTAATATCTTAAAATAATGTTCATTATATGGTTGGTTTTCTGTAGGCAATTAAGGTCTCAGTGAATCGTGAGTACATGAATTATAAAAGACGAGGTAGAGAATGAGGGGAAGGAGTTAAAGGAATAAGTTCAGTTAATTGAGCACTTGTTATATTCCAAGCACTGGACTGGGTTCTTTCCACATACTAACTTAAATAGTCAGTTTTACACCTTGAGTGTCTATTCAGAGAAATAAGAGGGAAATCCGTTTGAAATATTTACCTCCAAAAAATGATATGGTCTTTGGAATTTCATTTACAAATACACGCATGTGGTCAATTTAGATCTTAGATGGGAGAATAACAGTGTCAGAAGAAGCCTTGCAAACGAGGTCCAGAGAGGTTAGCTGAATTTCTCAAAATGAGTTTGTTGAACCTCTAACCCAGCCTAGCTTTGTCTGGTTTAGCAGGCTCTCTCTCATTTTTGTTCTGTTAATTGCTCTATATAATGCTTATGAATATGCATGCATTCAATATGAATTACTGAGAGGGAGAACACTTTGGATTGTAGTTGAGCTTACCCATTTGCAAAATGCTACCAAATCTTTAGATGAAAGACATCCAGAAGAAAATATCATCTTAATTGACTGATGTTTGCAGTACAAAGGAGTGCAGTTAGGGAGGAAAGAACCTGCATCTCTCTCCGTGCATAGTTTGGTAATAAATATGTGCCCTTCACAGTGCTTGCTCCTCAAATATTAATTGTCTTTATATGCTTTATATGCTCCTCAAATATTAATTGTCTTTCCTATTAGAAACAGTTGGTGTTCATATTTGGATAGAATGTTAACATGTTCCAAATCCTTTAAATCTTTCTTGAAATGTTACTTCTTTTGGGGTGTTAAGATGCAGAAAGAGTGGAAGGACATAAAGCCTCCCTTTGCATCCAGTCAGTAAAATGACCAAAGAAATAAATATAAAATATATTCTCTAACTGGTACCAATAAGCTGGAACTGTTCTCACAGTTAAATAAAATTCTGCATGACCTCCAATGCAATTTCTTTATTCATTGAACAAATATTTGTTGAGATCCCTCTCTGTGATAGGCACTGTGCTTATCCTTTAGATCCTGAAGTTTTTATATTTAATAGTTTGATTGTAATTAATTCATTAAGAAGTTCCCCTAAATGAGATCAGAGTTCAAGGGAACTCAAAGATATGGTTAAATGCAAGGTTATAATGTAAGGACCTAAACCTTGTTTTGGTAGCTTTACTTCATGCAAAGACATTTTTTAGACAAAGGCAAAGGCATTACCTTAAGACTCATGGAATCTAGTTTGAAAATAGGCAATCACAAAGGTATCAATTATATAATTTCCTATTCTTACCATATTTAACCTCCAATTGGAGGCAAGAATTTAAAGCCTCAGCAAATAATTCTTGAATATTCTGTCATTTTATACTTCAAGTGCTCTGAGCTTTCTAAGCCCTCACAACAGAAAACATTTCTGCACATTCTAGGATTCTCAAGACTCATGTAGTAAATGTAAAATTTTAAGCTGATATTGGTTTCCCACTAAGATAATTTTTTTCCAGTCTCCACTTCATATTATAAAATTTATGGCTGTCATGTAATATGACTGTCATGTCTTTTTTTAAGAATTTAATACTGCTGGATATGGAGAATTCAGTATATATTCTTACTAAGAAGACCTGTAATAATTAATATTTATATATTCTTACTTATAAGGCCTATAATAATTAACATTTAAATATTCAGGCCATTGAAATTAATAGGTTTTTTTGATATTTTGGAATAAAACTTTTTAAATGGCCTATTCTGTTTTATCCCCTGGCATCATTATTTGTTTTTATAACCAACAGCAAGCTAATTTTGTTGAATCCACATCTTTCACCATGAGATATCCATTAAAAGAATTGCAGTCCATGGGATTTATTAATGGAGTGCCTGAGAACCATATACCATCTTTGAGGGTTGCCTTTCACTTAAAATGTAGTGAAAGTCCATTTTCTTCTGGTAAAGCTCAACTCCTAGAATACTTAAAACAGAAAGAATGCTAACAAGTTTGATGTTTTACTATATACTTTTTCAAAAGTCAAAGAGCTTCCACATAGAGTGTACCACTCCATAGGCCCTAACTAGACCAATAAGGCAGGAATTGAGACATACTTATATGGTTAGGTGAGACTATGATGAAAAATAACATAGAATTAAGAGATACAGCACCCTTACATTCCAATCTTGGTTATGTCGCTAGCTCTGTGTGTGTGTGTGTGTGTGTGTGTGAACATGTTTCTTGAATAAATATTATCTCTGGATCTCGTTAACCCATAAATAGAATAAAGGGATTGGTTTGTAAACATTGCTATAATACTCGTCTAGCCCTAAAATTACAGATAAATGCTCCCAGAACTGATGGGGTAAGTTGACACATTCATTTTGGCACTTCAAATTCAGATAAATTATTCTTCTGGGACCTGGTAGTGGGTCTTCAATATATAGATGTGCTAGTTAGTGACTTAGTATTATTGCCTTGACTTGGGTCATATTATCAGCATGTGATTATAGTCGGTCTAAAAAAGAGACCAAATTCATAGTTGACAAGAGAGGCAATGCCCTTAGGTTGCTCAGTTCTTTGAAATCATGAGCACCCACCACAGTCAAAATGGGTTGTCAAGACACTGAATGCTTTGCTGCTTTTGAGGAAAACAGGTGCTTTCTAAACATGTTAGCCATGCAACCTGTTTAGAACCCTATACTTTTTGTAAGTCAAAAAGATGACAAAGTCAGTGTAAATGTATGAATTAGACTTTTTTAACCTGATGAAAAAACATGGATGAGATCTGTCCTTATCTAGGAGGGCATCCACACAGACACACCATTTCATGATGCAGTGTGGTTAGAAGAGATAATATGGAGGAAATCTACATTGGGTCAAATGAGTAAACAAAGTTTGCAGCTCAGAAATATGTCAAATCCCTGAGCAATTGGGGAAATTTGCTATCTTATTTTCATTGAATCGGCAGTGGACTCATATAAACTCCACTGAGAGGAGTATGTGCATACACATAGACTTGAAGAAAGCTTTCGTGTATGTCTCCACTTAAGTGTAAGTTCCTGTAGGGCAGTGACAGTACCTTTAGCTCTGGTTAGAGCACTGCCTGACACAACATGCCTGTTTGACATAGGTAAAGAAATGAACCTGAGGATCAAACAGTCCCCCATCTAATGCCAGGATCTTCCTCTGTTCCAATCCTTCTAGTTCTCCAGAGAGCTCATTCCCACACAAGGCAGTTTGGGGTACGGGACATAGCTCCTACTTACTGAACTCAAGTTTGTCTCTATCTAACGTCCATTTGATGTAGAAGATGGTGGACTTGTGTTCTGCTAATGTTAACATGTAACAGGACTATTAGAATAAGTCACAATTGGATCCAAAAGGATGTCATCACAACATTCTGGTTCTTTCAATGGGTTTTTGGCCTGAATGGAATAGTCATTAAAGATTCTGTTGGGAAATGTTTTTCTTGAAGAATCCTTAACATCCCATCTTTTCTCACCTACTAATCTCTGCTTATATCCAGCTCTCAACCTCATAGAGGAAAATTGCTGTATAGCAACTGCAGGTTCAGGGATGAATTTTCCAAGAACTTAGTGTAATGACAAGTTTATTTTGGTTCTGTAAAGCCCTGAGGGCCATGGTCACATGTGCTATATACGAATAATTATGAAAATGAAATATAAAATATCATTCCAGTTAATATTTCTATGCCAGAACTGTCACTTTATTGAAACAAACAAAAAATTTCCCATGATTTTCAATGACATTCATTTATTCATTCAATAAATGTGCATTGAGATCTTACTCTAGTTTAGCATTGTGTGTTTTCTATAGATCTTCACTTCATTATGTTTAATATCTTATATATGACACCTTAATGATAGTTTTATTTAGGTTCTTTTAAATGATAGGGCAAACCTCTAAAATGTTTTGTCTATTTATTTGTCCACATGGTAAAATGAAACTTTTAAATATTGGGGCTTGGAAAAAATATTTTAAATTTATATGTTATTCAAAATTGTACATAAATGTACCACTTGTAAATATGATTTGTATCTATACACATTCTTTTCCTTTGTTATTTGAGGAAATTATTTGCCTTATTATAATAATAAGTGTAAGGATTGGGAAGAGAACTATCCTAGACATTCTTAAGTGTTGTCAGGATTATTTCCCAGGTTCTACAAATCCCCCAAAATTGGATATTTAAAAATACTTGAATAATTTAACTTAAGATCATAAGAACAAATGGCTGCATTTGCAAGTCAGCTTAATGAAAATAAATGAAAAGTCTAATAGCTTCCTGAATAAAACAGTTCTGCTTCACTATCTTTCTTATTCACTGCATGAATAATTCTTCCTTCACAAAAAATGTGGTAAACAGGTAAAAAGTAGATCAAATAGAGACAGTTCACACTTTGTTCACTTTGAAGTCAAAGAGGTTAGAACTCAATTACAAATGCTTTTCCTTTGTTACATTATGCAAACTTGGAACTAGAGATTATAATATTTAGTGAAAATATTTCATATTTTAAGATGTGCATCTTCATCTCTCAAATAGCTTAAACAGCTGATCAATGTAGAAACAACAATCATATCACAAACTTACATTACAAACAACTACAAAATGTGAAAAACAATGTTTACAAATGGTAGCAAAGAATAAATTAATTTTCAGTGCACATAATTAGGTATATACAGGATAATTTAAAACCAAAGGGAGTGATTGCTAATGCTGAGCTCTCAGAAATCTCCATCAAAATATACATGTTACCCAAGAGAGAGTGATAAAAATAAATTGTGACACAAAAGCAGAATGTTGTCTCTCTTCTTATCCTCAAAACTTGGATGATAGCTCACCAAAATAATTTTTCCAAGTGTGCAAATGATGGAAAACTTTAATTCCAAAACCATTTCTCTAAATTACCAACAGATTTATATTCTTGATGCCTTTTCACGTGATCACAAGCCAAGCATGCATGTGATTCCCAAAATCGTGGAAGATTCACTGTGAAATCCTTCCTCCAGTTAAAGTAACTAAGGTATAACTTATTGTTTTTGTCAACTTCTTTCAGATACTTGGCTAGCTCACTGGGAGAGTTATAATCTTCCACATGAATGAATGAATCTGCTGGAATATAATTCTCATAATTTTCCCTAGATGGCCCCAGAACAACGGGTACAGAGCCAGCTAGAAAAGCATTGTAGAGCTTTTCTGTGATGTAATCTTTGTGGATTGAGTTTTCAAAAGAAAGATAAAATTTGCAAGTAGATATGGTAGGAATCAAATTTTTATCATTCACATACTCTCCAAATGCTTGCCCATAGGTATGGATTTCAATGCTTTTGCTTAGCTCATTGTAATACTTGACCCTTGCATGCTCAGGGTTCCAGTTACTTACAACCCAGCACACTAACTTCTCTTTGCTTGGCACTTCAAACACGAAGGGGTTTGTGCTCACCGTCAAGAAGCCGTAAGGCACTTGGATATCTGAGTCACGGCGGTAAGTCAGAGTCAAGTTGAACAGGTGTTCGATGCCACTCTTTTGGGGCGTGTGAGTTGGTGATTCCAAATTCATCCAAATCCATTTCTGGAAGGGTGGCCTAGCCTGCTGTGGTAAGTTAGTCAGATCCCAACTGATGTCTCGGTGGTGGATCAGAACTGCATGAGATTTGTTGTATAGAGAACGGTCTGTTGTGAGATGGCATCCTTGGATGTTGAACATTGCTTGGCAAGATGTAAGGTCAAAGGTCTGCCCAAATGGCCACACCCAAATCAGGATAGTAGTTTCATTAAAATAATCAGTTTTGGTGGAGAAGAAGTTTTTCATTTTCAGCACTGAGCTGGCTGACTCCATTGGACTGAAGATCCAGCTGTTGGTGGGCTTGATGTAAATGAGCAGACATGCCATGAAGCAGCCCAGGATAATGCAGACGATTAAAAATGGGCGGAGAATTCCTTTGGATGCTGATGTCATAATTTTTTCTGTGAAACAGAAAGAGAATAGACGGGTACGTAGGGGTAGTGATGAAAAGTTAATCATAAATATAATTTGAGATTAACAGGTGATGCATCTCAAAATACACTTAATCACAAAATCAGTTGCATTTTCCTTTTTTAGTGTTACTAAACCATTAGAAAAATGGAGCTTTTATTAAGCCAAGAAACTGCTTTTGAAAGGAACTTTCCCCTGAACTCCATAAATAATGAGTCAGAATTTGTTATAAGTGTGCCAGCATATCTTCCCACCGGGTTACGTTTGTTTTCAATGCCATCCTTACCTATTATATTTTTATTTGTTTCTAGAAAGCTGGCACAAAGACAAGCATCACCGAGGCTATGACTAAAATTTTTAATACTTTGAAACCACATCATATCTGTGAACATTCCTTAGTTTATATAACTATTATTAATTATATATATAATTATTATAATTATTTACTAGTGCATTTTTGAGATTGTAATATAACTTTGCAGTTCAAATAGAATTCAGTAGAAAACCAAACTTTTTTTTAAATTTTTATTTGTTTATTTATTTATTTTCAAACTTTTTTTTTTTTAAAGTTTGTTTTGGTTTCTTGGTATAAGTTCATCTTCACTGCCAAAAATGCATCACAATAGTCCTCTTGTAAAAAAAAATGGCAGCTCTTGGTTTGATATCTGTAGTTTGTTTTGTTTTGTTTTTTAGTAGAGTACACTGATGCAAAAATTTGATAAAGTAAAATACTAGGTTGTGATAATAAAATGTTCTAGTGGCATTAGAAAAACATTCTCATGTGGTATCAGGGCATTAAAAAAAGTTTTTCCTTAGCATTAAAATATCATTAGTATAATAAAAATAAATGGATTCTCAAAAGAAAAGAATTATGTTTCATGGAGAACAATACTGATCTTGTGAATTATAGCAGATTCCTGCTAATAAGATGAATTAAGTCTTTTTGATTTTTTTTAATACAAGAGTCTTCAAGGTTTTTCTTCTTTGACATTCATGTCTTCTTACGAATATGAACACAAAGATAAAATATGTAGTATGTTTGCAAAACTGTCTTTTGATCAAATTCTTACTGATCCTCTGAAATTCATTATTCTTTTCACCAAAATAATGTGGTCTATCAATTTCATGTTCATTAAAATATTTTGAAATCTTGATCAAAAGCTAGTGTTGAAACATGAGAGGTTTCCTTCAAGGAAAAAGGGAGAAATTGTTCTTAATTATCTAAATTTATGTGAACATTTAAAAAAATCACATTTTTGTTGTTGTTGTTATGAAGTTTTTCTTAAAGCATATGACATTCCCTAGGTAGTTCCCTTGATTCCGTGAATCCAAAGATTCTGGATATTATATCCTGGAGCACTTCCAGAACAGAATTATTGGAATCAGTGACTGAGACTTACCATCAAATTTAACTTCAGCCCTGTCCAGTCAATAACAAAAGCAAAATAAAAAAGTGTCTACCAAATATGTTCAGAAACTATTAATTAACTCCTGAGCTACAGAGAAAATAGAAAGGACTATGAAAGAAATCTCAACTGTTTAGAACTAAATGACATTGTTGGCACTACATGCCGAATTTTGTGGAATGTGGCTAAAACAGTACTTTATTTAAAGGAAATTTACAGGTTTGCACAGTTTTTGGGAAATTAACAAAATTGCCAATTGAACAAGCTGGACAAAAAACAATGGGCCAAAGCTAAAGAAATAAGAAGTAAAAAATTAAGATAAGGATTGAAATCATTGAAATTCAGAGCAGAAATTTGAGAGGGTTGATAATATCACATAGTAACTATGTGAGGTGATGAATGAACTAAACTTACTATAATAATCATTTTGCAATATACACATATATCAAATCATTATGTGTACCCCTTAAACTAATATAAGTTATATGTCAATTATAACTCAATAAAACTGGAAAAAAAATACTAAAATAAACCTCACACAAGAATAATCAAGAAAAAGGGAAATTCAACTTATTTTATTGTTTTAAGAAATTCAGTTTAAATATAAAAAAAGAGCAAATGATTATGCAACAGAAAAAAAATAAGAAATGACTATATGGAGTAACTTTATGCTCAGGAATTTGAAAAACTGATGAAATGGATGGTTATATATCTGCACAAATAGAAAAATGCCAATTTTAATAATAAATTCTTATTAAACAAATAGCAATTAGTGAAGTGGAATTGATAAATGATAACTGAAAACAAACAGTAGACCTAGATAGCTTTGTAGGAGTGGTATCAATTGTTCAATGAATAGAAAATACTATTGTCATTTAGAAATATTCTAGAAAACAGAAAAATAAATAAAGAAGCTTAACTCATTATGTGAAGCCAATTATTAACCTATTACCAAAAGAAAATATAAAAAGTTAAAAAGGTCTATTTCCCTTATGAACACAGATACAGACATTGACAATAAAGAGTATTAAAATAGGGGCGCCTGGGTGGCTCAGACGGTTAAGCGTCTGCCTTCAGCTCAGGTCATGACCCCAGGGTCCTGGGATCGAGTCCCGCATCGGGCTCCCTGCTCCTTGGGAGCCTGCTTCTCCCTCTGCTTCTCTCTCTCTGTCTCTCATGAATAAATAAATAAAAAATCTTTAAAAAAAAAAAAAGAGTATTAAAATATATTATGACACAATTCAAGAGTAGGTTTATGTAGGTTCATGTACATTTGATCCTACTTCATAAATTTAACTAGTTGGACAATCTTTCAATTCTTACAAGACTCTGGGATCTACAGACTGAGGAAAGTTACTGGAAGGATCTCTTTTTTTAATGGAGTAATACTAATCTTTAATGTACATGATTTGACTGAGCAATGAAGTGTTTTTCTCCTATGAGACCAATGTTTAATGATGTTTAGAAATGTTCTCATTGATGGGGTGCCTGGGTGGCTCAGTTGGTTAAGCATCTGACTCTTGATTTCAGCTCAGGTCATGATCTCAGGGTTGTGAGATTGAGTCACACGTTGGGTTCCACACAGCCTGGAGCCTGTTTAAGATTCTCTATCTCCCTCTCTCTCTCTCTCCTTCTGCCCCTCCCCTCCACTCATTTGCACTCTCTCTCCCTCTCTTGAAAGAAAAAAAAAAAAAAGAGAGAGAGAGAGAGAAATGTTCTCATTGAAAAAGTTTTTTTAAGTCCTTTTTGAATTGAAACGCAATTGGCAAAAACTAAATAAATGATGTCAATTCATTGCAATAAGGTTACAACTTTAATAACCCCTGTTCAGTAACTGCTCACTCTCAGCTAGGTCTTGTGCCAAGAACTTTGCACACATCATTTCCTTTAATCCTCATAGAACCTCTATCAAGAAAGTCTTTTATCACCTCTTCTTTACAGATGAAAAAACTGAGGGCTGGGGCACCTGGGTGCTTCAGTTGGTTAAATGTCTGCCTTTGGCTTAGGTCATGATCCCGGGGTTCTGGGATTGAGCCCCAGGTCCGGCTCCCTGCTCAGTAGGGAGTCTGCTTCTCCCTCTGCCCTTCCGCCTGCTCATGCTCTCTCTCAAATAAATAAATAAAATCTTAAAAAAGAAAAGAAAAGAAAAGAAAAGAAAAAACTGAAGGCCAGAGATATAAGTAGCTAGCTTAACCATTGGGTTATGCTCTCTCTTGCTTTCTACAATCTTCTTTGAACAAATAATACAAACATCAATTGTCTATTGAGGTGCATTTGGCACCTCAAGTTTTATTGTCTTGATTTCTCTGGGCTCTACCCTTTATACTTGAGGACTGTTTATCCATACATTAAATTTAGAGCAATTTCCCTTAATAGGAATACCTGATGCTTATATGATACTTAACTAGTGTCAAACATTGATCTTAGCACTTAAGTTAACATACACACAAAAATATACACACAAACACATATATTACCTCATTGTAATCCCATTTTATTGGTAAAGAAACTGAGGCCTCTAATGGTTAAGAAACTTGCCCAGGGTCACCCAGTTCAGAAGTGGCAGAGCACACTTTCAAACAAACCCAGATCATTGGTTCCAGTTTGGGTCAAGAGCACTACATTTTATGTTCACTGATTCTCCAGGTTGCAGCTAGCAAACGTAATAACCAGAGTGCAAGCTCTATGAAGGGCTTTGTTTCTTCACTGCTTTATCCTCATCACCAGAATACAGTAGGTGTTTAATAAATGCTATATATATATATATATTGCATGAATGAGTGGGTGGATTGCTGAGTCCTTACCATGTGCAAGGTAAAATCCTTGGTAACAAGATAAGCAAGAATGAGCCAAGTGTGAATGAAGAAATAGATACTTAGTTGCTTTCTATGTGCATTTAACATGTATATCTTTAGAGAATAACTACCATCACAGTTGACATACAGATATTTCTAAATATCTGTAATATGAGCAAAATCTCCTAGTTTTGCCTCTCTTTGTCATGTGTTAAGGTTGGCATCTATCTAGTACACTTTAATTCCATGACTCTTTTTTGGCCAAATGAAAAAAAAGGTCACTAGGCAAGAAACAATGTTCTTTTCATTGTGTGCCTCTCAGTTTTTCTGCTTCCTGGACATTTTGTATTGAGGTTCTTTTTGTTAACTCTCTGCACACCTCTCCCCTCAGCTTTTCATTGCTAACTGGGTCAATTACTGAACAGTAGGGGCAGTTACCCAGTAACCCCTGCTTTGTACAGAAACTGTTAGGAAAGTTTGCCTCTTGGGGCCTAATTGACATCCCCTTGACAGGAACCTTCAAACCTACTCCTCATAACTAAAATTCAGTTGGATACCCAACACATCTTGAACTGTTAATCTATACAACCTGTTTTTAAAGCACCCACGGCAGTGTTACTTTAGCTCTCACCAGAGAGAGCAATACATTTACAGCATAAAGCAAATTATAACAATAAATAGTATAATTAAAATGTCACAATTATTTTTGATAGTCTCAAGTACCATAAAAATATAAAGATATTAGAATTAAGAATTAACAAAATCGGGCGCCTGGGTGGCTCAGTTGGTTAAGCGACTGAGGGACCTAAGGGACTCCAGGATCAAGTCCCGCATCGGGCTCCCTGCTCGGCGGGGAGTCTGCTTCTCCTTCTGACCCTCCCCCCTCTCATGTGCTCTCTCTCATTCTCTCTGTCTCAAATAAATAAATAAAATCTTTAAAAAAAAAAGAATTAACAAAATCTTCAGTAAAAGTATAACTTGATGGGATTTGGTGTGCATACAATTCTGCTTTCCACTAAGAAACTACCTTCTGTGTCACACTGTGGGAATGTTCCACTGAGAGTTAAACAGAAGGGAGCTTGGAATAGAAGAGGTTCAAGTGTGATTCTCACATCATAAATATGCTTCAAGATATTAGGGAGAGAAATGTGAAACCAAAGAGAATAGGAGGCTTCTCCAAGGAATGGTAATTCTACTTTAAGTTTTTGGTGTGTGTGTGTGTGTGCGTGTGTGTTGAATCCTTATTTTACATTGAAAGAAACGGGTATATTTAGAATAGAATTCAATACTGCCTAAAACTTAAAAGACAGAAGAGGACGGTTGGGCATTAACTTGCCCCTTGGGGCTTTCTTCCTAGATTGCAGCCACCCCACTCATTCTTCAGCCCACCTCTCTGGCTCACAGTAGCAGGCTTGTGGGGTTGGAAGAGAGTTTCCCTTATGCCCTCAGGAGGTCTTGAGTCAACATGTTTGCCAGTCATTGTGTAGTACACCTATTCTCTATTTGTTGTGTTGGTGCACAATGGGATGATTCTTGAAATGGTTAAGACTTTTCATCCACGTAAAGAACGGAACTTTGGATCCACTTAGGGATCTTTCGATAGGTTCAGACCAGCCTCCAAGACCAGAAATGAATCATTGACAAATTAAGTGGACTAAAGTTAGAAATAGTTAAACGAAAAAAATGATTGTCATTCATTGTGACTTCTTCCCTGTTATAATAAAATTTGTAAAGTGCTTTTGAGGGTGCCTGGACCAGAGAAAGCACTATGTAAGTGTTTGCTATTATGTTACTACTCTCTGTTACAGTCAAGAATCAGAGCTCCCACCACAGCTGAAATTCTTTTGGAATAATAAATCCTTCTTACATCTATGCAAATTATTACCATTTCTAACGACACACACACACACACACACACATACAATCTCCTGTAAGTTCAAAGCATAACTCATTATTAAAAAATTCTGGATAAATATACAATATAAAATTTCTAATGAATATAAACAGGGTCTTTCAATAGTTCATGGAATCACATTTTTAACAAAAGGTTACTCTATAAGCATATTATATTTAAAGGATTCTATAGCAGATATTTGTTGGTTTTCACTGTCTGAATCACTCTCCCTTCTTCTGATAATAATACCCCAATTTCCTATTGAGATATTATCTCTCTCCTCCTGTGTGCTATCTTTGGGATTGCAGAGAGTATTTCCCCATTTCCTAACCAACATAGGGCAGAAGATCCAGATAACTCAACCTCTGTCTCTGGGACTTAGAAACTTGAGTGGAAGGGTCAAGATGGAAAATGCTGATTAATCACATTAAGGCTCCTTACAAGACAGTTATGTAAACTCTACTACTTGCATCCAAGGTGCTGCTTGGGATCCTGCCTTTCTGAGCTTGGTTCTTCAGCTATTCCTTCAGTTCTAAGAGCTACTCCATAAACTTGCAATAATTTCCTTTTTGTCTATGTTAATTATAATTGTTTTTATTACTTGAAACAAACAAATCCAAGCAAACAACCACAACAAAACAAACCTTAAGCAAGCAAGCAAACAAACAAAAACCCAACTAATTATCTCACCTCCTCTTTTTTTCTTCCTGCAGGTTAAGAAGTATATACCTAGAATCCTTCAAAATATGTCCATAATTATGTGGATTTAAAAAACTACATATAAATTCTCAAAACAACAAACATAACTCTTCACTTTATGTTAAGCTATAGACTCCACCCAGAATTTAGGTATTTGGTGGTAGGTGGTATCTAATTGAACTATTACTAATCTGTTTGGTCAGTTCAAAGAACAACGATGTTCCCCACATAATCATTATGGCTTTTGGTGTCATGATATTAATATGGCTTCTGCAAAAGTCTTCTGAATACTACCCTGACTGTTCATAATTTGAATTACCCATATTTATTTTGGGGGGTTGTTTTTGTTATTGTTTTGGTTTGCTTTTACTTCTTCCTATGATTTTACGCTAAGATCCTCTCCAAGAATAAAAATGTCTTATACTTTCAATACTATATACCAAATTATATTCTGCCTCGAGGTACTGTAAAACTTTATATATTCATCACTTCACTTTCAAAGATTCCCTTGACACTTCATGTTCCACTGAACCTTTCTCATGGGCATTCCTGCTCTGAGTCCTCACAATTCTTCCCATTAGATCCTGAGCCAAATGCCTTCTGTCCTTGGGAGAGATGCCATTTACTTTTTGGCAAGAAGACATTGGTTGATTTTTGGAATGCTATCAAATTTGTGTTCACCAACCTTTCTCAAAGACCTTTGGGTATTATCTTTGGTATTTCCATGGGTGAGCCTCTTTTATTTCCTCCAAACACTGGAGAGGTTACCAACAAAATATGCCGGTTTTAATGGTTGCCCGTGCTTTTCCTGAATATTCCTCAGAATGTGTTCTAGCACAAACAAGAATTCCCTAATTTATTTCTGCAGTGGTTTCCTCTTTAGGGACATTACCTCTAAAATGCTCAAAAATGTCTCTCTTTTGTTTCCCTTTTCATTTTTGTCTCACGCATTGGTTTCCTTTGGTGTGCAAACAGCCAAAGGCTGCTTTTCCTGCATGGCGTACTTATTCATCATGAGCAGTCTCTACATTCACTCTCTTTGAAATTTCTTGCCAATTCAGGGATTAACCTTTTTCAGTTTGATCTTCTATCTGCTTTCTTCTCTTTCTGCTTGTACTCACTAGTTCTCAGTCGCTGTCTTTATTCATTTTAGAAGCTCTATTTACTGGCCTTAGCTGCAGCTAGAGAATCAGATCTGATCCTGAGTCCGAGTGTTACTTGGCTCCTGGGCTATCTTCCCGAGGGAATACCACAGGCAGGGCCAGGGGTGCTCTCTGGCAGCTTCCTAGAACATGCTTTCTGGCATTCCTTGAGGCCAACATTCTTCCATAATTTGGCTGTCAGCACCAGTGATTTCTATTAATTATTGTCAGGTTGTAGCCCATAGCAGCCAGCCAATGAAAGTCAAGGGAGCCTTAAAAAAAAAAACCCAAACTCTCATTTTGAGCTGATATATTACTATGTGTTCCTGACTCTGAAGATGAGACTTTTTTTTGTTCCAGATGACAAAGTAGAGTAGCTCTTTCCTGACCTCCTCTTGTCCTTCAATTCCACACCCTACCTAGTACCATTTATGCCTCCTAAATATTCCTTAGATTAGTTGACTTCTTTCTCGTTCCCTAGGTAAAGCGTCTATCACCTCTTGTATAGACTGCTGACCTTGCTTTTTCTCAGTGGTACATCTGGCACTCACTTTTGATCCATTCAATTGATTCACAATGCAGTAGACCAGTGGTTCTGAAAGTGTGGTCCCCACACCAGCAATAGCATCAGCATTGCCTGTTATCTTGTAAGAAATGGGATTCTCCCACCCAAACCTAGATATAAGGAATCAGAAACTGGGCTGTGGCCCAACAATCCATCTTAAAAAGTCCTCTAAATGATTCTGAAATACAGAAAGTTTAAGAATCCCTGCAGTGGAGTCATCTTCTCAAACCATGGATCATACGGCATAAGGTCCTTCAATGAATTCCAATTACTTTTAAGATAAAGTAAAAAAGTCTTATGTAGCTTTAACAGCCCGGGATGATGGGGAACCTGCCTCTGCCTCCAATCTCAGTGCATGCCATGCTCCCTTCTGCATTCCCTGCATGGCCTGAGGGAGTCACTGTACCAGCTCTCCCTTTTCCCTGGAGCAACTTCCCTCCTCTCTTTGTTGATTTCCTCTTGTTCGCTCCACTGGCAGTTGCTTATGAAAGGATTCCTGACAACCTCCCAACACCCACCCTCCTACATACACACTAAATCAAAGGCCCCTAGTACAAATCTTATGGTACTGTCATTTTTACAAAGCACTTACCACAGTAGCTAGTGTACCTATATTTGTGTATTTGATTAGTGTTGTTGCCTCTGTTTGGCTGTAACTAGGCTCAAATAATAGGCATCAGGTTTTTTCCTCAGTATTCAATCCCTAGAGCTAGTCAGACTTGGTATATCCTTGCTGTCAACAAATGTTTTTTTTTTTTTGAGTGACCAAGTAGTTAACAATTATTGAACATTTGCAATGTTCCAGGAACAAGGCTAAGACTTTTCAATAAATTTTATCATTTTATTTTCAGGAAAAAAACTATTTCTTTTGTGCATTTAAAAAATAAATACATATCACTTTCTATATGCCAAACATGATTCTAAGCACTTAAGAAATAGTAATTCTCTTAAATCCATAATGACGAAATAAAATATACACTATAATTGCATTCATTTTAGAGATGAGGAAACTGATGTACATCTATTTGTCTCATGTCACACCAGTAAGTGGTCAATCAAGACGTGGACACTAATGACTTGTCTCTGAAAAGTGTTGCTCTAAAAATACATGCTAAGAATTGAGAATTCCAGCTTACAATTGCAAAGCTGTGAATTCTGTGAATTATAGGATTTAAAATTTATTTTATGACATATATTGCTCTGAAGTTATTGTTCATATCGAACAAACTAGATCACCAACACTTCATCTCTACTCTTATCCTGGAAACCAATGGCCAGAAACAGAAAACTAGAAGTTTTAGATAATTCTCCTCCTGTCCCCAAATGAGTGCAGATGGGTGAATTAGAGCAGGGGAGGAGTCTAGCTTTGTTTTGTTATTAGGCTGTTTATAAAGCAATTACAGGAATATGAAGAATAATTGACATATTTGCAATTGGTAATCCAGGCCTCTCTGATAGTTGTATTCCCTGATAGCCACATTCTCCTTCAGGTGAATTCCTTATTGCTGCTTTGTTGAGTCAGCTTTGAAAATTAACCAACCTCAAAGAGCCAGATTGCCTAAAAATAATAAAGGTAGAGAAAAATAATCATTTCAATAAAAATTCCAGTTATATCTCAGAGTTTGTGCACACAGTGTCATCAGTTAACATTTTTAAAAGGATTTACACATATTTAACCATTACTTAAGACAGAATAAAGAATTTCTTTTCTGTAAGTTTTACTTTCCAAATTCCCTGTTTCCCAGCGGACTGCTACATAAGGTCATATGATTTAATGATTGTGTTATGATTGTTTGACCTTCATCAGTCTTACTATCAATAATCTCTTCAAGGTGTCCCTCAGTTGTTTTCATAAAAGATCATGGGGGGGAGTTTCATATGGACCCAAACCTATCTGGCAGCAACAGTCCCCATCCACCGCCTCTGTCCTTCTTCCTCATTTGGCTACCACGGGTCTGAGAATCCAATCGATGCAGCCTCACTCTGCTCCTACCATCAAATGTGTGGGCCTAGAATCTCAAACCCAGCTGTCCCCTGAAGGTCCTCTGACCTTCTGGGTGCCAGAGTTTCTGAGTTCCCATTACAGTTGGAAGACTGACTATCTGAATCAAACTCTGTCACTGACTCTAGCAGCTTTGAATATGTCAACACACTCACAACATCTTTCCCACATTTCCCTTAATTTCTGGTCCTCTCTCTGCTAACTATAGAGGCTTTAATTCAGTTTCCAAGGCAAGAAAATAAATCCATGAGAAACAAACTGCTTTATGTTCCTCGGCTCTTTCCTACACACTTTCTCCAACATTAAAATTCTTGCTTTTCAAGTTACAAAAACAAAAATGAAAACAAAAGCAACACACCATGGTGCACATCAAAAGATGTTAACAGGTACTAAGAAAAAGGTTGCTATAATAAAGGAACATATCTACCTATAGAGGTAAACACTATGTTAGATGGGGCATTGCCATGGCAACAGTTTCTGGATCACACCAAATTTTACAGGCTGATCATCTTTTGAACTCATGTGAAACTAATTAGCACCAGCTTTACAAGGATTAAATAAAAACACATCACTGTAGTTAATTAAGAGATTCTGAAACTTCAAGTCAAATCTACAATAAGAGAATAGGCCAGTAAGAACTAAAACAGAAAGGATAAGCTGCTAAGAAACCAACAGCCTAAGAGACACTATGATAAAATTGTGGCTAAAGGGATCTCAGGAAAGAAGCAAGTTTAATCAACTTGCAACTGAGTAATCTGAAAATGAACTGATTGATTAAGATACTTAACAAAGATGATATTAGAATAAAGGTAGAAATGAGGAATTTAGAAGCAAAAGATGCAAGAGTGAAAAACCCTTAAATTTAAGATACAAATACTCCAATCCTTGGAGGGTAGTTGGGTGGGGGGACTTCCATTGAATCACCATTTCTCAGCTTGGCCCAGTGGCTTCTTTCTCCTCAAGGGTCATCTAACATTCCTATTCTGATTTCATTCCTTAATCTTTTGAATATTCAGTTCACCAAGTAGTTGAAGACTCAGAAGAAAGTACCGTATTTAGTGAACATAGTAGAGAAAAAGAAAATACATCAACAGAGAACAGCATTATGGCCTCTTCTCACACCACATTGGAAAAGACAACTGTTTTGTCTTGGAAGGCTGATTCCTCCTCATTAATTCTGGAATCTAAATAGGTCAAGTGGCCTCATTCTATTTCTTATCCCTGATTTTTCCTAATCTTCAATTTCTCTGTCTCTGACGGTTGCTTTCCATTGGAATTTAAGTATAATCACAGTTCTCATCTTCTATTAAAGAACCTCCACTCTCCCAAACACTGCTCCTCTGTTTTCTCTATTCTCCGCAGATAGCCACATCATCCATACACCTACCTAAGCCTCCGACTGGGAATCATTATTTATTCCTTCAACTCCCTTACCCAACATCTAGTCAATTATTACACTTAGTCAATTGAAATGCTGTAGTATTTAGTAAACCTCACTCACTTTATCTATTGTTACTTCATTGTTTAGACCCACTTCACTTATTTCCTGGATTATTATAATGAACCACTAATTGTTTTCACTGATAATGGTTTTGTTTTCCTTCAATTCATAGTAAACACTGTGACTCTCTTTTTCTTTTTTCTAGTTTCTCTCTTTCAAAAAAGTTTTATTGTAAAACAATGTTGGGGAGGAAGGACTTAAAGCAGCTAGTCTGTGATCCCTCCTGATTACCAGGGAGATGCTCCTGGGGATTGGGAGGTTAAGAAGGCAGATGATCTAATTCAATGTCCTTGTAAACATGATAACTTGACCTTCAGACAACAGACTAATCATATTTGCTGGAAGGGAGAATTCTTATTTATGAAATACTTTGAGGAAGACTTTCTTGGTTTAGGACTGCTTATTGTAAACGAACCTAAACTTGGATGGATTTATGAGGCATGCTTCCCTAGAGAGTGTCACCTAAGCTATAAAACTCTTTTTAAGTATAAAATAAAGATGTTTTACAATTTAAATGTTCCCTACCTCTGTGAGTGACAATGGGGACTTCTGTTATTCTGGACCAGAGACCAGGTATGATGCAAAAGGAGGGCTTATGGAGATTACTAGGATATTTCAGACTTCTCCCTGACTCATGACTGATTGTGTCCTTAAAATATTGGTACTTTGATACTGGGCACAATCTTTGATAGAAATGGGTTTCATATGGCAGCCTGATTCTTTGTATTATTTTGAAAATACACAAATACAATAAATGGAATCAGTCTGTAAACCAATTCACAGATATAACAACATTATTTTGTGTGTCTTTCTACTCTTTATTGTAGAGATCTATTTAGCTGACTATTCACCTCTTTAGTTTCAATTATCAAATGTTTTTAAACAATAGTGAGAACTAATAGATTCAAAATTTTTTTTCTCCTGGCTTTTTTTTTTCAACCTAACTTTAAGTTGTGATCATTTGCTCATATCATCAAGAAAAAACTTGATTTTTCTTGGCAGGGGGAGGGGCGAAGGGAGAAGGAGAGAGAGAATCTTAAGCAGGCTCCATGCCGAATGTGGAGCCCGATGTGGGACTCCATTCCATTCATCTGTTGATTGTAGTGTTTATAGCATATTTTAAATTGTTTATATTAGTTTCCCCCTATAATTATTTTCTTCAATTGTATATCACTTGTAAATTCTTCCAGTAAACAGACTTATTTTTGTCAAGTCCATCCTTAAATCTGATTAGTATTTTGAAGAAATATTTCATCATGTTTATTTAAAGTATATGAAATAATGGCATATTGAAAGTATTTATTCTTCTCAATGAAACTGTACTGTCATTGTATTAAAATTGTTCATATCCCAAAGTAAAAGTTGGTGGTGTCTTACCTATATAGAATATTTATTTTTTCTGAGATATTTCATGCTTTTATTGTCCTTTGCTATTGGAGCAGGAAGCCTGACCTGGGGCTCCATCCTAGGACCCTGGGATCATGACCTGAGCCAAAGGCAGACACTTAACTTACTGAGCCACCCAGGTGACCCTAGAGTACTATTTAAAAAAAAAAAATTATTTGAGAGAGAGAGAGAGCACACATGAATGCATATGCACGAGTGTGGTGCAGGGCAGAGGGAGAGAATCTTCAAGTAGACTCCCTGTGGAGTGTGGAGCCCAGCACTGCACTGGATCTAAGGACGCTGAGATCATGACCTGAGCTGAAACCAAGAGTCCGGACACTCAACAGATTGAGCCACCCTGGCACCCTGAGATATTATTCTCATGTTAAGGAAGTTGTTTTCTACTACACCTAATTTTTTGTTTCCTTGTTTTAATTAAATGTTCTTTCTTCTACTGTAAATGTCCATCGATTTTTCTTGTTAGGTCTTCAATGTGTTATGATACTATTTTCTTATTTAAATCTACCTTAAATTATTGTATGACACTATTTTTCAGTTTGAATTAGTGCTGCTATTTATTTAGGTATTTTTACATACATATCCAGAAGTGATTATGTTTTTTTTGTTATGGGGCCTTCTTAATTAACTTTTGGTATTAAGGCTAGGATACCTCTATAAAAAGTCAGATGAAATAATACAAGCATTGCATAATTCCTAACGAAGTGTAAATGTGAAATAAATGTTAAACAATGTTATTTATTTTATGTAGCAGATAGCATGATTGATAAGCTTTTGTAACATTAGGCCTATCTTTTCTTGAGTTTGAAACCAGTTGGTCCTGATCCCTGTCTTTTTTTATATTATTGTACTACATTATATTGGTAACATTTCCAATTTCTTTTATTCATGTATTTGATTTTTTTTTATATTACCTGAATTGATTTCGATCATTTGTATTTTCCCAGAATTGTCCACAACATCAAGATTTTCAAATATATTAACATCTCCTTGCACGTGGTACTTTAAAAACCATAAGAGCAGCGAAGTGGCAACAGTAATCTCCTCTGATTTTGTTCCTATGTCACTTCCCTGGGTCTAGTTTTATGCATTTATCCTTAAAGGAATTAGAGGCAGCATTACCTCCTGTTCTGGACTGAATGCTTATGTCCTCCCCAAATTTATATTTTAAAGCCCTAATCCCTAGTGATTTTGGAGATGGAGTCTCTAAGGAATTAATTACAGTTAAATGAGGTCATAAGGGTGGGATTCTGAACTGATAGGATTAGTGTCCTTAGAAGAAGAGACACCAGAGAGCTCTTGTTCTTCCCCCTGTCCCTGCAAACCCACAAGGTCATGTGAGCACCAGACACCACCCTGCTGACACCTTAATATTGTAATTGCAGCCTCCAGAATTGTGAGAAAATAAATGTCTGTTGTTTTAGCCACTCCGTGTGGGGTGTTTTATTATAGCAGCCCTATGAGACTAATGCACTTCCTCATCGAAGTCTTACTTCCACAGCCCTCTTATTGTGAATGTCTGCCACAGCTTTTACTTTCTTGTATTGCTCAAGAAATATTGCTTACATAAATGAAAGCAACAAAAAGTCATATCCCTCTTCTTGAATGAATGAACTCACCATTCAGTTACCTGTGTGTATATGTTAATGGGGCTGATTATCACTAGGTGTACTGAACAAATCTTTTTTTCTGGGCATGAAAAGCAGAGAAACAAATCCTGAATGTCTTCCCTTTGGTATCTGAGCCACCAGTAGATCTCCAAAGTTATCTATTTGTCTCTCTCTAAACTTATAATGGTCTAAGTGTAGTAGTTATAAAGATAACAACAGGTTCACTCACAATGTGTTCGTTCATCTGACTCAAACTTGTTTTTTACTTTGATGCTATGTGAAATAAGTGCTAGGTTGTATCTTTAAAAAATATGAAAAAGAGGACCGTCAACTGGCTTCTGGACGATGCAGGACACATGGCACGTGGTTCTGTGACTGAAAACACCTCCTCTGGACACCGAGCGGCTGATTTTCAATCCAGGCTCTACCTTTGGCTCTCTATGAGACTGTCAGGCAACATCTTCAACCTCTCCAGGTCTCAGTTATTCATCTAAAATATAAGAATACCTACCTGCCAGATTTGTGCATGTAAGATTAATTGATACATGTAAATTACCTGGAACGGTCCTTGGCACACAGCAAGTATTTGGTAATTATCAGCTGTGGTATTTGCTACACATACATGTGTCTGGCTTCAGAAGTATTTTTCATTACTGAATACTAAATTGCCACATGTTGCAGTAGTGGTAACAAACTTTGCACTTCCTCTGAGAGACAGAATTGCAGGAGATTTTACATGGAATAACCTAGTCACTTAACCACTGAGCAACCGGTCACTTCTCAGAAAAAACAAAGCGGCATTTTGCAGCATGAATGTGTCACTACTTGTCATTGGCCATGATGCAAAAAGCAATTTGCTCCATTTCAATTTGATTTTGTTCCATCTTTTAGAGTAATTACCGGACAATTATTTTGTCATAAACTGTATGCTCAATAGGCAAATCTGGCTCCATGAGATTAAGAAACTCATTTTCTCTGATGTGCTTTGCCCCTCTTTGAACTTCAATTCCTGAAAACATATTTTTCAGGTGTTCTCATTGGAAGTAAGTGGTTTTTCAGTCATTTTCATTATCTTAATTTTCATTGTTCTTATGTATTGAAATTCCATTTTTTTCTACAACCAGCAAACTAACCAACCCAAAGTTTTGTATATAACAAATGCTCATTAAATATTTTTGAAGTTTCTATGTTTATATGACACAGTGTTATAAATGGATGTTAAAACAGTATCTTAAGCTCCCTTGAAGAACTCACAAACCAGAGAAACAAGTAGCAAAATAAGATAACAATCTTATTGGATAATATATACTTTAAAAGATATTATCTTAATATGAAAGACTTCCTCCTCTGTGCTCCCATAGTTGCCCTGTATCTCCCTAACTAGGCACTTATATTATAATGAGGTCAAGGTTGATTTGCTTGTGTTCCTCCCCTATTAGACCCAAAGCCTCACAGAAGCAATAACCAAATTTATTTTGACATCCTATTATAGTTACCTAACACAGTTTCAGGTACATGGGAGGCATAAGTATCTTCTAAATGAGTAAGTGAATAAATAAATGGATGAATGAATGTTCAAGCAAATATTATGAACTTATGGCTTTTTCTTTCTTTGTTTGGAGTGGAAAGAACAAATTTCCATGGTCATATGCATCATGAGATGATGATACTCAAGCTCCCGATATCTGGAAATTTCCAACCATAACAATTTCAGTGCTTTTAAGATAGTGGTTTTCTGCTCCTCATGGTATAAAAGAAGACTCAGATGCTTTAGAAATCTCAAAGCTAGGGAAACTGCAAAAGTTTTGTTTTGCTAAATGGCAACTCTGTGAAATCTAAATATAAATGAGATCCTTAAAGCAAAAGAATACAGTACTTAATGTGATTCCATGAATTGCTGACAATAGAGTTGATGCGAAGCAAAACATAGGCACAGTTCAAAACCAAATCACTTGCTTTGAGAAACAGTGAGAAGGGAGATTGACGCTTTTTTACTGTTTATTATATTAAATGATTAACATACTGATAGGGCTAGGAAGCCCTTAGATATGATATTTCATATTCTTTCTATTTATATTTCAGTTAAATAATAAATTGAATGAGAAATTGAGACTCATAAATAATTATTTCTAAAAATGATGGCATTATTCAAGGCCTGGAGTTAGAGTCTCCTTAATTAATGATTGTCAGGTGGTTGACAATGGAAATATTTGCCAGACTTACATTGACTAAAGATGAGGAGATTTGTGAGCATTTGTGTTGAAGGCAATAGAAAATAATTAAGAAACAACTTTTAGCTGGGAGGAATCTTTGTGATAATCTAATCTGACAGGCTCATTTTATAGCTTGATAGAGTTATGAAATAGATATGTAAAAGTCAAATTATCACTAATACTACATATTTAGTGACACAATAGGAACTTCAAGCCACATATTTTGACTTCCAGGTCAAGACTTCCCATAATACAATGTCTCTTCCCTTCATGAAATGAGGAAGCTGTGATAGTAAGAATTCAAAATGAAAAATAGTCCAAAATCAAATCATCCAGTGGATTAAAATAAAAAAATTCAAATAGAAAGGTAAATTGAAGAGAGAAGTCTTGCCTGGGTATTGAATGGAACCAGCAGCTTGTCTTGGCCATGTTGCTACACATTCTTTTAGTGCCTTCTCCTTCAACACACTGCATTGTGTCCCGGGCACCTGAACCCAGGGAGGTCAGGTAGCAAGGGGACCCAAACCAAATGGCAGTGTAGGTGGACACACAAATTTGCTCTTTTTCTTTTTTTTTTTTTAAGATTTATTTATTTATTTGAGAGAGAGAAAGAGAGAGCTCCTGCATGCAGGAGCGGGGAGAGGGACAGAGGGAGAGAGAGAGGGAGAGGGAGAGAAAGAATCCCAAGCAGACTCTGTGCTCTAGGAGAGATCCTGTTGGGGGGCAGGGGGGGGCTTGACTGGGGGCTCAAATTAATCACCCTGAGCTCATGACCAGAGCTGAAACCAAAAGTCAGAGGCTTCACAGACTGAGCCACCAAGGAGCCCCCAAAAGTTTGTTCTTAAGTCTGATACTTTTTCAGTCCTTTTAAAAATGGGAGGGGGCGCCTGGGTGGCTCAGTTGGTTAAGCGACTGCCTTCGGCTCAGGTCATGATCCTGTAGTCCCGGGATCGAGTCCCGCATCGGGCTCCCTGATCAGCGGGGAGTCTGCTTCTCCCTCTCCTGCTGTCTGTCTCTCATTCTCTCTCTCTCAAATAAATAAATAAAATCTTTAAAAAAAAAAATGGGAGGATCCCTCACCCTGCCCCACATTTTAAGCAAACAAAGGCTGTCTATCAAGAATTGCTTCTGCTCTGGGTAAAGATTTCTGTCTAAATGTTTTTGGTGGGTATGGTTGTATGGTTGTAAGAGAATATTTATTTAGTTAGTTTGTTAAAGTTTTTTTTTTTTTTTTTTTTTTTTTGAGAAAGAGAGAGCGGGTGCACGAGACAGAGAAAGAGAGAGAGCGCATGAGCAGCAGGGAGGGGGAGAAGGAGAGGAAGAAGCAGACTCCCCACTGGTAGCAGGTGGACAGGAAGATGTCAGACTGGAAGACACTTCCCCTCTTTCTCTTGGGCTTTATCTGAGGTTTGGAGAAAAGAGGGGGAAAGGAGAGAATATCAGAGAGAATAAAAAATTTAAATAACCAAAAGAGACCGTTTCAATCCAGGGCTGGCAAACTGTATGCCCAGTGGCCAACTCTAGCCATAGCCTATTTTTGTAAGTAAAATTTCATCGGAAAACAGACACACCCATCTGTTTACATATTGTCTATGGCCATTTTCGTGCTACAATGATGCAGCTGAGCAGCAGTGGCAGAGACCTTTTGGCCCACAAAGCCTAAAATATTTACCATCTGGCCTTCTGTGGGAAGTTTGCAACTTCCTGGTTGAAAACATCAGGTAGAACTTGTTTTAAGACATAATGTGCATTTATTTATTTATTTTTCTTGATATGTGATGGCACAGGTAAAAAAGCCTGAGTAGTTTTAAGCGACAAACTCTACATTTCTCTTTACTGCCGGTTACATCTACATGAAACTGCATGCCCAAGACATCTGTATGCAAATAACCATCACTATTAGCTACAGAATCGATGGCTGAACTTATATTAAGTTTTCTCTGCTTCCTTCAAAGTGACCATATTTCTTATATAATTCTTAGCAGACAGTGTAGTATTGGGAATGTACTTAGTTGAGACAGAAGGTGGGAGTGAGGCAGAGAAGAAATGAAAATACAGTTCCTCACCTCTACTTAACAGAGGCAGAGCCGAATGTGCTAGATGGGAAGGTGATGGGGCCATGGCCTCAGAGAGGCACCATTGTTTTCTTGTTGATGAGCTCTAAGATTTGTCTCCTAAACTATAACCGAAGGGAAGTGGGAGCCAAAAGGGCATTTCTTTAGCTTTAAATAGTCCCGGAAAGAGTCTCAATCCTTGCTCAGACATTTTCTCAAAGTCTAGTTTCAAGGAAAAAAGTCCTGCGATCTAGCTAACTCCTAATTGTTATGGCAGAGCAACACAATTGAATTAGTCTACCGAAGTATTTAGTGTAAGATCCCGAAACATTTCAGAGTCAACCACCCCTCTGGAACAGATGAATACTAAAACCTTATAAGAAAAAAAAAAAAAAAAAAAAAAGAAAGAAAGAAAAAAAGAAAAAAGCATGTATATAAAATAGTTTGCATTCAATTTCAAGGAACTTTTGTTTGGGATGTTTTCTAGATAATTTGTCCAGTACTTCAGAGCTGGGCATGTATAGAAGTCCTTGGGTTTCCTAGTAGTCACAAATCATTTTCTGTGAATTCTTCCTACCTTCCCCATTCATTTTCATCTTTTTTAACCTCTTTCACCTAGCCATGCTTCCTGTGTTCATTTTATCATTTTTTTTTTCCTGGTTTCAAATAAAGGCATAGTGATGAAAGGGGAAAAATAAGATTATAATGTGTATATCTTGTTATTGTGGTAGTGGTCAGCCTTTTTTATTTGGGGACCCTTGTGTCTATTTCTTGCCAGGAGAAAAACCCTAGCAGATACTATCTTATTTAACCTCTGCCTCTAAGTAATTTTATACGTAACTGGTGAAAGATGACTGTTCCATTTCAATAGCCTTCTCCAGCGGAGAAACTTTTTTAGGTATAATTTACATCCTTGTTGTAATTTGCAACCATTTAATTTAATTCTGTCTCCATGTAGATGGAAAACATCTGGTCAACCTTTTTACAGAGCTTTTTATATTCTTGAAACCAGTTATTAACAACCCTTAGCTATCCTTTCTTTAATAGTAATCTAAGTTTCTTTAACATCTCTTCATAATAACGTGCTGCTCTTTGTATATAAAGCTGTGATTGTTAGGACACTAATTGGAGTTGCTTCTTGGAGTGGTCATTTATCCAGTCACATTTCTTTTACTTCAATCCCTAATGTGTTGCTTGTGCACCTTTAAAGTGGGGTAAGTAGTGGTCTACGACTTCAAAAGCAAGTGAGATATTTACTGGGCCACAAGATTGCATATTTTCTGTCTCAACCAGTGGAGGAAATCCCCCATTTAAGAAGTCCTAATAAACACTTCTTGTGTTTTCCTCAGTCTTGATTCACAGAATAAAATCCCACATTTCTCTTTAGAAAAACTAAACAACAACCCAAACAAATAAATTATTAATTACTTTGTTATGTAAATGATTTCTTAAAAGACATTTTTAATGACAACAATGTGGCAATCACATTTATTTAAAAACTTAAAACTCTTAGCAATGCCATCAGATGATAGATCTCATTAAATAGTATTAAAGAAAACAAAAGAAAATCTGTGGGATTTACATGTTAAATTGTCATATTGTAAATATAAAAGACCAGGTGTTCCATTTTGACAAATTCATAACTTTGCAAGACAGACGCAAACATATTTTATCACATAAAATATTCATCAATTTTTTTCTTTTGTTTTTATTCAATAGATTTTAAATGAAACAAGAACATAGTCAAGGAAATCTCTAGTAAACACAAAGACTTTGAGAGAAGGACAGCTCAATTCTCATCTCCCACCGAGAGAGGTAAGATCATGGGGTCATGATCGATTCATTCGATAAATATGATGTTACCAACTTGTCTTGAGTGCTATTCAAGTTGCCGTTGATACAACAGCTAAAGAAGATAGACAAGTTTTCTTCACTCATGCAGCTAACATTTTAGTGGGGGGATGACAGACAATACAATAAAGACAAGTAAACAAGACAATATCAATTAAAACAAGTTTTTTTTTTAAAGATTTTATTTACTTATTTGACAGAGAGAGAGAGAGAGAAAGAGCACAAACAGAGAGAGTGGGAGAGAGAGAAGCAAGCTCCCCACTGAGCAAGGAGCCTGATGCAGGGCTCAATCCCAGGACCCTGAGATCATGACCTGAGCTGAAGGCAGATGCTTAACCCACTGAGCCACCCAGGTGCCCCAAAAGCAAGTTGTCTGAATAAAATAAAATACAATAGTACAGAATGACTAGTGCTTACATATATCAAATGATATATATTTAAGGGGAGACTTAAATGACAAGCGGGAGCCAGCCCCTCAGTGATCTGAGAAAAAGCAACATAAACTAAAGGAAATAGAAAAATGCCCTTGTAACTGGACAGAATGCTGTGTGTTTTGTGACACTGTTCTTGTATTCTTCCTCACAACGAATGCATTTCCTGCCCCTCTCCAACAATCCAAATTCAAATCTCCCATTTTCTACAAGTCTTCCCCTAATTCCATAAAACGATCTATTTTGACTCCAGCCCTTAAATTTTTTTTTTAAATATTTCAATGGTACTGGGAAATTTCACACCTAATGATAGATTGTGTAAATGTGTGTCACTCTCTTATGTTCTCAGAGTACACAGTTATCTCCGCAATAATGAGAATTGTGTCTCTTTATTTTGTCCTCCATAGTGACAATCCTATGGACAAGTGATACTGACAAAATAAGAATCTTGAAGCTGGCTGAAGATTTACCAAGACTTCCCACTCCTTAGATTTTCTACCTCTAAGAAGTGTTTTATAAAAAGAAAAGAGGAATGCTTCTGGGGTAATAACCACACTACCTTGCTTAATAGTGACAAAAGTATGTTAAATAAGAGTAAAGTAATTGGAACTGCTCAGATTGGGCACATTTTCTAATGTGTCCTAGAGAATTAATCCTTGCTTAAAGCCCTGAGCTCTTGGGGCACAGCCCGAATCTATCCTGAGTGACTTGGAAGCAAAGTCTGAAATCAAGAAAATAAGAAGGCTGAAGGAATCCAGGGAGGAGAGCAGAGGAAACCCTGCTAGTGGCTAGTTCATGAACTGTAAAACAAAACAAAACAACAACAAAAAAAACAAATTACATAATGACAGGCTGAGGAATATAGAGCACAGGGCAGGCTGGACAGAAAGAGGGCAAAAGATTGTAGGGGTTGCAGAGTTAATACACTCAACATGTTGTGGTGCATGGCTGGCTCAGTTGGAAGAGCATGTGACTCTTGATCTCAGGGTCCTGCGTTCGAGCCCCATGTAGGGTGCAGAGATTACTTAAATAAGTAAAACTTAAAAAAAAAATTGGAACATATCTCAGTGATGTAGGCTGTTTTCTAAATATAGAGACCAAATAATGATTTGAAATTGTTTTCAGACCCACACACAATCAGGAACAAACATTTTGGCAGTAAAAAAATGCATATAAAAAAGCATATGGTGGTAAATGGCAGAGTCCTTAAGAAAAAAGTGAAAGGAAATCATTCATTCCAGTTAGTTCACACTGATGATTTGAGTAGCTATTTTCTGCCTTTAGAATTGTCAAATGATATTCAAACCAAAAATGGTCTTAAGTATTAGAAAAATTCTTTATTCTGCTAGGTGTTTCTGGGCAGGATCTCATGACGGCATTTCAGGTCACTTGCTTAATTTGAGGGTTGGGATGAATGGAAGAGAACCAAGAATGAACATCCCTTGAGTTGGTGGGAGCCCTTGAACAAGGTAGAGGGACAAAAGTTTGCTTTATGAGCCCTCTTTAAAGCTGCTATTTAGATTTTTAAAGTACTTAGTGTTAAAGATGTCCCTATTTTGTTTTTATCTGGCTCCAGAAAAATAAGGGTCATGCAACTGAGATAAAATCACATCGAAATACAGAGAATGGCAACAGGAATGAGCTCTAAATGTGGAGCTTAAAACGATCTAGACTGCATGAGAAAGAAGACGGGTGTCTCAGACAACTCTTGTGCCCCATCTCACCCTGCTTTGAGTCCTGCCTGGCGCTCCAGCCTCTGTTGCAGGAGGTGACCATCTCCAAGCTGCCCTCCACCAGCAGTGGCAAGTGCAACCCAAGAGTGCCTTTCCCTGGGTCACTTGCCAACCACTTATTGCCTAGAGACTTTTCTGACACACTGAATGTGAAACATTCTTGGGAACCTGCAAAGCATTCAGAAGTGCTGGGCAGTTAAGATCTGAGGAGTCAGCCTTGTCCCAATGGGGATAGGAACTGATGGATAAATGCTCTTGTCTAATCTCCTACGCAAACAGCCCTTACACACTTTGTAAGGCTCTTCAGAAGGTGCCAGTGCCATGGACGTGAGTGCCAGTCACCTGTTTGGTGGCCAACTTGATAATGCATCCTGAGATAAGCTTCTGCGTCTTTCCTCTTCACTGTGTTTCTTAGGATTAGATATTCCTCAAAATTATTAGTCATCAAGTCTTTGTCTCAGGATCTACTTTCAGAAGGACTGGAACTAGAACAGTGGGGATTTAGGGGGAAGAAAGAAGGAAAAGAGCAGGGGGAGTGAACCATGTATTGTCCCCTAAACAGTAGACTGTTAACTGATTCATATGCTAAGTCAAGGTTATGGGTAACCCAGAGAAAGTGAGAGAGTTTTACAGATAACTGGAATTGTCTTTGAGTTTCTACTTGACACAGAGCACAATCCCCAAATGTCTCATTCTCCAGAGTTTCAAATGTGTTGTCTGAATGGAGAGCTAGAAAAACATATTTCCTTCTAATCCCAGGGCAGTAGCTCTTTGTCATTATTACATACTTTATGGACTTTTATTAACTTACAACAGAAACCATAGGAAAACCATTATCTTCAACACATGAGGCGATGATTCTAAGTGACAGTAATATTATTTTCTTAACATTACTCCTATGTGATAGTATATCTGTGTAGGTTTGTGTGTGTGTAAGAGAGAAAGAGATTTTGCTCCAGTTTAGCTTCTTTTAACTAGTTCATTGGCTATTCTGATTCAGAGGAAAAAAGAAGACAGTTTGATTTTGATACAATGTAGTTCATGATCCTAACATATTAAAACGTGGGTTGTTTTCAGTTTATGGTTGTTATAAATCCCTACTGTTGACATTAAATCTTATTTATAACCTATTTAAACTCCTGCCAGAGGCAAACTTAGGTTTCTGTATTTATGAAATAAACATTTAACTCTCATGAATCATGATATCAATTCGACCTACTGTGCCCATTGTAAGCTACTTATACTCAATTCCCATGAAACTTAGCATCTCCATAAGATTTGGGTGGAAACTCATTTTCCTGCATTATTTCACATCATTGACTTATAAATAAGAGAAAGCTTAAAATGGCAAAGTGACTTTGAGCTTCTTGAGATGTTATTTATGCACATACATTTCCTTCTCTGATCAAAGCTTTTATCCTTGTTCTTTGAAATATTGTATTTGTCATTTCACTAGACATTTCGAAACACATCAGAATGCAAACATTTTTCAGTATCTAATTTAGTTGAAACTGCAAATGAGTCCTATTTGTTTTCGGGTTGGTTTTATTTCATTAAGTCAGAATTACTTGTTTTATAATTACATGTGGAAATAAATAGCCTTTTCACAGGCTAATGAAAAAAATCACTCACTCAACTTTATTCCAAATTTATTTGACTGGCAGAATTTCAAGTAACCTCTCACTCATCTTTACCATAAGAAATTAATTTCTCTTTCTTAACACAATAAAAAATAATTAGAATTTTCCCAAATTAGTTAAAAATCATAAAATCTTTTAAAGAATGAAGGAGAAAGATTTGGTAAACACACGGCATTAAAAAGGAGATTTGGACAAGAGAGAAAAAAGGTTTTATTTATAATGCCTACTCCTTTCAAAATAGTTCTTCAATTAAAGAAATATCTAAAGAGAGAAATAAACTAAATTTGAAATGATTATGTACTTTTTTAATAAATAAAACTTTTTCCTGAGAGAAAAAGAAGACTGGCAACATCTTAACATGTGTTACAGAGTGAAGCCACTCTAGAAAGTTATTTTTGTTTTGGTATATGGATTGGTGGTGAATATTTTGAAAAATTTTCAGATTCAAGTAACAATTTCTATTGCATAGAGGAGAAAATTCTGGTCTCAGCCATCTATTTTAACCGAGTATCTGGAGAAGTTTCAACCCTTTATGAGAAAAATGTTGGTTTTGCCTAGAATTACCGTTTTTAGCACAAGTCTGTGTAAAAATAGGCAGCCTTGGTGTAAGGGCCAAAGGAAAAGCTAATTCTTATTTTTAGAGCAACAATTCTAATGGCCACAGAAATCAGATCATCTCTCTCTCTCTTTCTGAAAACATTTCAATGCTTGCCAATGAACTAATTAAAAAAAAAAACAACAACAAACATCCAAGCTTCTTAACATAGGTGTGCGATTCGGTCACTATCAGTTTTCCCACCCTCATTTCATACCAGTCTCCCTTCCACTCCACACTCCAGCCACACTGGTCTCCTCAGTATCGTTGAATGTGTCAAGTCATTGTCTTCCTAACAGCTTCGTATTTCCTAGAATGTTCTCCACTTTCTCAGAGGGTTTGCTTCTCATTTTTCAGGTCACAATTTTTTTTTTTTTAAAGATTTTTATTTATTTATTTGACAGAGAGAGACACAGTGAGAGAGGGAACACAAGTAAGTGGAGTGAGAGAGGGAGAAGCAGGCCTCCTGTGGAGCAGGGAGCCTGATGCGGGGCTCGATCCCAGGACCCTGGGATCATGACCTGAGCCGAAGGCAGACGCTTAACGACTGAGCCACCCAGGCGCCCCGCAGGTCACAATTTAGATGACACCTTTACAAAGAAAACTACATTGACACCATCTACGGTAGCAGCCATCTCCCCAGGGACTCTCACTCATATTTTCCTACTTATTTACCTCATAGAAGTTATTACTATCTTTGTTAATTTGTTTACTTGTTTATTATCCATTTCATCTGAATAAAATGTGAACTTTGAAAAATACACTTTGCATTGTTTCTTGTAGTATCTCTAGCATAAATATTTGCGTAATATTTATAGAGCATCTAATCATTATTGATGATCTTTGTTAGAGATGGAACTATCATTATGTGAGGTTCTTAAAAACGCCACTAAATAAGATCCTTTACAAATTAAAAAACCTTTTAGATTGACCCCTTGAGAACTTGAGAGCCACAACTTGGAAACTTCTTCTCTCTCAGTACTAACTTCCCCATAATAAAGAGCTCACAAGTCACATCTTCAAAACTGTCAACAACCACATTGACCAGAAGTATATTACCAACAATCATGTGAGGCAATATAACATGGTGGTCAGGAGGAAAGGCTCTGAGATAAAGTCAGATAGCTCTATCATTTATGAATAGCAGGATCCTGGACAAGTTACTTACACTCGAAGAGTTGGATTTCTCATCTGTAAAGTACGGAAAATAAGAGCATCCACCTCAAAGCCCTTCTGTTAGGATTAAATGAAACAACGTATGTATAGAAGTGAAAGCCAACAGGTTTCTGCCACCTTCTATTCAGACACAGCTTCATTCACACCGTTTTACCCTTCCTGCCTATTGCCATAAGTGAGCTTTTTTCTTACTAAAGTCAATCTCTTGATTTGACAGTAAACCCAAACCCCTTTTGCCTAACCAAGAATATCGAATCCCTTCCTTTCATTATCATTAGTTTTTGACTTTCTATAGCATTATTTCCATCACAAGGCAAAGAAGTTTCTCATCTTAAAACAAGTAATCAAACAAACTTCTCTTGACTCTGCTTCCAGGCCAGCTACTGCTCCATTCTTGAATTCCACCTTGCTGTAATACTCCCCAAACTAGCTGTCTATTTGTTTACTTTCTTTGCTGTTTCTGCTTGTGTTCCTGTTAAGTGCATTCCACTCAGGCATCTTCCCTTGGTACCTCATGAAATTCTCCCATTTGCTAAACTCAATGATGAATTCTCAGTCTTCATCTTACTTTTGCTTTACTTAGGAACAATATTTGATACAATTGCTCTCTCCCTCCAGCAAAGAGTTTCTACTCTTGGATTAAATTAACACATTCCCGTAGTTTTCCTTCTTTATTAGTCATTTCTTCTCTGCTCCTTTCTTGGTTACACCCATTCTTCCTAAGCACTCAAGATTCAACTGTCCCAGACCTTAGTACGTGGTTTTCTTAGGCTCTTTTGTTTCACAAATATGTGTAAATTACTAAATGTATATATTCAGACCAGACCTCACCCCTGAACTTTAAGCTATTTCAGCTGCCTACTTGATCTTTCCATCTGGATAACCCACAGATATCTGAAACACATTATGTTTAACAATGAAATCTTGATCTTCTTCCAATCCTGTTCCATCTGTTGCCATTCCCATCTTACTTGATGGTAAACTCCTTTTTCAGTTGTGCAAACTACAACCTTGGGGTATTTGAGGGACTGCACTTTTTTTTTAAACATATATCCAATTCAGAAGGAAATACTGCGGACTCTAACTTACGTATACAATTTACTACTTCTCTCCATTTTCAAGGATACTTTTAAATGAAGTCATTGTCATTTTTCTTCTAGAATATTGAAATAGCCTCTTCTTCTTGCTTATATTTTTATGCCCCTTATAGTCTCCCAGAAACCAGAGGCTTAAACTGTAAGCCAGATCATTTCACTCTTCTGCTTAAAGCTTTCCACTGGCTCCCTGTGAAATTATATATATATCTGTCCACTGCAGTTCCTGGCACATAACTCCTAGGACTCTTGTAATTTCCTAAGTGGTAAGAGCACTATGAACAGCTTTTGTTCTAATGTTTGGTCTTTGACTGTAGTTCCTGACACAGAGCTCTTAAATTCCTTGGAATTTCCTGCATGATTGGAGCATCTTTTGTTCTAATGAGGTGACTCTGGATGGACTCTTGTTTGGGAGCTGGTCAGAAAGACTAAGCCATGATTAGACACTTACAGCTTTCACCCTCTATCCCTCGGTCCCCAGGAAGGGTAGAGGGGCTGGAAATTGAGTTAATGATCAGTCATGCCTATGTGATGAAGCCTCTATAAACACCCCAAAGGTACAGGGTTTGGGGAGCATCCAGGTGGGTGAACATGGACAGGTACTGGGAGATCGGTGTACTCAATGAACAGGGACCAAGAAAGCTCTGTGCTCTTTTCTACATACCCTGCTCTATGCATCTCTTCATTTGGCTGTTCCTTTGCATCCTTTATCATATACTTTATTATATAATTAAATGGTAAACACAGGTAAGTGTTTCCTTGAATTTTGTGAGCTGTTCTGGCAAACGATCGAATCCAAGGAGGAGGAAGCCATGGGAACCCCCAAGCCAATCTCTAGGATGACCTGGTGACCTACGATTTGGGATTGGCATCTGAAGTGGGATGGGAGAAATCTTGTGGGAATGAGCTCTTCACCTGTGGGATCTGACACTTTCTCTAGGTAGATAGGGTCAGAAGTGTAAGTTGTAGGACATCCAGCTGGTGTCACAGAGAATTGCTTGGTGTGGGGAACCCCTCTCCCCCATCTAACTTCAGGAGTGTTGTGAGTGTAGTAGTAATGTGAGTAAAGGAAAAACACACAGGAATGGTGTATTTTTTTCCAACACACTCCCCATTTTATTTAGATAAAGTCTTATGATCCCATTGTTTCCTTCTTCACATCCCTACTCATTACAGGCTTTATTGACTCCTATGTATATTTGCCCTCAGGTTGCCTTAGGCATTTGATTTAAGACCTTTCAAGATCTTTCCTTATTATTTTAATTTTCAAAACTAGAGAATTCACAGTTGTTTATTAGGAATTAAGGATCACATCCAATAAGTCCCAGAATTCTAGTCTTTAAATTCTTACTCATGTTGCCTCTCTCAAATTTAAAATAACCATTTTACATTTTCAGGAATTTTTTTTTTCAGGCTCAGTAATGAAAATATTTAAGCAGAAAGAAAAAAAAGTCACAAAGTGTATGATGTGACATATATTTATTAGGTTTCTGGCACTGGCTCAAATATCAAATTTTAAAAAATCAATAGTATGAGGATATTTAATTTTTTTTTCAGTCAGTGGCATTCCAGGGTTAATGGTTCCCATTTACTAATAAAAGTAAAACAAAAATTAAAAGCAAAATGGTGAACCTTTAATTTTAACTTTAAAAAAATAGGTTGTTAAAAATGAATTATTATGGCTCCTATAAGTGACTCAGAACAGTATGCCAACCTTTTTTTAAAAGTCAGATGTAACATTATTCTGGAAAAATAAAAGATATTTTAACTATTGTACTATGCTAGTAAGATAATTTTTGAACTCACAATGTATAGAATATGCCAACATTACTATGCTTCCCTAGTCTAATGTTATATTATCATATTTAACTGCCCTGGTAGTATAATTACTTCAAAGGTTTGATTCATTAAACCTGTCCCTTACATGACATTCTTTAAAATGAAAAGCATGAAAGATCTCATTTTTTTAATTGTTTCCAAAGCAAGTGAATTCTATGATTTTTCTTTCAGGGTCTCTCTTTTTTTTTTTACTTTTTATTTTTGACTTTATGCTTTTGAAATTAATCACCACATATTCTTGAGGTATTTTTTATGCACTCAAAATCACAAGCCAAATCTAAAATTTTAGCTAATTAAAGTTTCTGACAGGTAAAATATACAAAATATATGAAGGCAGCTTTAAATCCACATGTGATGGTCACTTGAAGAAAATGCAAGTTGGGCTTTAGCTATATATGGAAATATAAAAATCTTTTAACAGGGAGTGTCTTTTTATAAACATTAGGGTATGATTGGGTCTCAATTCAGATTTTTGATCTCATTGCTAGGATTAAGTAGAGATCACATCTTGATACCATAGACTATTATTGGTCAACTCTTTAGTAATATCTTTTATTGTGGACTTCTCATCATTTAGTGATTATTCAAGGTGAACCTGAGACAAAGATCTACTATCTCACTCTAAAATATCTTATTTTATACTGACCCATTTTGTCTTGTGATTCTAGTTGTCTCATGACATTTCTTTAGAGAATTTGTCTAGACCAGTTCTGTCTAATAGAACTTCCTGTGATGATAGAAATGTTCTATATCCATGCTCTCTCATAGGGTAATCACTAGCCACACATGGTTATCGAGTGCTTGAAACATGGCTAGTGTGACTGAGGAACAGAATTTTAAATTTTATTTAACTTTATTTAGTTTACATTTAAATTTAAGTAGTCACATGTAATAATTCTGGTTTCAGTTACAATATATAAAGAACTTGGACATTGTCACTCCTGTCTTGTTTAAACAAGGGGAAAGTTCAACTGCAAATCCATGACTTTTTTGGACTCATGGGAGAACTAAGGTCACAGGGCAAACTGATACCCCCATATCTAGAGAGACAGCTGAATCTTGAGAATTGCAGCCAAGATCTTACCTGGAACAGAAACTGCTGGAGCCATAAGCTGGTAGGGATATTTAGACGGTAACTTTCATGAACTGCTGAGCCTGAATGTGGACTAGTTTGAGTGTATAACTTGTGAGGGCTGCAGTCTTGGGAGACCTCTACATTTTCTTGGGTTTTACCTCCCTAAAACCCACCAGTTCTCCCAATGAAGAGCCAGGATCCCTCTCCTGATTTTGGTAGGAGAAGGGGGAAATAATCATTATGAGATGTATTCAGAATAATCTTTATAACAAATACCTTCTCTCCAAGAGAAAAGACTTTACTAGAGCCTTCTCTGACCTGAAGGAAGTGTATTTCTCCAACTCCAGCCCACTCTAGCTTTCTTGTATGGCCTAAGAAGAAATAAAAAGCTAAGAAAGACTTGTGACATAAGCCCATTGAAAGCCTGAGATTTAATCATAAGGTTACAGAATACTTTTCCACCACCCACACCTTACCACCTTGCCAACATGACTCTGGTATATTAGCAGGGGATGGCAGCTGAAGGAGCTACAAGATGCAGGCTCCATACCCGGAAGAGTTCTCAGGGAACTCTAAAAGAAAATGTCTAAGAGAAAATGGAGCACAAAGACAACAGTGGAGGCAAAACAAGGACCCTAGCAGAATGTGATGTCTCTGGTACCAAGAGCTGTAACAATCATTAAACACAGCCCAAATGCAAGCCAGAATAATATGAAATTTCACACTGCAGTCCTATTTAGGGAAACCTGGGTGGCTCAGTCAGTTAAGCGTCTGCCTTCAGCTCAGGTCATGATCCCAGGGTCCTGGGATCGAGCCCTGCATCAGGCTCCCTGCTTGGTGAGGAGCCTGCTTCTCCCTCTCCCTCTGCCTACTCCCCCAGCTTGTGCTCTCTCTCTCTCTCTGTGTCAAATAAATAAATAAAATCTTTTTTTTTAAAAGTCCTATTTACCTCAGTTCTTATTTTTTTTTTTAAAGATTTTATTTATTTATTTGAGACAGAGAGAATGAGAGAGAGAGAGCACATGAGAGGAGGGAGGGTCAGGGGCAGAAGCAGGCTCCCTGCCGAGCAGGGAGCCCGATGCGGGACTTGATCCCGGGACTCCAGGATCATGACCTGATACCTCAGTTCTTATTAACTGATACATCGTTTCTAGTTTTCAACAAAAAATTATAACGTGCTGAAAGGCACCAAAAAACACATCCTGAAGAGAAAAAAAATAAGCATCAGAACCAAACTCAAATATGATACTGATTTTGGAATAATCAGAGAATTTAAAATAACTATGATTAATATGTTAAGGGCTCTATGGAAAAAATAAATGACATGCAAGAACATATGGGTAATTTAAGCAAAAAAAAAAAAGAAAGCTCTAAGACAGAATCAAAAGGATTCAAAACCACTGTCACAGATATTAAATATGCCTTTGATGGACTCATCAAGTGACTGGACATGAACAGGAAAGCATCCGTAATTTTACACCCATGCATATCACTTTCAAATTGCAGAAAACTAAAGATGGAGATAAAAATCTTGAAAGGAGCCTGAGGAGATTAAAAAATACCTTATCTATAAAGAAACAAGAATGATAATTATAGTGGACTTTTTATCAGAAACCATGCAAGCATGAAGAGAGTGGAATGAAATATTTAGTATCAAAAAACCCCATTACCCTAGAATTCTAAATTGGATAAATTTTCCTTTAAAGAGATGGAGAAATAAAGACTTTTCAGCCAAACAAAAACCAAGGAAATTCTTTGCCAGCAGACCTGTCCTCTAAGAAATGTGAAGTGTTTTCAGGGTTAAGGAAAATGATGTCAGAAAGTTGGATCAAAAAAAAAAAAAAGGAAAAAGAAACTTGGATTGACATAAGGAAAAGAAGAGTGTCAGAGAAGGAATAAATGAAGGAAAAATAAAGTCTCCTATTTTGCTTATTCTTAATTTAAAAGATAACTGCTTAAAATAATAATAATAACAATGCATTAGGTGATTTTAGCATATGTATAAATGAAATTAAGAATAACTGTGTCCTAATGGACTGAAGGGAGGGATTGAGAATTCTCTTAAAAACTACCTTTAGGGGTCACCTGGGTGGCTTAGTCCATTGGGCCACCGACTCTTGGTGTCAGCTCAAGTCAGGTCAAGTTCTCATGGGTTGTGAGTTCGAGCCCTGTGTGGGCCTCCTACTCAGCGGTGGCGGTGGGGGGGCGGGTGTATCCTGTGTGAGGATTCTTGCCTTCTGCCCCTCCCTCCACTCTCACTGTACACTTGTTCTCTCTCAAATAAATAAATCTTAAAAAACAAAAACAACTATCTTCTCTACACACTAAGTGATACAGTGGTATTTGAAAGTGAACTTAGATTAGTTAAAAATGTATATTGCAAACTCTGTTCGTAGAATGCTCTTATTTCAATTTGGTAAGGCCATTCTTTTGTTACATCAACTGTGAGCATGCCTGGAAGAAACAGTGCTAGTACTTCCGTGATATTTCACTATCTTGTTATATGGCCTCATTGTTCAGCCTGTGTATCTGGATGTTACTGAGAATATACAATTTTATTACAAAAGAGATTTAATGGGAAAGGAACATATCATGCAGACAACATACAAAACTTTAGAACATTAACACACAGTCTTCAAACACTGTTTGTACCTGGGATTCTGTTTGAATCGAGTACTAAGAAAAGCCTGGAAAATCCTGGGATTTTTGGGTGTCAAGAGAACTGTCACTTTTATGATTTTAAAAAAAGGACAAACTTGATGAAAAGATGCAGAATTTCAATCATTGAAATATATAAAAAGAACCAAATGAACATTTGGTTGAACTGAAAATATACTGTCTGAAATTAAGAACTCATTTGATGTGTTTGAGAGTAGACTGTTGGGAGGAGTAAGAGACTGAGAAAATCTTCTAGCACAGATTCTTGGAATGTTCAATGTCCTTCCTTCTTCATATCCCATGGTTAAAGGCATAGGGGAGTAGTCACACTTTCTTAGAGCTATCCGGCATTCATTCTATTTGTAATACTTAGTTACAGGTACTGCTGGTCTACACAATGTGGTTTTTATTTAACGGAAAACTTGAATTATAGGCTAGCTAAATGTGTGAAGCTGTCTCTAGAGCCTATAAATATTTGTGTGATCCATGAGTATTCATATCCACATTCAGGCAGCCACCTCCAGTACTGAAACTATTCACTTCTCTTTCCAAATAAATGAAATCCAATCTGTCTATGTCTATGTCTATGTGTATGTCCATGTCCGTATCTGTATCCACATCCACATCCATATCCATATCTATATTTATCTATTCTAGGTATAGATCTATCTGTAGCTATATCCATATCTATCTAAGCCTCTACATCTACATCTATAGCTAGAAAGCCTCTTCCTTGAGCTTGGTCTTTCTTGTGCCAGTCATTATTTCTATTCTGGTGTTACAGAATTAAACTAATCCAGATTTTCCTTTACTGAAGGACTCTATCCTTCCTAATATATCCTACAGAAGTATATGGAAGTTATCTGTGATTATAATTTGCCTTTCCATAATATAATTTAGGAAAATATTCAGTCTTTCATTTTCTTTCTCTTTTTCTTCCCTCCTTCCTCTCTCTCTACCTCATTTTCTCCATCCCTCCCTCCTTTCTTTCCTTTCTTTTTTCTTTTTTTCTCCATCTTTTTCTCTCCCCTTCTCTCATGCACATGCACACACATCACTTCTGATCATCATTACCTTCTCACCATCATTATTTTTATTTCTGCCACATTCAGTAAATAACAAACACCAGTATGATGGCATTTGTAATGCAAATGTATTTATAGATAGATTTGTATTTTCATTTTCCCATGCTATCACCAAAATCCATTTCCATAATTAATTAAGCTCTAACTATAAATGATGACACAATTATTCAAAATATTCAATATATATTACTAGGTTGTTTTCTCCCACATTTTTGGACATATTTGAGGGAATTTGGTGAATCATCAAGTTGGAGAAAGTTTTATCATTATATGTGAACAGTTTAATAAATAATGTCTTGAGAGTTTATAGCATTTTATGGCTTTTAATCAACTTTCATATACATTATTCCAATTACTGTGATCAACTATGTCACTGGATTGATCCAGATGACTGTTAGCCAAATCAGGTAAACAAAACCTTTCTTATTCAACTAGAAACACAGTCAGAGATAGAAATTAAAGCTATTTATTCTGCAAACCCAGAAAGCATGACTGTAGTATCTTTCACCAGCACAAATACCCAGTTGTTGAAAGGTTTGGACACTCCAGAACTTCATGCAAAGTACCCTCCTCACTCCTAACCCCAATTCTTCATAGAGCCACAGTCCCATCATTGACATAGATTCCAGAATTCCCAAATTTAATTCAGAATGCCAAAAACCTAAATTTATGGTATTCACACCATTTTAAGCTTTGATCTATCTTTTAAATTGGAAAACACATGGCATGGCAGTCAGAAAGCTTGTATGCAACTACAAAGTGTCCAGATGATTCTACCTTTCTCTAATTTTATCTGATGTTCATCTTAATTCATTTTTTTCCTTTTTTATAACATAAATTTAAACCAGTGAAAAATATATCCAAGGGCAATAAGAAGTATCTGAGGTTGTAACAAAAAGTATGTATGTTTAACTTTATCACTAAGAAATAATGAATTGGTGATGCAATTCATCAAGACTATGCATTACTTCTAACATTAAAATAATAAGTATGTCTAAAATCCTGTTGATACAAGGCTCACTTATGAAACTGTAACACTGGATTCACCCATTCATTTTTTCAACAGATACTGGCTTCCTATTAGGTCCTAAATTAAAGTACTATGCTAAGGATTAAGATGTTGGAGACATGAATAGAATTTGGATCCTGACTTCAGTAGAAGATAGTTTAAGGTACAAAGAGTAATTTGAAATACCATGGGAGACTTTATATGGTATAAGAGAACAAGTGAAACAGATTTAGTGAGTGTAATTACCCTGGCTCTGCAAACCTGTTTTGGGAGACATTTCTATAAATTACACTGTTTTAAATCATCTTACAGACATATAGGTCTACCAATGCATTTCGTCTTATACAACCCATCTTATATTCTAATTTCTCATGTCTTACTCCATCCTATGATTTTTGGAAGGGAGTTCTAGAGAAGAGTGGTTTTATTTATTTATTTATTTATTTATTTAAAAATTTTTTTTAAAGATTTTATTTATTTATTAGAGAGAGAATGAGAGACAGAGAGCACGAGAGGGAAGAGGGTCAGAGGGAGAAGCAGACCCCCCGCTGAGCAGGGAGCCTAATGCGGGACTTGATCCAGGGACTCCAGGATCATGACCTGAGCCGAAGGCAGTCGCTTAACCAACTGAGCCACCCAGGCGCCCGTTGAGAAGAGTTGTTTTTAATAATTTTTTTCCTCCTTGACTCAACTTAAGGGTTAGTACATCATCTTTCAGAGTGCAAAGCCAGGGACACAGCAGATATTCTATGAGTAAATGCTTAAGAATAAATTTTACAAATGATGCTAAAGTTCTGAGGATGCAAACCTTGTTGGCTGATAGAGGATAAAGGAGAGAGAACTTAAATTTTAGTCACTAATGGTACAGAATGAAGTCATGGACATTTGGGCTGATGATGAGCCAGCAAAAGTAATGTCATGGAAACAGAAGAAGTGGTTGGAGAGTCTTTACACCTCCCCAGAATATTTGATCATCAAAACAACAGAGCAAGTGCTTTGTTTGAGGGCTGGTCCCTAGAGTCACAAAAGGAGTGATGAAGGAATTACAATTTATTTTGCTCTGCTGCAAATAGTTTCTACCTCAGAAGTTAGCGACTCCCCTTGCCAGGTCATGAATTCAAATAGATGAATATTTAGAATCTATAACATTGAAAGTTTAACTTACATTGTACAGTGTTTATGGGTAAAATTTCAGACATCTACACAGTAGAGGAAATCTTCCTCTCCAGCATGTCCATTATGATATGAGGATGATTAAGGGCCATTAAGGTTTCACCCTGTTTTGAAAATATATATTAAAAATAGACTCAGCAAGAGTGTGTCCCTTTATTTATTTAAAAACATGATGCATGAAATATAAAGTTAGGATAGCATTGTGAAAATTATAGTAGACACTAATCAGATATTCTTCAAACAGCAGATTGCAAAAGTACAATTTAAAAGTCACATTGTTGAGGCCATGTCTAATTTTTTTCTAATAATGTTTGTTCTATTAGTAATACTTAAAGACTGGATAATGTAATTAATATAAATGAAATTTCAGATTTAGAGAGAAAAATAATCATAGTTGCCAAAAATATATTCCTTTCATTTACATTATACCATTATGGAAAAATCTTTGTATCTCTTTAATGAGCTTGTCTCTAAAGAGAGGACAGTAGTGAATTCTGAAGACAAGTGATATTTGGATAATCAAAAGAGAAAAAATGCAAGGCAGGGTTGTTCTATAATAATATGTTATTGATTCAAAGTATAATTTTAAGACTGAGTAGTTTTTTCTAAGAAGTGGATTAGTTTCCTGTTTTGGAAAACATGTATATAAAAATAAGTTATATAATATTTTGAATTCCTTAGTTGAATTAGCTTTACAGTCCTTACTGGCATTTCTGATATTTAAATGTTTAAATCCTTCTACATTGTTTTTATTATTTTTTTATTAAAGATTTTATTTATTTATTTTTCAGAGAGAGAGAGAGCAGAAGCAGGGGGAGCGGCAGGTAGAGGGAGAAGCATGCTCCCTGCTGAGCAGGGACCCCGATGCGGGGCTCAATCCCAGGACCCTGGGATCATGACCTGAGCTGAAGACAGATGCTTAACTGACTGACCCACCCAGGCGTCCCCCTTCTACATTGTTTTTGTTTCATTTAAAGAGTTATTAAAATCTTGGTTGATTTATTTTAAATGTCATAATTTGTCTAGAATGATTCTAAACTAGAATTTTCCTTATAATTAACATAAACATCCCCAAATCTAGGAGAATTGTTTACTCTGATTCAATACACATTCCCCAAATAGTTTTATTTATTTATCTATTTATTTATTTATTTTATTATGTTATGTTAATTACCATACATTACATCATTAGTTTTTGATGTAGTGTTCCATGATTCATTGTTTGTGTATAACACCCAGTGCTCCATGCAGTACGTGCCCTCTTTAATACCCATCACCAGGCTAACCCAACCTCCCACCCCCTGCCCCTCTAGAACCCTCAGTTTGTTTCTCAGAGTCCATAGTCTTTCATGGTTCGTCTCCCCCTCCGATTCCACCCCCTTCATTTTTCCCTTTGTGCTATCTTCTTCTTCTTCTTCTTCTTCTTTTTTTTAACATATAATGTATTATTTGTTTCAGAGGTACAGGTCTGTGATTCAACAGTATTATACAATCCCCAAATAGTTTTATTAGGCAATCTCTTTTAAGAGAAAAACACAAAAAGAAGTTCATCCAAATAATAGAAAGATCATAAAAAGATCCACGTACCTTACATTTTACCTTATTTAACATTTATTTAACAAATTTTGAGGAGCTCAAGGCCCTTCTCTGTGATATTTTCAGTGATTCTGGTAACAGACTTCTGAGGTACTGTGGACAGAAGAATTGTCACACCCATTTCATAATTACATGAGGAAATGAAGGTGAAGGTATTGATGATATACAGAATCAAAGAACAAATGGAAATAACCAGATCTTATTTAGCCTTCTTAGCTAGTCATGATTTCATAATGTCTTTCTCTAGGGCTAGGGATAGTTAATGCAGTTCCTTTGGGGACAAAATTCTACATAGAAACTTTGCCTTTTATTTCTTTCTCTCTTTTCAAAAACAACAAACCAACCCAACTTTAATGGGAGCTGAAGGAAAAAAAAAAGAGAGAAAAGAGAACATTTCAAACTAACATTTCCAGCCATTATTTTATTTAATGGCAACATATTTCATTTCTTCTGTTAGATGCAGTCACAATTTACACATTCAAGATCCAAATTGCAGCCACAGTAAAAAGAATATTTTCTATTTATATTTTATAAGAACTGGGCTTATGGTGAGATGAAATGAAAAGAGCTATAGTGTTTAAAACAAACAGACAAACACAAACAAACAACAACAAAAACAAGCAAGAATATTCCCAAGGTTCCATTGGGAAAGGTGACCTAATAACAATGAAATTAGAAAGATACCATTGTGATAGATATACTGGCTCAGAGATTTGATCCTCAAAGTATTTGCAGGTTGGAAGGAAAATTACCTGTCTTGGACCAGAGTAAAAATTAAAAAACTTTCTAGTAACATTACCTATTCAACTAGTGAAGAGAAATACATCAGCCTCAGCAAGGATGAGAAGAATCCCTTGAATAGCAACAAAGTAATTATTACCTTCTGTGAAATCAGCTCTCCTCAATGCAACCACAAAACCCTAAATTAAAAAGTAGGAAGAAACAGTTTGGCTTTATAGTCTCCAAAAAGATACAGCTATATACAACAACAACAGTAACCAACTACAGGAGAAAATCTTAGATCAGAAATAGAGTGTACTAACAAAGTCATGTTAAGAAACAAGACTAAAAATTAATTGCTTCAACAATTAGGTATTTATTTATTTTGTTTTTTGTTTTTTTAGAGAGAGAGAAAGAATGGCATAGGGGTGGGACAGAGGGAGAGGGAGAGAATCTTAAGCAGGCTTCATGCTCAGTGTGGAGCCAGACCCAGGGCTCCATCTCATGACCCTGAGATCATGACCTGAGCTGAAATCAAGAGTGGGATGCTTAACTGACCCAGCCATCCAGGAACCCCATTTAGGTATTTAATAGTACAAAAAGCAATCAACTTTTCTGTATCACTTTGCTAGGGTTGCTATAACAAAATGTTGCACACTTGATGGCTTAAACAACAGAAATTTATTTTATCACAGTTTTAGAGGCTGAAAGTCCAAGCTTCAGGAGTTGGTAGGGTTGGATTCTTCTCAAGGATCTCTCCTTGGCTTGCAGATGGCTACATTCTTACTGCCTCTTCACATGGTCATGCATTTGTGCGTGTCACGGATGTCTCTTCCTCTTCTTCCTCTTCTTCTTTTTTAAGATTTTATTTTTGGGCGCCTGGGTGGCTCAGTCGGTTAAGCGACTGCCTTCGGCTCAGGTCATGATCCTGGAGTCCCGGGATCGAGTCCCGCATCGGGCTCCCTGCTCAGCGGGGAGTCTGCTTCTCCCTCTGACCCTCCTCCCTCTCATGGTCTCTGTCTCTCATTCTCTCTCACAAATAAATAAATAAAATCTTAAAAAAAAAAAAGATTTTATTTTTAAGTAATCTTTATACCTAAGGTGGGGTCTCGAACTGAAAACCCTGAGCTCAAGGACTGCATGCTCTACTGACTGAGCCAGCCAGGCACCCTTTTTCTTCTTGAAGACACTAGTCGTAGTGGATTAGGGCCACACCCTAGTGGTCTCATTTGAACTTAATCACCTCTTTAAGGACCTACGTCTAAATTTGGTTATATCTGAGGTATTAGATAATGTAATTACGGGACTTTATAAATTTGGGGGGGCACACAATTCAGGCCATAACACATTCCCCCCCACTCTAAAGACAAGAAAGACTGCTTTCATAATAAATCATTCGACACTAAATCATTTTCCCCTCCTAACTCCCAATTACTAACTTTCTTGATTTCAAAGAAACACAGAAATCAGGTTTTAAAAACTTTATAAACTTGCTAAGAGCATTAAAAAAAAAAGCAGGTGCTATGGGAAAGTAAACCACAACTGCTAATAGAATGGAGATGTTCTTTTCTCTGCTGATTGTGGGCCATTTTTTTTCTACAACAGAGAGAATGCTTTTGTGATTTAAAGAACAGCCTATGGAAATGTTAAGAAAGAATGCTTCCTCAGCATGCACCACACCCTTCCATATCGCACAGCGGGCAAGCCCTTTGGAGGACCGCCTGACCTCAGGAGAGAATTTCCATGAGGTCTAATTCAGTGCCAATCTCTGTCTTCCAATGTGCATAGACAGGACTTGTCCAGTTACAGTGATTGGTTCAGAAGTGAACACATCAACTAATTTGGTCCAAGTAGAATGAAGTGTGGAATTTTTGACCATTGGGAAAAGGGAAGTTCTCTTTCTATTTGGACAATGTACTGTTGGAAGTGATGCCCACAACTGCAAGTAGCCATTTTGCAATCATGGGGAAAGTAAGTCCAAGAATGAGGCTTTTCCTGGAAGAAAAAAAGAGCTGATGGAGTTGGAAAGAAACTAAATTAGACTTGATCAGACTGTACCCAAAGCCCCTCATCTCTGGACTCCTAAATTATGTAAGCTAATAAATTTCTTTTACTTTTTAAGAGAGCTTAAGATGTGCCCTCTATTATTTACAACCCAAACCATCTCTACCAATATAACTTATAATTTCCAACTAACAACCCAAGTACTATTTGTTTGCCTTTAAAAAAGTATTGTTGTAAAACAAGAAATACTATGATTTTAAAAAGTAAAACTTGGCTGGATAATTGTGGCTATATAGACAATTAAGGGTTCTAGGACTGAAAGTTCAGAATTAACAGTAATCACCATTTGGGAAAATGATTTCTTTACTTTCCCTCCCTATATTTCTTTCATTTTTGCTAATACCCATCTCCAAGAAGCAAGATGACTATTAGTAAGGTGATAACTATAAAATACTTTGATTTCTGATTTAGAGAGTAATATAAAGTATATCATTAGATATAAAAGCAAATATTGTGTCAAATGAGATTAACCATTGGATTGAAACCATCTATTCCACTTTTTCCCATTTGTCTCACTGAAAACTAGGTGTGAAATAAGGTTAATGAGGTAGAAACATACAGTCTGATAATCAAATCTAGAAACAAAAGATACATGGAGTAGTTCCCCCTTCAGGAAAATTAAAAATTCAATCATTTCCTCCAGGATCAAGATTGGCTGCTGGCCATTACTAGCAAAAGAAATATTTTTGAAAGAGGCAGGAAATTAATTCTATGGCACATAAAAATAAAGACATTCTATGTTTTTTAAATGACAGTAATGATTCTTAGATTCATAACTGAAAGCCATAAAGAAACTCTGAGAAAGTGAGATCCAAGACATAATAATAAATGACCTCAGAAGTGGGGACTGAATTTCCCATATTCTCATTTAATAAGTTACCATTTCTTTCTTGTTTGAGTGAAGAGCTTTGCAGTGAAGATCTTTGTGGAGATGGTCATTATCAAGATACAGATAACTTTCTAGTGTAAGTCATATGATTTCATACTTTCTTAGCTTAATTCTGTCTGATTTCTCTTACTTTTCAGGATATTTCCCCATTTCATACTTAGAAAGGTATTTGGAAAGTATTGATAACTCTCATGTTGTCTACGTATAGGGAACCCTATACACTGAATTTAAAAAATGATACATCAGTTTTTCTAGTTTCCCAAAATATAGGTGAATGCAAGGCATCAGTCAATGCCTAATGTCCTGCTGTGATTTAAAGAAGCCAAAATGAAAGAACGAAGAAGTGGGCTCTGACAGGACACAGAGCACATCCTGGATGAGTTGAGAGCAATCCATTCTCAGATGATCTGATTTGATGCTCTTCAAAAATTGTTTACAGGTATTTACAGAATTTAGATTCTTGAAAATTTACCCACAATTACATACAACAGTAAAATGTTTTTCTGGCAGCTTTACTGGGATATAATGGACATATAACACTATGGAAGTTTAAGGTGTACCCCGTAATGATTTGATTAATATGTAGATATTGCAAAACAATTACCAAAGGGAGATTAGTTAACACATCCATCAGCTCACATAGTGACAATTTGTGTGTGTGTATGTGTGGTGAGAACTTTTAAGACTTACTCTATTAGCAACTTTCAGATATACAATACAGTCAAGTATTTTTGTAAGTATTCCAGTTTGATACCACTTAAGAGATGGGAAAAAATGATGGGCTTGATTTAAGGCACTCTATTTTGTTTATTAATGGGAAGAATTAATAACTCCTCTATAATACCTAAAATTTCTATGTCCTTTTAGTGCTGTTCCTAACTAGGTTTCAAGTTTCCACAGAAGATACCCAGATGAAGCTTGCCCACCCTCTGGGAGGCAAAGCTCAACTTTCATTAAACTTCGCATACGGGAAATGAAAACACTTCTCATATCATGCTCTTCAGGTATTGCTTTTAATACATTTTTAGCAACATTCTCCTGAAAGACAGTAATTCTCCATTTTCAACTCTATCAACTGACTGGGCAGTAATATTCAGTTGTTTGTACTTGGCAGAACATTCATAGGCAAAAACACAGCAAATCATTGTCTAAAAGGACAGTACCTAGTGACTCAGGGTTCTGTGACCCTAAGGAGACCAGCACATAGATCAGTGTCAGTGCAGTCCCTTCATCTTAAATGTTCATGGCTAGACACAAGATTGCATCAGGATATTTTATGAAGGTATAATTATCTAGAATTGTTCAGTCCCACCCCATTGACTCATTTATTCAAGAAATACTTACTGAACAATTGGTATAGTCCAGGACCTAGGCCTCCAAGGATGAACAAAACAGACATAGCCCCAGCCCTTCCCTACCTCCCGCCCAGTGAGAGAGACTGGGAGTAAAATGAGCACTTAGACTCACTGTGAGGAGGGCCACAAGGGTGCCAGATGCCTGTGGGAGGGACATCCATGTTTTAAATCTAGGTCAGTATTCAAATCCAAACCTCAGGGATCAGGTCTGGGCTGAATTTATAGACTTGGGTGTCACCAGCATATACAGTGTTTAATGAGTAAAACCGTGACAGAGGAGGAGATGACCCATAGAAGGGCCAGTGTCCAAAGACAGAATCCTGGGTCACACCAGACTTTAAAAGACAGACTCCTTTCCTAGGCTTCTCAGATCGTAATGCTGACCTCACCCTAAGTAAAGATGGGAACAATTTCAGTGGCACTAAATATATCACTAAAATGTTTTCCATAGACTCTGGCATCAAGCGGACCTGTGAATAAGAGAGTGCCCTCTGATCTCTGAATGCTTCTCAACTTCAGCTTTCTAATTTGTTACTTGTATTTCTTCAAGATTGCCATTGTTTTCTACCTCAAATGATGGAGCTTGAGATATCCTTTGATGGTGAGAAGTAGGCTCTGGTGATTAAAAATAGTTTCAAAGCACACAGTGAGGTCTTGATTATGTGACTTCTATTGTATTAGATGGTTGCTTCCTGGAGAAGTCAAAGGATAAATTATTCCTTAGGTCCAAAAGATCCTAGCTGGAACTCAAAGCTCATGAGAGAGGAGGATAGTGAAATCTGTACATAACAAAACACTGTTCACAGTTCTGTGTAACAGGTCTCTTGAGGATTTAGGGGAGTTTTGTTCTGCGTACCTTTGCAGGTGAACTAGCTATGGTTTGTGTTCCAGTACGCTGCAGCAAGTAGGAAGGCAAGACTGATCTCTTTACCCGATCAATCTTTCAGGAATGCTAGTCTTCTTAAAGTATGTCTGCATTTGATCTGATAACCGACAAACAATTTCACTTCACCTTAGGCAGCAAAGACAAGAAAGGAAAGTATCATTTCTCACATTCTCTTTGATAGATTTTCTTCTCTTTCTCTTAAAGTGAGATTATCTTTTTCAGACATTGTAATATACTTTGGGGGGAAAAACCCCCAAATTTCTACTATAAATACTCTACAATGGCCTGACCCACGGAATGAGACTCATCTTGAAGTAGAAGTTACCCTAAGGATGACTCGCTATCAAGTTTATTCCAAGCAGTTAAGCCTCAAGGAAAGCAGGGTTCTCCTCCCTTTCCTCTAGTCTAAATTTAACATCTATTTTAGCCTTCAAATGATTTTAGGTTAAAACATTTTCTTGCTGTTAGCAAGTGTGCCAACTTTGGTAATCATACATCCAAGATATCAATTAGTGTTCTTTTTGGTATCTGAACATCTAAATTATGGAATCACACCTTTCTTTTCGTAGCCACACTGATAACGATAATTAGAAAGCTGGTATCAGTGGCATAGCTCAAACCTTGAGATGAATTAAATATTTGGCTATTATAAAATTTCAGAACCTAAAACAGGAACAAAGTGGGAGTTGTTAGAATGTTATCTTGCCTCTGCCCCCAATCCTAGGGAATTATGTATGCCTTTTATTATCATTATTGTTACCTGGCCAGCTGTACAGAGCTCAGGTAGAGAGAGGTGGTAATTGTTCACAGATCTGGGGTATTCCTGGGGTATTTTTTTTTTTAAGATTTTATTTATTTATTTGAGAGAGAGAATGAGAGACGGAGAGCACGAGAGGGAAGAGGGTCAGAGGGAGAAGCAGACCCCCGCTGAGCAGGGAGCCCGATGTGGGACTCGATCCCGGGACTCCAGGATCATGACCCGAGCCGAAGGCAGTCGCTTAACCAACTGAGCCACCCAGGCGCCCCAAAGAGGTAGTCTTTCTATCATGCATTGCTGCTGCAGGTGGAATGCAGGTCGATTTTCAGTGGCACATGGATTTGGTGCTAGGGCTGTGCTGTTGATCTGGCATCACGTCCTTCAATCCATCTTCCACACTGCTGCTAGAATAACTCTCCTGCTCTGTCATTCCCCTTCTCAAAGTCTTGCGTGCCTCGTCACATGTGATGATTGTGTCTGTGTCAGGCATCCAAGATGCTCCGCTCTCTAATGCCTTATAGCCCACTGCTCTGTTTCACACACTATGAGGCTCAGGTGAAACACAGGAACTGCCTCCCACCTCCCTCACCCCCCAACTTTTCCTCACATTGCTCTCTGTGTATTTGGAAGCTGGATCCTCCTGCCCTCCCTGCCCCGATTCCCACACTTACAGTCCAAGCCTACAAACAATGCTATTTTCTTTACAATGACTTCCTGATCCCTGATAGCATCTTCTGAATTTTCATGGTATTTTATCTGAAAGTCTCTAATTTGTGCCATTTTCTCTCCTGTCTTGTGGTAATTATTGGATATGTCTTATCTCTCATCAAAAGAACAAGGTCCAGGTGGGCAGAAATTATCTTCTGCCCTAGAAGTATAATTCTTAAAAATTCAGGCAAAGAAAGATGTGCTTTGGATGGGACTCAGAGCTGTGTTTTTTTTCCTAGCAATGTTCATATTTCAGTAAGGTTTATTCTCGTTTCTGCTGATGACTGTGAATAACTACATTTTACCTGATGTTGATAGTATAGACCTGATTTGAGGCAATCAAATGTCTGTGACTTAGTGAAAGGAGAATGTTTTTTCAAGAAAGGTTGTACCGAGAAGGCATTTGTTTTAGGCATTAAAATATTTAACCATTTTGGGTTAAAAGCATCATGGAATAGTTTTTAAGTCAATATTTTAATTTTACTTTCAAAATGTTCCATTGTGGTTTTCAATACTTTTATTGTCCATCTTAAACTCTATTACATGTCATCTAAATTAGCAATCATGTTCCTCATTAAAACAAATGCACTCTGGTGGTGGTAGAAGAACTAAAGTCAATTTAGCAAAATGCATGGAGTACTGACTGTGTAGGATGATCATAGGGAATTATATAATGAAAGCAGTCTATTTGCTCAAGTAGCTCAAAATCTAACAGCCCAAGTTTTAAGGCACAGTCTCAAAATGCAGTTGGAGAACATTTTGTTGGGATTTATATGCACATATAGAGTCAGAATAAAGACTTCAGATTTGTTTAAATATTCACTTATCATACCACCATAGGAGTAGGTATTTTTTTCTTATTTTAACATTTTCTCAACCCTACTGCAAAATATATAATTGAAGCAATATATAGCTTGGACAATACAAAATCGTTACAATTTGAGTTTCTCCAAGGCCTCTCCAGCCTTAGGAGTATTTAACTGTTCTCAGACGGTCAGTGATGTTATCAAGAACCCAGAAACAAGTAGCCTTTGTAGTACATTTCTGTAGCTTTTCTGATTGTGCCATGTTATTTTTACTGAAAGCAAACAGTAAAATTTGAAAAAGTCTGAGCCTGTTCTTGATGCACTACAAAGCACTTATACTTTATCCAACTCAATGATGAAACTTTTTTGATGATTATTTATTCATGTTTTGATTATCTGGTTTTTGATGGTGGTTGTTGACTGGCTTCTACCCTCTGAACTCTCCAGAGCTCTTAGAATCAAATAACTTTGGAGATAGGAGGCACTTGGTGATCTATCCAGTCCTAATTTCCCATTCTCTAGGGAAGAATCTGAGACCTAGAGAGGCTAATGGCCCATTGTCACTCAGTAATTTAGTAATTTACGGTAACTAGAACCTAGATTTTCGCATTTCTCACTTAGTGATTGATTAGTCTACTATGAAAAGCAGTTAGGAAGAATTCTAGTTGTCATCAACCTTGTGAGGTCTATGGTGAGTTAAACATGATTTTTAATGAAGGACTGGCCTTTGATTAATTGCACATGTGCTGCCCAGCTTCAAACTTTTTCTTCCCAACATAAATGTTTCTTTGAAGGATTCTCTTTGTAGTTGTCTCAAACTAATTTTCCCTTCGGGGCTCTTTATCCCATGTTCAGTGGTTCTTTTACCTTTATCTCTGATGTGAAGCCTTATCAAATGTACTTTTTTCCCCTAAAATATTAACTATATCTCAGCCACTAAATATCTTTTATCCAGAATGGCTGTGATATGTTCAAAGAAGTCCTGCAGATTAGTTATGCAAGCCTGAATCCATCATGACTAGTATTCATCAAGTGATGCTTTACACTCTGCGTGAGACGATTGTTTGACCAACCCCCTGGGGTCTTCCTCATTTCAATTAGCACATGCATGAAGGACGGAGAGAGAAGAAATCTTCACTCTGGGTGCTACTACTGTCAAATGTCCCTATTGCTTTTAGATCTATGAAGAAGTCTTCTGTTTTTAGGTTTAAGATCTGCAATTATGTGCTTCTCGAAACTTAGCTTTTCTCAGAGAACACACTGATGTCTCTAGTATTTCTATATTGCACAGTTACAGTTGCTTATGCTTTTCTTTTGCTTTAGAATAAAAATGAAGATAATAGGTATTGTACAAGTTGGGAGAAAAGATTGTGCTACTCTGATATTGGATAAGAAAAAAAGGGAGAGAGTGGACGCCTGGGTGGCTCAGTTGGTTAAGCGACTGCCTTCGGCTGAGGTCATGATCCTGGAGACCCTGGATCGAGCCCCGCATCGGGCTCCCTGCTCAGTGGGGAGTCTGCTCCTCCCTCTGACCCTCCCCCCTCTCATGTGCTCTCTCTCATTCTCTCTCTCTCAAATAAATAAATAAAATCTTTAAAAAAAAAAAAGAAAAAAGGGAGAGTGGCTTTATCTCTTATGTGAGAAGGTAATTGTGTTTTTACTGACTGTTACTCTTTGGCCTGTGAATTCTTTGCACTCTATTTAATTTCTGGAAGAGAGGCATTTGCGTGTAAGATATTTTATATTTCATTATGAAATAATAAGAGAGCTAAAGCAAGCTTGATTAAACTATAGCTATCCAAAGATAGAGAATTTTTAGTTCCAAATTTAGTGTTGTGCAATAGGGCTTGTCAATTAACAGCAATAAAAGTGGCTGGAGCAGACCCATGAGCATATTTAGCTGACTCCTGGATGCATTCTTTGCAATAAATTTAAAATTCATCTTATCATTTTATAGTAAATGAAAAACTTTCACCAAATAGTAATGTTCTTTTTATGGTAACATGAAAAAGAATGGGAGGGTACATAAAATAGAAATATAAAGAAATCCCTTCGGCTTCTTTCTGCGACAAAGTGGCCTTACAGAATTAATTTATTCCTCTTTAACTGCAGTTCCAAAGAGGAAAAGCAAAGAATGTTTACTATATGCCTGAGGCATCAAGAGAATTTTTTTTTTACTCTCATCAAATTAGCCTATTTTTAGGAAGTTTAGATATTTAAATTGGATTATGAAGATATGACTCCTCATGTTTTCCTTTAAAGTTCCAAATGTGTCATTTTTGTGTTTAAATTAGAGGCACATTTTATATTTGGTTTGTAAAAGGTAACCAGCATCATTGATAAGCACTTTCAGTGTTGACTGCATACTAGATAATAAAGTAGATTAAAGGTTCTTGAGTTGTCTACAAACCAGTAGAGTGATAGGATACACATGAAAAAGGAAATTGGAAATGTCTTTGGAACTATATTTATTTAAAACATATTTCTGAACCCTATTTAAGAGGAACCATATCAGGCCACTTAGGTGAGGGTACAAAACTATGTGGTCTACAGCAGCCCATGCTGTTTATAAACTCACATCTAATGAAATAAGGCAGGTTATTTCTCTTCTGCTCAAAACTAGTTTCCTATGTCACTCTAATTAGAAGTCAAATGTTCATGGTGTCCTAGTGACCTCTAAGACTTAACAGAATAGGCACCTCCCACTCCCATCCCATCCTTGCCACTGCTTTGATGTGCGTTTTCAACACAAGCTTTCTCACTGTTACTCTGGAAACCTGCCTCAGGGCTTTTGCACATCTGCTTAAATGCTTTCTCAGGTATCCACAAGGATAGCTCCTTCACTTACTTCTTCATTCTAATCCTGAGTCAAAATCTCCTCAGTGAAGCCTTCTTTGACCACCAACTCTAAAATCAAAACCCATTCCCATACCTCATATATTCCTCCATATTTATCTTCCTTAGCATTTATTATGACCCAACATACTATATATTGTGCTTATTTATTTATTACATTGCCCATTTTCAAATAGATTACAAAATCTTTGATCTTGGGAAATTTTGTCTTCTACATTCCCTACAGTGTGCCTGAAAAGAAACACTGCCACACCGTAGATGCTCAGTAAATATCTGCCTAATGAATGAATAAATAATAAGACAAAGAGAACGTGTTCACTGATAGCTATGACATAATAAATCAATTGTAAATAGTATAAGCAGGAAATGGATATAGTCTTTAAATTGTGGAATTCTATAGATCTGTGTTTTGGGATGGCCTTTGTGAGTGGAATACTTTTAATCTCTGTTGTATTTTCTGTAAAATGGGTTTATATGGTTAATAAACTACCTTCTTTCTCCCCTAAATACTAATGATAGAGCACTGTTATTTCTTTAGATTTTTTCATTTTAAAGAGAAGCTAGGAATGTATCTATTCTTTTCTGAGAGAAATTATGAAAATACATCAATTGTTAAGAATAATTCCACTTTAAAATATGCAATGTTTGATAATAGATCTCAAATATGAAATTAATTTCTCCTTTTCTAATCGGCCTCCTCCTATTTGGAGTCTTAATAGCTGAAATAACAGAGATCCATTGTGTTTTTAATCAAATTAGCAGGCAGATTTCCTCCTTTATTGCCCTCCCATAAAAATCTATTTAGCATAAAATAAGGATGCTGTAACGTTTCCAGGCAATATTTGATTATGTACAGGCTTAAATGCTTCCAATTCTAACCAATTATTGGAGGGTGCATCTAATTATATCTTCACTTCTAATTCAGCAATCTGTTTTTCCAGTTGTTTCAATCTGGCATATCACTCTTTTCTCCTATCAGCAGAAAAAAAAAAAGATATAATAGACCCGCATAGCATTGATCAAGCAATTTCCCTAAATGAATAACTGGTGTTCTTTATGAGCAACACTGGAAGCTGCAAACAAATATCATCATTCGTTCAACTAATTGGGGAAAAATTCACTAAGGAAGAAAGAGGATTTAAAAACTAACTTTCCACAAAAATGAGAGTCACGGATGATGTAACAAACAGGTTGCCATTAATGAGCATGTATATGTGTGCCTGTGTGTGTAAAAGGTGCAATAATACAGCTAGGTGAGAGTACTGAAGTGGGTAGAGGGAAACAGGAGACCCCACGTGGACAGGAAGAACACACTGATAAACAGCTTACTGTTTATCTGGAAAGCCTTACCTTACCCTCGGTAAGTTGAGGCTTTCTGAGACAGGTGCACAACCAGAGTTCACTATTGTCAAGGAGCAAAAGCAAAGCAGATGGGTGCAGTGGAGTGGGGGGGGGGGGGAATCTGCTTAAATTATTGCCCTCTGTCGGGGCACCTGGGTGGCTCAGTTGTTAAGCGTCTGCCTTCGGCTCGGGTCATGATCCTGGAGTCCCAGGATCGAGTCCCACATCGGGCTCCCTGCTCGGCGGGAAGCCTGCTTCTCCCTCTCCCACTCCCCCTGCTTGTGTTCCTGTTCTCGCTGTCTCTCTCTGTCATATAAATAAATAAAATCTTAAAAAAAAAAATTATTGCCCTCTGTCATATGGTCCCTTCCTGGTTTCTAACAAGGCAGTGTGATTCCCACTTATTTCCTTTGTTCAAAAAGACACATGACGTTGCAATCCTGTCTAAAATTTCAATCCACTCACCAGATTCATATCTTTATATTTTAAAATAATCTTGTTGAGCAAATAAGGGTAGTGCAACAGTTGTGAATGGCCCTGTCTTAGCACTGACCTATACTAAGGATATGGCATACCTGAGGGTTGGAAGTTGAGGCATGGGGAAAGGGTGCTCAAAAGCAAGAAGGAAGATAGGAAGAACCGGAGGGAGGGAAAGGAAGGAGGGGAGGAAGAGAGGGAGGGAGGGAGGAGCGAAGAAAAGAAAGAACTATATGACTTACCTGCTTTGAAGAAAATATCTCCTTGTCTAACCATTAATTTCTATCTTATCGGGGCCCTCATCATCCTTACTTTGTGGCCATACTGACCTGCGCTTACAGTTTTCTAGGGACACTGAAGCAGTTCCTGTTTCATCATCTCTCCTCATTTTCCTCTCTCTGCCGGGAATGCCACATTCTAGGACACATTCCCTAAGCCTCCAGACCACTCTGACCACTCTGTGCCTGATGCCTACACCACCCACTCTCCACTGTTCTTTCTTACTGATTGAAATCAATTTGCCAAGTAGGAGTTTGCATGTGTACTTTCCTTCCTTGGACAAGACACCACTCAAGGCAAGGAGCTATACTTTTGTGGTCTTGTTTTTTCAGTAGCTCACACAGTGCCTGGCAAACACTGTACACTCAGTGAAGGCTTACTGAATTAATGCCTGTGAAGAAATCTCTCAACTTCCCTAAATTGTTCTGCTATTGTGCAGGCAAGATAACAGCATAGGTAGTATTTGTGAGCACTTCTGTGTTCCTCAGCACTGAGGGGAGCAGTTACATTCTGTATGTCATTTCATCTTCATAGCTAACTAAATGGCTCTCAGTACCTGCATTTTCAGGCATGGAACTTGGAACATAGGTGTAGAGAGGCTAAGGAACTTGTCCAAGCTCATGCAATTACAAAAAATGCACAAAATCAGATCAGGAGGCAGTGTAGTAGATGAGAATTCTTTCTTTCAGGTTAAAATCGTCTTGGTGTCTTTTCTAGCTGTGACATTGACTGTTTATGGCATTTAGGGAAGGACCTCAAACTTCAGTATATTCAAATTCTGTCTTTCTGAAATACAGGCAAAATATCTGCTTTGTCAAAATCATAGGACTTCTATGAGGTGATATGACTTAATCAAGGTGAAAATATTCTTTAAAATACTATGTTGCTTTCATTTTAAGTTTATTATGATAAAAACTTGATAATTCTATGTATTCTCCCCATAGCTATGCTCTTTCTTAGGTAAAAATAACACTAACAAGAAAATAATAACAATAATGAGAAACCCATATTAGCACAATATACAGCCATGGAGTGCTAATATGTAAATTCTACTCTCTACACATTGTATGTATATTTTAATGAGATTTTTGAAGATTCACAAACAAAATAATGTATCTTGATCCTTCAAGTAGATTTTCTTTTCTGTAGTAAGACAACCTCTGATTTAGGATCAGATTCATCTGGTCATACTGTGTTCATTAATGATGAACCTCTAAGTAGCTCCTAATTCAAGTCTGTTTTGATTCTAATCACTTCTCTCTGTAGCTCTTCTGGGATTTGGTCTTTTGTTCACTTTTGGCAAATTGCAGCCTGCTTTTTCTCTTAGACTGGACACTGACTGCTTTTTCTCTTAGATTGGACACTGACATAGTCTAGCCTTTTACTGGTCATTGCTCTTATTTATAACTTGATCATGTTTCCTTTTTTCCTATTTATGGCCAGAAGGAAGATAATTTAAGTACTTCTACTATCACAGATTAATCTTGCCTTTAGTATCACTTGTTAATATAAGGAGGAGCTGTACAGATGAATTTAAGAGCTAGAAACTTGCCTTAGGACTAGAAAATTCTACTGGGATTGATTTTCTGTGCCAACTTCCTATACTTGGTTTCATCTCTGAAATCACTAGTTTTTAAAAGGGTTTTATAGCTTCTTAGGCAAGTTTATGAGCAGGATACCCATGTGTATAAGCTATTTGCTTTACCTTTGACATTAAAATATCCTTTCACAGATAAACATGTATTAGATAGTTAGATATGTTTGGGCTAATTAATCTCTACAGAAGTGCTCGTATGTAAAGTAAAGGAGGGATACAGCTAGAATTGGGAGAGGTATGTCCAGCAGACAAGGAGAAGGATTATATATTACAATAAAAGTAACCAAGTCGTAGCCAGCTAAATCTCAGAGAAGGCAACCAGTATCTGGAGACGTAGTTGTATGTCAAGGACCAGTCTACCACTGTCAAATTCCCCAGGTTTCCTGGGTTCTCAGCTTGTAACACAATTCTAGAGCTGTCTCTGAAAACTCAGATACCATATGATTTCACTCATATATGGAATATAAGAAACAGAACAAATCAGCAAAGGGAAAAAGAAGAGAGAAAGAAGCAAACCAAGAAACATACTCTTAACTATGGAGAACGTACTGATGGTCCCCAGAGGGGAGGTAAGTAGGGGATGGGTTAAATAGGTGATGGGGATTAAGGAGTGCACTTGTTATGATGAGCACCAGGTATTGTATGGAAGTGTTGAATCACTATATTGTACAGCTGAAACTAATATTACACTGACTGTTAACTAACTGGAGAGTATTTATTTATTTTTTAAAGATGTATTTATTGAGAGAGAGCTAGCGTGAGCAGGAGGGAGGAGCAGAGAGGGGGAGAGAGAGAATCCCCAGCAGACTCTGAGCTGAGCATGGAGTCTGACATGGGGCTCAATCTCACAACCCTGAGATCATGACCTGAGCCAAAACCAAGCGTCTGATGCTTAACTGATTAAGCCACCCGGGTACCCCTAACTAACTGGAATTTAAATAAAAACTTAGAAAAAGAAACCCTTCTCCCATGCTGGTACTATCCTATCTCCTTTGTCATAACACCTTGAAAGGGCAGGTGAAGTTTGTTACTAACTTCCTCATCTCATTTATTTCTTGACCCTCTTCAATCTGGCTTGAACTCCAACCACTACTGGAACTCCTCCATTGAAGTCACTAATAACTCCCAAGTAGCAACAATTCCAGAGTTGTTGTTTTTTTTTTTTTTTTAACATAGTAGCTTTTTGATATTATTTATATACCATACAATTCTCTCTTTTAAAGTGTACCATTCAATGTTTTTAATACACTTACAGTTGGGCAACCATCAGTATAATCAATTTTAAAAGACCTCTACACTGAAACTATAAGAAAACTATTAGCCATTCAAGATGTAAATAAATGGAAAGATATTTTGTGTTCATGAATTGGAAGAAATACTGTTAAAATGCCCGTATTATCCCCAAAAATCTACAAATTCAATGCAATCCCTACTAAATTTCCAATGACATTTTTCACAGAAATAGAAAAAAAAATCCTAAAATTTATATGGAGCCACAAAAGACCCCAAAAGCTAAAGCAAACTTGAGTAAAAACAACAGAACTGGAGGTATCATGCATCCTGATTTCAATCTGTATTACAAAGCTGTAATCAAAACAGTATGGTATTGGCATAAAAACAGATATATATAGATCAACGGTAAAGAAGAGGGGGCCCAGGAATATCCCACACATTTATGATCGATTTAGGACAAAAGAGACAAGAATATGCAATGGGGAGAGGACAGACTCTTCAATAAATTGTGCTGGGAAAACTGGATAGTCACATGCATGGATGAAACTCGACCCCTATCACACAAAAATCAAGCCAAAAGAGAACGAATACTTGAAACCATAAAACTCCCAAAGGAAAACAGGTGGTTTAGGAGATGCTTTTTTGGATTTGACACCAAAAGGATAGGCAACAAAAACAAGAATGAACCAGTGGGACTACATCAAACTAAAAAGCTTCTGCACAGGGGTGCCTGGGTGGCTCCGATGGTTAAGCGTCCGACTCTTGGTTTTGGCTCAGGTCATGATCTCATGGATCTAACTTGAGCCCCACGACAGGTTCTGTGCTCAGCAGGGAGTCTGCTTGAAGATTCTTTCCCTCTGCCCCTCCCCCCACTCGTCATCTCTCTCTGTCTCTTAAATAAATAAATAAATCTTAAAAAAAAGAGCTTCTGCACAGTAAACAAAACCATCAACAAAATGAAAAGGAGGAAACATATGCAAATCATATTTCTAATAAGGGGTTAACATTAAAAATATATAAAGAAACTCATACTCCCTCTTTTTGGATCTACTCTTTACACCTAGGTTCCATGACTCTGCTCACTATGTCTTTGCACCTGCATACTTAGTCATCAAACTCTTTGTTCCTGTTGTGCTCTCTAGAGTTCACATTCTGACTATCGTCTCTTGACTTCTTTCATAAATTCCCAGGAATTTACCACCTACTTGCTATATGCCCATGGCCTAGGCCTTTTCCTTGAATTCCGTGGTTCTTTACCCAACTATATCCTGGGAATCTCTGCCTTGATCTTCTACAGGTACCTCAAACTCGACGTATGTGAAAACAGATTTTCCTTTTTTTTTTTTTTTTTAAAGATTTTATTTATTTATTCATGAGAGACAGAGAGAGAGAGAGAGAAGCAGGCTCCCTGCCGAGCAGGGAGCCCGATGCGGGACTCGATCCCAGGATCCTGGGATCATGACCTGAGCCGAAGGCAGACGCTTAACCGTCTGAGCCACCCAGGCGCCCCCAGATTTTCCATTTAATCGCACTGAATTCTGGTGCTCTTTTTATGTGCCTGGTTTTAGTAAGTGGCTCCAACATCCACTAACCACCCAAACCATAAACTCGAATCACTCTTGAATTCTAATCTCTGACACTCAGTGAATCTTCAAATCCTGCCATTTCCCTCTAATATATTTTAAATCTTTCTACTTCTTTCCAATATGATTGTAGCTACTTTTGCTCAGGTTTTTTTGTTTTGTTTTGTTTTGATTTGAAAAAGTTTCTAAATAGGTCTCTATCCATCCTTCACATTATTGCTACCGTGGTCATTTTAAAAAGAAAATTTGGAAAAGTTCCAAACTTTTAAACAAGGCATAAAAGATTCTTCATAATTTGGATGCTGTTTGCTTCTGCTGTCTTACTCCTACTGCTCTCAAAATATTTTTGGCAGACATCCTTTCTACGGGGATTTACCAGAACCTTTCATATGTTAATGAAAAGAAACTTAGAGGAGACTATGGTAGGCAATATTTCTGAAATGTATTTGATCATGGAACACTTTTTCCTCTTACATAGAATAGTTAGTAATCTCTTAGAACTAGTACTATTCCAATATTTGGGAAAATGATCTACTAGCCTATATATTTTGTCTAGATCTTATCATCAGGATCAATATTGTTAAAGTCTAAAAACCAATAAGAAAAAGACATTTCAAAGGAAACTAATCATTAAAGCACAGCTTTCCATATTGTGTTATAGATAACCTGTCACAAACATAATACTTTGGGATAACTTGAAAAATCTCTTTAATTCTAACCAAAGAAATAAAAATAAACCTGTATTTGTCTAGATTTAGTAAAGAAAAATTGATATTCTATAAAACGGAAGTGTTTTATTTTAATTATTACCCAATTCTCAGGTCAATATAGGATATAAAGCATTTCTTTTATTTTTCAAATATAACTGCATTTCTGTCAAGATTTTCGGCATATAATGCATGTCATACCTTAGATATCTGAACCCTAAAATGGAAGAATACAAATATTCTCAGTGCTGAAAGTAGCTTATAAAGCAAAAGTCTTATTCTCCAGCACATATAATGTTAATTTCCAGCCAGTAGGCAATTTTTTTAAACATGGAGATTAAATTGAGGTTTGCATTTTCCACACTGAAGGCAATCAATAACTGGTTAATGATTTTTTTTCTGAAAAAAATGACCTCTGCTTTAATGGTGTCTAATTATGGTGACACTTTTTCTCTGAAAATTTTACATGAACACTTCAAACTGTGTTTAAGTATTCCTGAAAGAGAAACTTCTGCTTTAAAAGAGATAACACATGCTGCAGAAAGGATGGGGTTTCTTGATTAGTAGAATTCACTTGTAGACTCTTGAAAATGTCTGTATGTTAAAATAACAAGTGATATAAGAGGTAGGCAGGAAGGAACAGGATGCTTTGTTAAGGAATCCAACTCAGTCCTGACCGCTTCTGTATTGCTGATAGACTACACACCAATATAATTTCAGCCTGTTAAGTGTGTCCTCAACCTTGTTGCTAACCATCTGGGCTAACAGCTTTTGCTCTCTCTTTTTTGCATTAGGAAATGACATTTCAAATTTCACTTTCCTTATAAAATAAGTAAAGTGTTAAAAAAAAAAAAAGAACACATAGGTGCTTCAGTGCTGTTACACAAGAATATTCCGTTGCATGGCTTCCTTCGGAAGCTATCATTTTGCATTGTCAGCATATGGATCTATTTTTATAAGACAACAGATGAAAAAAAAATAGAAGCACGTGAAAGAAAGAGTAAAGGATAAAAATCAAGTAAAACCTCATCTTTGTTAAGAGTATCCTGCCTCTTTCATTTAAAGATTCTTTCTCTAAAAGTCATTTTACCCAAAGGTAGTTAATACCTAGTTCTGTACAGGAAAACTATTGCTGCCCTCTTTTTTTTATTAAGAGAGGGCAGGATTGATTCAGAACTGGTAACGTCTGTACTTTCTTGTAGTTTATTATTGAAAGAGGCAGTAAGAATGGAGACAAGTATGTAGAATATCCATCAACAGAGTAAACTGAGAGGACAATTCAGTGGTTCAACAGATGAGCAGTTATGAGGACACAGAGACCCACTTTCCTTCTTTTAGCTATCCCTGGGATGCTCCAGAGAACTCCTCAGGTTATAGCTTCAGGTAGCCTGTCATATATAATGTGTTAAGTAAACTTTTAATTTCGGGATAGTTTTACACTCACAGTCATGTTGCAAATATAGGACAGAGGGTTTTTGTATACTCCAAATCCAGTTTCCCCTCTTGTTAATGTCTTATGCTACCATGATTCATTTGTCACAACTATTGAACCAAGACTGATACATTATTATATACCAAACCCCATACTTCATTCAGATTTCTTTAATTTTTATCCAATGTTGTTTTTCTGTTCCAAGACCTCATCCAGGATACCATGTTATATTAACACGTTCCCTTAAGTGCAATTCTTTGCTGTGACAGTTTCTTCGAAGTTTCCTTATTTTTAATGACTTTAAAGTATTGAGAAGTATTGGTCAGATATCTTGTGGAATAACTCTCAGTTTGGATTGTTTAAGGTTATTCTCCTGGTTAGACTGAGATTATGGGATTTGGGGAGAAAGACCAAAGAGAGCAATGAAGTGCCATTTTTATCACATTATACCAAGGATACATGCTATCAGCATGACTTACCACGATTGATAACATTCACCACCCGACTGAGGTAGTGTTTATCAGGTTCCAACATTGTAAAGTTCCTCAAGTTCTACATTTCCATGCTGTAGTATTTGAGAAGAAGTCATTACATGCAGCTCACATTTAAGGAGCTAAGAGTTATGCCCCCTCTCCTTGAGGACAGAGTATTTACACAAATTATTTGGACTTTTTCTGTATGAGAGACTGTCTTTTCTCTTTCATTTATTTATTTAATCATTTATTCATATAAATATGCACTAGTGGATATTCATTTTATACATTGGGTTATACTGTAATACTATAGCATTTGCTATGTTGATAAAATTATTCTATTTTACTTTACTCAAAATTGGCCATTAAGAGTTCTTACAGTTGGTTCCTTTGATAGGCTCCCATTCTTTTATTTTTTTTTTTTGAACAGTTCCTTACTTCTGGTAAATGAAATCCTTCAGGCTCATCTTGGGTATTCCTTGCCCCAGCCTTGAAATCAGCCATTCCTTCAAAGAGCCCTGGTTCCATTTATTGGAGAATGGTATTAGAATCCCTTTACATTTTGAATGGAATAGGTATTTACTGAATGTTAGGGAATGAAAAGGAATCTGGGATTGATTTTTGTTAAGGAATACAACTGGCCAAAAAAACATGTCCTTTGGCAAATGGTCTGACCACTACCATTTAAGATCACTATACCACCCCGCTCCCCACCCCAAATGAAAACATATGTGAAAGGAGAAATTTAGAACATGAGAAAGAAGAAGATAAAACTACCAAGTCTCTGAGGAAAAAAGTCACATCTCATGGGTTCATCCCTGCAGCATCTTACAATGTGCTCTGAATTAATAAGTTCTTGATAAATATTTGCTGGTTGATCTAAGATGGCCATGAATCTAAATTTTGGCTTGATGCATACGGAAAAGGTAAATGTCAAAGGTTTAGCAACTGTTGTGTTTCCATGTGCCCATACACTATTCCATTTTTTCAGTATGTAGTCTATATGCTGTAAAGATCAAGTTTGATTCATGTCACATTAAAATTTTATATTCATAAGTCATGTTAAATTATTTGTGAAATGTGAGAATAGCTTTTGATTTGAAAGTATGATGATACTTATTTCTTTTTTCCTATTGCTTTAAAACCCAACAATGTCCCCAACCTCCTACCCGCACAACTTCACAATACTTAAATGATTCTTTATATTTCTTTGGAGTAAAATTTGCTCTCTTCTGAATGTAAAAAGCATTAGGATAGTGTACAAGGGCTGTGAAGGAGCTATTCCTAAGCATGACATCAATCTTTCAGCATCTGCAGACCACTTAATGGATACTTAGTATGCAAAATGATTGCCAATTTTAGGTACATTAAAATGTTTATCACAATTAAAATATAAAGATAAAATATGATAAGACATTATATAATCATTTCATAACTGCAAGAAGATGCTGTTTATATCTGACTCAAGGATAAATTCGTTCTAATACATTCTGTTTCTTAGTAAAATTAAATCTAAACTTTCAATTATATCTATTAAGATTTATAGCAAGCATTCAGAAGATTTGTTAAATAGTTTTCAATGCTGAGATAGTTCTTCTTGAATCCAACTTTTGGTGCTTTATCAGATATTAAGTCAACATATCATGCTCAAAGCTAAAAGGTTAAATGATTCAACTCATTCAACTATTCAGAAGTCAAGGGTAAGTGACTTTTTAGTATACTCTTTGGTGATATTTTACTCTGAAATGATTTCTTCATGATCTAATACAGCATATGGATGTGATTTTTAAATATGCCCAATGATATCACATCCATTTACATCAATGTATCAATAGGAACACATCAAAATATTCCTCAGGCAACTAGGAGATAAAGAAAATCATCAAGTATTAGAAAAAGTCAGTCTATAAGTGATCAGGATTTTGCAGGATTTTCTTTTGGTCTTAAGGGATCCTATTATCTTTATCTCAGAAAAGTCATGTTTCTGTCAATGAGTAAGTGATTTTGTCCATGCTAGACACTGAATGTATCATTGAGATATGCTGCTTGAGGAAGTCACTTGAAATTACAGACATGAGGCGCCTGGGTGGCTCAGTTGGTTAAGCCACTGCCTTCGGCTCAGGTCATGATCCTGGAGTCCCTGGATCGAGTCCCGCATTGGGCTCCCTGCTTAGCAGGGAGTCTGCTTCTCCCTCTGACCCTCCCCCCTCTCATGTGCTCTCCCTCTCTCATTCTCTCTCTCAAATAAATAAATAAAATCTTTAAAAAAAAAAAGAAATTACAGACATGGAAATATGGTTTGGGAAGAAATGTTTGTTTTTTGTCCTCATTTCAAAAGTACCTCTCCGTTCAACAGCTAGTATACTGTCAAAGAGAAAAGTAGAGTTTTACATTTGCTGTGCATATTTTTACACTGTATACTTAGTGTCCATAATCTTTTCGTATTTCCATTGCTCATTATTTCTTTTGATGTTGAACTATGATCAGAATTAATTAGATTGCCGGCCAATTGGTCCCTGGCTGAAAGCAGTTTAAGTATTGGCACTAAGGTGCAGCCCCTGGCCATTTGCTTATTAAAACCCTTCCCTGGGGCCAATAACTGGTGCTTATTCATCTCTAATCCCAGTAGAATATTGTCTGAGGCTACAATATTAAAATTTTGTATCCAATTTAATACATGTCTAGTGGTTTCTAATTGTGGTTTTAATTTGCATCTCCCTAATGACTAATGACATTGAACATCTTCCCATATACATACTGGCCATCCATACATCTTTTTAGTGAAATTCATATCTTTTTACCCATTTTTAAACTGGGTTGTTTGTTTATTTTTGTTAAGTTTTTAGACTTCTTTATAATTTCTAAATACAAATCCTTTATCAGATATGTGATTTATAAGTCTGAAGCTTATATTTTCATTTTTTAACAGTGTATTTTACAGAGACATCTTTAAAAATTTTATTTTACTTTTTGCTTTTGAATCATTCATTGTAATGGAAAGGGCTGTGATCAGCTAATTTGTTCAGTTACAACAGGGTATTTACACTGAAGCAAATTTAAAACAAATTCCAATGTGCATTACAGCCTTAATGTTTAGACATTGTATATATTCTCATCTATAATTTCTCATGGATAAGATGAGAGGGGTTAAAATTTCATTTTAAGTCAGAAGTGTAGGATTTGACATGTTTTTCTCATTAAAATTTTGAAGTTATAAGCTTCATTGGTGTGTTCTGACATCAACCTACAAAATTCACTAGGTAGCAGAATTATGGCTTTATGTCAACAGTTCTCTGGAAAAGAGTTGTCCAACGTGGTAGATATTAGCCACATGGAACTGTCGAGTACTTGATATGTGGCTAGTGTGACAGAGGAAATTACTTTTAATTTTGGTTAGTTTAAATTTAAAAAGTGATACTCAATTTAGTTATTGGAATACCTTAAGTATATGTGGGACAACTTGGCTTTGTGAATCTACTTTTTTTCTACTGTAAATTTTATGAAATCTAAATACAAATCAAGAATATCCAATAAAAATGTAGTATCCTGATTGATATGTGCTATAGGTACACCCAGGATTTCAAAGGCTTAGTGTGAAAAGGAAAGAACATAAAAGGTCTCAATATTTTTTACATCAATCACATATTAATGATTGTATTTTGAATATACAGGGTTAATAGAATATATTATTAAAACCCATTTTACCTGCTTCTTTCTACTTTTTAAAAAAGTGGCCACAAGAAACATTTAAATTACATGTTTGGCTCACATTATATTTTTATTAGATAGCACTACTTTAGAAACACATATTGTGTATTAAATTATATTTTGTGTCAAAAAGCATTCAATGTTCTGAAAAGACATGCTAATAACCTATCTATCATCACTCCAGCCTCCACAGTATAATCAGTCACACCTCATCCTCCTGCTTTTGTAGAGAGAGATCAAGGCTCACTAAGTTCCAAGTCACTTGTGGTAGATGTTAGATGCTCAGGCAGGGGCCCCAGCAAGGAAAGGGATGAGAGAAAGGAGAGCAAGGCTTGGGATGAGTATTGCAGGTCTGGCATTATCAAGTGTTGTTAAGGAACAGCATCTCCTGATGGCCTAACCATGCCATAAAGTTTGGGGACACTTCTGATTACTGAAGGGCTCTAGTTCTGGCTTATTTTCTTGTGAGGAAAAGGTATTGGGCTACCTCCTTTCCTTCCCACTGCTGTGAGTTAGTACTTTCAGCTTAGTACTGAACTCAAAAACAGCATAGTATCCCAACCTTTCATTCCCTTCTTTACTTTCTGGCAATGTGAAATTAATAGTAAGAGTTTCTTTTACCAAGCAAAGATCAGTTTTCTTCTCTTTTTTATGTAACTTATTAAAGAAACTACACACACACACACACAGATGATTGAGTGGTGTAGGTATTAACTTGCCAAAACTAAAACCATTTTTGAAAAGATAACTAATATAGAAATTGACCTGACTTTGAAATGATATTACACATTATATTTTTAAAAAGATGATTTCAAGATTTTAATATTTTAGCATAAAATTTTGCAGGTCCAATATTTTTTAAAAATTTATAGAAAACTAAAGAATAGTATAGAAATATTAAGGATATTAGGTAAAATATTTATTAAAAATATAAACCTCAAAGGCATATTATTCTACCACAACAGATAATTATATTAAGCTTTAACTTTGATTCAACATTAAATCTAAATTTACAGAATATCTCTTCATATAAGATAAACTTCTACAAATTTTCTAGACTTTGGATGAGTTTTAGCTATAATAATTCTGACACAATCTAGGTTACCTATAAGTTCTAACTGAACACATTTCTCCCATAATCAAGCCAGCATCAAAGTAAATATATACTTACAATATAGAGAACATATCATGGGAAGCACGTAAACAGTTGTTAAGCTACTTCACTGTATTATAAAATTCTTGAATTATTGCATCCTAAGCCTGTTGGGAAAGAAAGAAAAAAAAAGTCTGTTAGTTAAATATACTGGGTGTACTATATATGCAGCTAAATAGCCAAAAGAAAATGAAAAAAAAAAAATTACATACCTCTCAAACATAGATCTTTCTCTCTATATTATTGTGCTCTTTGTTTATATAAATTCATTAAGCTTTAGAAAAATGCTGTTGAATCATGTGAATTGTTTGAATATATAATAAGAGAATTTTTTTTTTAAGATTTTACTTATTAATTATTTTAGAGAGAGAGAGCAGGAGTGTGACAGCGAGTGGGGGGAAGGCAGGGAAGGGGCAGTGGGGGAGGGAGAGGGACAAGCAGACTCCACGCTGAGTGAGCCTAACCCAGGGATCTCTCACAATCCTGAGATCATGACCTGAGCTGAAATCAAGAGTTGGATGCTTAACCTACTGAGCCTCCCAGGTGCATTGTAAGAAAAATATTAATAAAAAGAATGAGTGATGAGTGCTGTAATTGAAACTCTAAGGAAATAATATATCTTGTTAACCAAAGTATATTTCATCATCTCTATTTTTTATGTTTCCTACCTACAAAATAAATTGTACACATAGCACAAAAACAAAACCAAAAACGAAAACAAGAGGTTACTGAATTATCTGGATGTTTATAATTATCTGGATGCTTAAAAAACCAAACACCAAATAATTAGATGATTTGTCTAAATATCTTTAATTTTCATGTTGATGTATTCCAGCTGCTACGGTCTGAATTTTTGTATCCTCCCCAAATTTCTGTGTTGAAATCCTATTTTTTTAACCTCTATTTATTTATTTTTTTATGTTATGTTAATCACCATACATTACATCATTAGTTTTTGATGTAGTGTTCCATGGAAATCCTATTTTTTAAAAAATTTTAAGTAGGCTCCAAGCCCAAGGTAGGACTCAAACTCACAACCCTGAGACCAAGAGTCACATGCTCTACCAACTGAGCCAACCAGGTGCTCCCAAATGTTGAAATCCTAATGCCCAAGATGATAGTAGTGGGAGCTGAATAGCATTAGTGCCTTTATAAAGGAGGACCCAGACAGTGCCTTTGCTCCCTTCATCATGTGAGGACACAGTGACAAGATGTCCATGTATGAACCAGGAAACCCTCACCAAACACCCACAATCCCGGACTTCCCTGCCCCTAGAACTGTGGGAAATAAATTTCTGTTGTTTATCAGCTACCTAGGCTGTGATATTTTGTTACAGCAGCTCTAATAGACTAAGATGCTTGCTCACAAACATGATTGGCTATAAAATGCAGGCAAGTGCTTTCAAACCTTATTGAATTATTTGTTCTATAATGAACGGAGATTCTCTTTAATACAAAGTGGGAAACTGGCCCACTTACATTACCCCAACCGAGAACAAATCTAGTGGAACTATGGAATAGTTTAAAGTAAAATAAAGAGTGGATTTAGTTTCTCTTTAAGAGAGTGCCTTCACAAACGGTGTTATATGGATGAATTGCCTGTCAAAAATGTCTTCTTGCTGTAGGACATAAGCTTCCCAAACTTAGAGGTTAGTAAGTGGTGGTTAGGCATTCCATACCCAGTACACGTACAGACACATCTACACACGCACACACACATGCACACACATGTCAATCTCATTCCCATTATATGTCCCCCAAACTCCTAATCCATTTTTTCTTCCTGAATCAGTAGATTTGAAAGCAAAGTTCAGTCAGATTTCTTTCTGGATATACACATAGCCTTGGCTTATGTTTAATAGGAAATTATCTTTTCCCCTAATTTGGCATTCCCCCTTCCTGTTTACACTTTAATATTGGATTCAAATACATTATAGGTAATAAAAATATGGAGTACAGATCTGGCATTTCTGTCTTGTCTTTAAAATCTTAACTCTTCTTTCTCAAAGATATAAAACATAGATGAATAGCTTGCCTATATATTGTAACAGCTGTTGAAGGATTTTTAGTGTGTTTGATTGACATTTAACCATCACAGCAATATTTTAAGGTGGGTTTTATTATCCTCATTTTACAGGATTTTGATAATTCAAACAAATCATCTATATAAGAAGCTGGAAGGTACAACTGGGGTCAAATCCAACCCTAATTTAAAAGTGTGTACTCAAAAAAATCTTCACTTGTCCGTTGTTTCCTAGATTTTCTGCCTCAGCATCAAATGCCAATCTTTTCTGATGCTTTCAAAACAATCTTTGCTGGCAAGTCAGCAAAATCAAACATTTAAAATCCTACCCAGAATGAGAACAAATAATGAAAGCCAACAAATGGCCTGAGTTATCTACTTGGAAACTCAGATTTGTGTATGTGTGTGTATGCATGTGCGTATTTCCTAAATCATGGCTATGATTTAATTAGCTGAATAAATAGTAATTAAGTTGTGGAGTTATTCTTATTATTTTTGTTGATAAAGTCTTACCTAAATAAAGTTATCTTTATCCTGTTTTTTGCATTACATGCAGGAAAACAATTATTCTTTTCCATTCTCTACATTTCTGTCTACGCCAGTCATATGACAATAGGCATTTTTCTTTTTTTCTTTTTTTCTTTTTATATACTTGTCTTTCCTTCTAGGGCAATTAAGGTATCTGCCTGATGTGGGGTAGAGGTGGGACAAGACCCTCAGTTTCTGTCATTTAAAGGATTATTTTGACATATGGCTTAAAGTCAGGCAATCTTGAGAAAGAAAGGATTTCTTTTTTTTCTTAAAGATTTTATTTATTTATTTACTTGAGAGAGAGAGAGAGAGAGAGAGCGCAGGGGTAGGAGCAGAGGAGGAAGTGGGAGAGAGAGGTGGAAAGAATCTCCAGCAGACTCCATGCTGAGCACAGAGCCCTGGATGGGGCTCAACCCCACAACCTGAAGATCATGACCTGACCGAAAACAAGAGTTGGGCACTTAAATGACTGAAACACACAAATGCCTGGAGAAAGAGAGGATTTCTAAATTCCTTCAGTTCTCTTTTATATATAAAGACCAGACTTCGTGGATTAGTTTACTATTTGAGGTCTAGCTCAGATCCAGAGGCTTCGTAACTTAAGGATGAAACATTAAAATGATTCATTGATTTTTATTTTTCATATTGATGTGTGTCAGCAAACATAAATGACTACTTTTGCTACTTATATAAAGGAGTTTGAAATCATGTAGAAATGGCAATAGGAAGAAGGCCTTATTTGTTTATTCCTGTGGCAATTCACAAAAGATGGAGAGAAAGAAGAGTGGAGTGGAAGAGGAAAGTGGCTGTTTTCTCCTCCCAGCTTCTTGAGGCCAGACCTCTAGAGGGAGTAGCTTTAGGAACTCCTACTTGAAGGAATGCTCAGTGTTTTTGCGTATGCTTTTGGGAAGAGATTACTGTGCTGAGTAATCCCATAACAACATGTGGTGACCCAGTAGTATCACGAGGGTCCCATGGCTGGAACAGGCCCAGTTTACAATCCCAGCTCTCCCTAGGTTATTTATGACATGGATGATGAGCTGCCAGAAAAAAAAAAATGGGCCTACAGCTACAAAACGACTCAGGCACAGAGGTCTGTGAGATTCTCTGCTTTAACCAGGTGTTGGAAGAGTGAAGCATCAATGTATGGAACAGCAGAGACTAATGGATCCAAATGCCAAAATCCTGGGCAAACTGAATTTGCAGGGCCATTAGGCCCACGAAGCTGAGAGATAACTGACTGGGAGAGATGTCGGCCGCAGAGTGGTCCACAGCAAAGGGACTGAATTGTCATCCTGAGCAGAGGCAGTCAGGGAAGGTAAGCCTCGCGGAGGAGGTCACATTTGAGTGACGGTAAGGACGCAGCCTCACCTTCAGGACGGAGCATTATAAGGAGAGGGGACACTAGGTACAAAGGAATAGGCACAGCATGTTCAAGGAGGGAAAAAAATCCCCGTGTGCCTGTGGTGTAGTAATCCAGGGCATAGGAGTGTGAGCGGTGCGGGGCAGGAGGAGGAAGGATTGACAGGCAGGTAGCAGCAGGTGACGTTGGGCCTCATAAGCCATTGTAAGGAGTCCAGACTTTATTCACGGTACAATGGACATAGGGAGGTTTTGACCAGGGGACTAGTCTGACCTGATGAAAATTTTAAAACATCATTTCAGATGTTCTGTAAAACATTCAGCAGAGAGAGAAGCCTAGAAGCCGCAGCCTGTCTAAAGGTGACTGTAGCCAATGAGTTGAGAGATGATGGTGATTGTAACTTTAGCAGCAGTGACAATGGAGAGAAGTGTTTGGATTTGGGATATATCTGAATAAACTATAAAATCCTATCCATTGATTTCACCATTTCACAAACACAAATGCATTTTTGAGCCTTCATGATATGGTAGGCGATGTGTTTTTCTTTAGCAAAAGGTCAATTTGGAAAACAAAAATTACATAGATATTTATGTAAGATAACTTCAGTCAATTTGGGTAAAATTTACTAAAAGGTAAAAATATGGAGACATTTGTTTTATATAATGAAAAAATATATGTTGAACCAATTGATTAAGACAGTATAAATGATTAAGAAAAGCACTATATTATTCTTATAATGAAAGAATAGGGAAATAGACAAATGGAGGATTACTTTTCTCAGAAAGAAGAAAACTCTGGAGAACTCTGAATGATGTTGTTAGAAACAGCTCAGATATATTCAAAATTGAATTTCATTAATAAGAGTAAGTTTCTTAATTCACCACATGTGTTGAAAGGACATTGAATTTTGAACAAGACAATCCCCTCATGAGTTTATAGTAGTGAGATTTGCTGCCAGAAGAGGTCACTGAGCCAATTCCTGAGGCTATACTTTTTTTCTTTTTGAGATTTTATTTATTTATTTGACAGATAGAGACATAGTGAGAGAGGGAACACAAGCAGGGGGATGGGAGAAGGAGAAGCAGGCTTCTCGCTGAGCAGGGAGCCTGATGCGGGGCTCTATCCCAGGACTCTGGGATCATGACCGAGCTGAAGGCAGACGCTTAACGACTGAGCCACCCAGGCGCTGCGCTGTGAGGCCATACTTTAAACAGAATTTTATGACTTCAGAATTACTAGACTGGGTCCTTAAGCCTTCTTTAATTCAACATACAATTTAAAAATGCTGATTTTTTTTTGGCTGATAGCTGATAGGTGCTATGGCTAAGAGTGGCCAAAATACTTTCCTGTCCTTGAAGACTTCCTAGTCAAGAGGAGGAAGGGAAGAAAGGGAAAGGAAGAAATCTGTACTAAACGTCTGGCTAGGAGCACAAATATAGCAGTGTTCAGTGTTACTTGGCTGAAGCTTGATAGTGTAAAGTGAATGTTGAATGGCGGGGGAGCTGTGCAGTATGAACACAGATAAGGAATACAGAGATAATATAGTTTGGGACTAAAAAGTAATCTGGCTTCAGCGGAGCAGAGAGATAGGCAGCGTGATGAAGCACAAGCAGGAGGCAGCAGAAGGGAGCAAGGGCCAGGCTTTGGAGGGTCTCAAGCTAAAACCTTGAACCTCATTAACACGAATGATAATACCACCTCATAATAAAGGAGTGCTCACTATATACCAGGCACAATTTTAAGGGTTTTATATACATAATCTCATTCTATCAACAAGCCTATGAGATACTATTCCAGTTGTAGAGAAGAATATCAAGCACAGAGAGGTTAAGCCATTTGTCCAGGGTCACCCAGCTTGGAAATGTGCAGCTGGCCTGCAACAGAAGCAGACTGATTCCAGAGCCCTACTCTTGGCCACACAGTTCTGTCTCATGACACCAAAATTGGATAGTTTAGCCACAGAGGATTTTTTTTTTTTTGCATAATTTACATAGAAAAGGAATACTTTTTCTCACCATAAGAAATGTTGGTTTGCTTTTATATTAGGTGAAAATAGGAATAAGAATCCTGAAATTAAAAGCACAAAGTGAGTGAAGAGGAAAGGGGAGAGAAAGGGAAATGATGTCTTGAGTGTTTTGTTGTGGCACAAATTGATTCTGTGGCTAGATGGTGAATGGTCACCTTCCTTGGTTTGTATCTGTGCAGAAACTGGAAAAAAAAAGAGTGATTATGGGAGAAGTGTATGCTTCGTGCTTGCTTCTATAATTCCTTGATTATTTTCATGGTCTGAATTCTTTTGCAGGCTAGGCTTTCCTCTTGTGTAGCTGGCTTGGATGATGTGCCCTGAACCTTATTCCTTAGGGGAATATGAAGCAGATCTGTGTGAACAGCACAAAATAGCATTGTCGTTGAGGAAGAGAACTAGCCCTGAGTGTTGCAAATTCTTCTACTTCCTGAGCTGCTGTAGAAGACAGGGATTAGAAGCATTTAGGACCATTAATAATCACCAATGTCTTGAGGACTTAAAATATGTTTATGCTTGGATACAGGGTAGTAATTGCTATAATAGAAGATGTTTGAAATTAGTTCATAGTTTATACATATATTTTATCTGTAGAATATTTTTAACACGCACTTTTTGAGGAAGGGAGGGAGGGTTGCTTTGTTCTTTTAAAACCTATAGAAACCTTCAGGGCAAACTACTGAGCTTCTCCCACCTGGGGCTTGAAACAGTACTATAAATCTCATTGTGCATTCTTCCTGGAACATTTGTTTTACTCAAAGATTTGGGAAAAAGAAATCTGTTCTAAAATAAATATCACGTGCAAAATGTACATACATTTTTAAAGATTTATTTATTGAATCCCTACTATGATAGATGCTGTTCTGGTTATTGGGATTAAAGCAGTTATTTCCAGATATTTATCTTACGCTGGTTAAAAGAATACAGTATGTTTTAACATGTGTATGGGGAATCTTTTTTTTTTTTTACAGTTTTATTGAGAAATAATTAACATACATCACAGTATATGTTTAACGTGCATAGGGATGATGGTTTAGTTTACATATGTTGTGAAATGATTCCCACAATAGGTTCAGCTAACATCTATCAAATCATAGAGATACAATTAAAAAAGAAAGAAGAAAAACAAATTACTTGTGATGAGACCTCTTAGGAGTTACTTTCTTAACCACTTTCCTGTACATCATACAGCAGTGTTAACTATAGTCATCACATTGTACAGTACATCCTAGTACTGATTTACCTTTTATTTTTTAATTGAAGTATAGTTGACATACAATATTATATTAGTTTCAGGTGTACAACAGAGTGATTTGACATATATATACATTACAAAATGCTCCCCACGAAAGGTGTAGTTGCCCTCTGTCACCTTACAAATTTATTACAGTATTATTGACTGTATTCCCTATGCTGTACTTTACATCCTATGCTGCACTTTACACCCCCATACTTATTTATCTTATAACTGGAAGTTTGTGTCTTTTGACCACCTTCCTCCCATTATTCCTACCCCCACCATCCACCTCTGGTAACCGTAAGTCTGATCTCTTTTTCTGAGTTGTTTTTTTTTTTTTAATTTTGTTTAGATTTCACATGTAAGTAAGATGATTCATATATTTGTCTTTCTCTGTCTGACTTATTTCACTTAGCATAAAACCTTCAAGATTCACTCATGTTGGGTGCCTGGGTGGCTCAGTCGTTAAGTGTCTGCCTTTGGCTCAGGTCGTGATCCCAGGGTCCTGGGATCGAGACCCGCATCGGGCTCCCTGCTCTGCGGGAAGCCTGCTTCTCCCTCTCCCACTCTCCCTGCCTGTGTTCCCTCTCTCGCTGTGTCTCTGTCAAATAAATAAACAAAATCTTAAAAAAAAATTCACTCGTGTTGTCGCAAATGGTAGGATTTCTTTATTTTTTGTGGCTGAATAACATTTATAGCTCACAACTTCTTTATCCATTCATCCATTCATAGACACTTAGGTTGTTTTCATGTCAGAGTGTAAATAATGCTGCTATGACCATGAAGATGCAGATATGTTTTTGCTTCCTTTGGATATATTCCCAGAAGTGGAATTCTTAAGTCATATGGTAGTTCCGTTTTTAATATTTTGAAGATCCAGGAGCCTGGGTGGCTCAGTCGTTAAGCGTCTGCCTTCGGCTCAGGTCATGATCCCAGGGTCCTGGGATCGAGTCCCACATCGGGCTCCCTGCTCCGCAGGAAGCCTGCTTCTCCCTCTCCCGCTCCCCCTGCTTGTGTTCCTGTTCTCGCTGTCTCTCTCTGTCATGTAAATAAATAAAATCTTTAAAAAAAAATATTTTGAAGATCCTCCATATTGTTTTCCATATATGACATTTAAGTCTTTCATTCACTTCAAGTTTTTTCTAAGTTTTTATTTAAATTCCAGTTAGTTAGTTACTATACATGTAATATTAGTTTCAAGTGTACTCTATAGTGATTCGACACTTCCACACATCACCCAGTGCTCATCACAAGTGCACTCCTTATCCCCATCACCTCTTTGATCCATCTCCCCATCCTCCTCCCCTCTGGGAACATTAGAACAACCATTAGTTGTTCTCTATAGTTAAGGGTCCATTTCTTGTTTTACCTTTCTTTCTTTTTCTCCCCCTTTTGCTCATTTGTTGTTTCTTAAATTCCATATATGAGTGAAATCACATGGTATTTGTCTTTCTTTGACTGACTTATTTCAGTTAGCATACCACTCTTTAGCTCCATTCATGTCATTGCTAAAGACAAGATTTCATTCTTTTTTTTTTTTAATGACTAAGTAATTTCGAGCTAATTTGTGCCAATGGTGTAATATAGCAGTCCAGTTTCATTCTTTTACATGTGAGTGCACAGCACCATTTATTGAAGACACTGTCTTTTCTCCATTGAGGATTCTTGCTTCCCTTGTCAAATATTAGTTGACTGTATGTGCTTTGGTTTACTTCTGAGCTCTCAATTCTGTTCCATTGGTCTGTCTGTTTTGATTACTATAGCTTTATAGTGTAGCTTGAAATCAGGAAGTGTGATACCTCCTGCTTTGTTCTTCTTTCTCAGGATTTCTTTGGCTACTTAGGGTCTTTTGTGGTTCCATATAAATTTTAGGAGTGTTTCTTCTACTTCTGTAAAAAAAAATTGCTATTGGAAAATTTATAAGGATTGTATTTATCTATAAATGACTTTTTGTAGTATTGGCATTTTAACAATATCAATTCTTCCAATCTATGAACACAAAATACTTTCCGTTTATATGTCTTTGATTTCTTTTACCAATGTTTTATAGTTTTCAGTGTATAGGTCTTTCAAATCCTTGGTTAAATTTATTCCTAAATATTCTATTGTTTTTGATGCTATTGCAAATGGGATTTATTTGTTTATTTTTCAGAAAATTTATTGTTAGTTTATGGAAATGCTACTGACTTTTGTATGTTAATTTTGTATCCTACAACTTTATTGAATTTGTTGATTAGATCTAACATTTTTTGGTTGAGTGTTTAGGATTTTCTATATACAAAATCATATCATCTGCAAAAAGAGACAATTTTACTTCTTCCTTTCTAATTCTGATATCTTTTGTTTCTTTCTTTCTTTTTTTTTTTTCATTAGGATTTCCCACAACCACGTTGAATAGGAATAGGGAGAATGGGCATTGTTGCCTTGCTCTGATCTTAGAGGAAAACTTTTCAATCATTTACCACTGAGTATGATGTTAGCTGTGGGCTTGTCATATATGGCATTTATTATGTTGAGATATTTTCCTTCTATGACAAATTTGTTGAGTTTTTATCATAAATGAATGTTGAATTTTGTCAAATGTTTTTTCTGCATCTATTGAAGTGATGTAATTCTTTTTCTTTCATTCTATTAATGTAGTGAATCACATTGATTGATTTATGTATGTTGAATCATCCTTGCATCCCATGGATAAATCCCACTTGATCATGTTCAGTGACCCTATTAATGTGCTGCTGAATTCAGTCTGCCAGTATTTTAGTGGGAATTTTGGCATCTATATTCATCGGGGACATTGGCTTATAGTTTCCTTTCTAGTGATGTCCTTTTATGATTTTGGTATGAGGATAATGCTGGCATTATAAAATGAGTTTGGGAGTGTTCCCTTCTCTTTGATTTTTTTGAAAGAATTTGAGAAGGATTGGTATTAATTCTCCTTTAAATGTTTGGTAAAATTTACCGGTGAAGCCATCTGGTCCTGGGTTTTTCTTTGTTGGGAAATTGTGGATTACTGACTTAATCTCCTTACTAATAATTGGTCTATTCATATTTTCAATTGCTATGGGAAATCTTTCCATGGAATTTAATTTATGAATATTTTGCCTTCAGAAATTGTACAAATAAAGTAAGAATATTTTGATGTAGACCAGGGATTAGCAAACTGTGCACTAAAGAAGCAAATGGTAAATACTTCAGGCATTACAGTCCAAAAGGTGAAGTCAAGGGTTTCTATAGGTTCTCATCTATTATACAGTTTCTGTGATAATTCCTCAACTCTGCTGTTGTAGTGTGAAAGCAGATAAATAATACATAAACAAATGGCTGTGGCTATGTTCCAGTAAACTCTTACTTAAAAAAGCTAGCAGCAGGTCAGATTTGGCCCATGAACCATATTTGCCACCTTCTGGTTTAGACCATTATGAGCTTTTTAAAAAATTTTACTGAGATATGGATCTAAAAATGGTCTCATTTTTCATATCTTTAAATTGAATTAATAAAGTTTAAGCACTTCATCTCCGTATTTCTCTAGTTCTGCTGGGAGGGGGAGGCAGTTTTTCAGGGAGAGGGGCAATGAGAGATAAGCCCTGACTTGTGATGTGATAGGCCAAGGAAAGACAAGCCAGTTGGTAGCCCAGGGGCTGTAATGAACAGGATGGAGCATTGGGCTGAGCTCCAGTGGCTGCTCCCAAAAAGCAAGTGCACTCCTTGCTTGTTCAGATGGTGTTTTGATTTCTGATCCTACTTGTTAAAACCCTCCCTGGAAGAAGAATCTGAAAATGGGAGCTAGGAAGTGAAGTCAAGGTAAAGATTGCATGATACTTATATCCATCCTCAGTCACACCCTATCTCTTAGCTCTAACAGAACAGGAAAGGCCTAGCCAGAGAGCTCAAAAACCACAAGGGGACTTCCAAGAGCTAAGCATGCATACAAGAGAAGCAACTTTCCCTTACGGCGACTACAAAAGCTCATTAGAAACTCACAAATGTACATACAGAATGCATCATGGGTAGGCGCATGCGCAAAAACCAAAATGTTATGTGACCACCAGCTGTCAATCAAAAATGCCAATCGAAGCCCAATTTACATGTACACAAAGTAGGCTTAAAAAAGAGGCAGCTAGAGCTTCTCAGTGCCATTGCCACTCTTGCAGCAGCAGTGGCCCACTTTCTGCCTTGAAAGGGTGCTGTATCTACGTATCTACTCAATGAACTCTACTTCCCCATTCTGGTCTTGTGTCTCCAATTCTTTGGTACATCTGGGACAAGAACCGAGCGACCCATTAACACAGAGTGTTCAAAACAGTTGAATAAAAGGCACCCTAGAAACTCATATGATTACTTAAATAAGTATTAAATTTTTTCTTGAGTATAAATTAACTGCGTGAAAAATAAATGTTTCACTATAAATTTTAATTATAAAACTTAAGCTGTAGCTTTTTAGTTCAGACCGAAGCCTCTTGGGAAATCAATAATCAAAATAATACAATTTAGCATAATATATTTTTTGTAATCAACAAAGAAGAAATGCTAAACCTAACAAAAATGTAAATGGATATTTTATACCATGGCAACTTACTTTAGAGTAATGTATTTCCTTTTTTCTAAAGTTGTATTAAAACTGATAAAAGATTTTTAAGAATCAGAATTTCTTATTAAATTCTGATTCTTAAACAAATAATGTTCTGAGAAAGAAAAAGAAGCCATTCTAATTTTAGCTGCAATTGCTACATTGACTAAAATCATTTGAGCTATGAATTGATCGCATGTGATTTATGAATGAACCAAGTTATTTAAAAAAGGAAATACATTTATTGTTCAGGGTATAGGCCAATTTTATGACAAAGTTGTACTCTGAAAAGCATCTTGCATACAGGGAAAACACTTTGTTTTAAAATGCATTAATTTCCTTTTGAATAATTTTAAAACTTGAATTTCAGGATTTTAATGGCCTAAGTAAAGTTATCACATCCTCTGTCCTTACCCCAATCAGGGATAAGTCTTTCAGAATTGTGGATGCATACTTACTCTACCAAGCAAGCACAGAGGAATCCAGAATATCTGACTTAAACTTCGCAAAGGCGCTTTTGCTTTGTTTCTATTCGTTCTTTTCATCACACTTGGGAAGTATTTTGTAAGAAAAGAAATCCATGCCTCCCAAAATCATTTACATTTGTGTAGTTTTCTGTTGCCAAAATTTTTGCCTGGATATCCTTTATGTTTTCCATATATGAAATCTAAATCCACAATAATATGAAAAAATTAAAATGAAGTATAAAGCCATTATTCATATAGTTGGAGCCAAAGAAAATATTTAAATATTTATCATAAAAGCAAAAAACATTGTTAAAGGAAAAAAAATAAGATGCACAGCCTAAGTTTTCTGCATAGTATCTCCTCTTCATTTTGTAGCTGGTCCACTCTGGCAAGTGGGTCTTACGGTAGATCTTGAGCTGTGGGTTTGCTGAAAGTTAAGGAGCTGGAAGCTCAGGAAGCAGGTGCCAAGAATGTTCTGATCCCTATGAGTCTATTCATTATTGATACATTTGTGTTACAAGGTCCTTTAAAAATGCAAACAAACCTTAGAGTTACTCTGACTTTGATATAGGATCTGGTAGTCCTTCTAAACCACGGAGTATTAGCTTCCCCTACTGTGAACTGAATTGTGCCCCCAGAAAGATACGTTGAAGTTTTAACCCTCAGTATCTGCCCTCAGTATCTGTGAATGGGACCTTATTTGGGAAGAAAGTCTTTGCAGATGAGATGGAGTTAAGATAAGGTCACACTGGATTATGATGGGCCCTAAATCCAATACTTGTGTTCTTATAAAAAGAAAAACTGTGGAGACACAGAGACACAAAAGGAAGAAGGCCATGTGAAAGCAGAGATTGGAGTTATGCTGCCACAAACCAAGGAACGTCGAGGATTGCGGGCAACCTCCAGAAGCTAGAAGAGGCAAGGAAGGATTCTTCCTGGAGACTTTGGAGGAGGGAGTCTGGCCCTGTCAACACTTTGATTTTGGACTTCTAACTTCAAGAATTTTGAGAGAATAAATTTCTATTGTTTTAAGCAAGCTGGTTTTGGTAATTTGTTACAGCAGCCCTGTGATTTTAACACGATCTTCATAGATTTAACTTTGATTTGAGTAAAGAGTTAGTTGAAGTAATGGTGGGATGCTATAGTGATGAGGTCTTGATTAACAAGAAGGTGGCATGATAATTCTGTTCACCTGGGAGATGGAAATTAAGGGCAGAGAGGAAGAAGGGAAGTATCTAAAAAATTGCATACATATATATGTATGTGTATATGTATGTGTATATATGTTCTGACTGAACTTAAAACTCTTCCTAAATAAGGCTGTTGCATGATAATATTTATGAAATATTCACCGGGCTCCTTCTTTAGCACAGTGAAGAAGCCCAGTGAATATTTTATATTTTATATTTTATATATATATAAATATTATATATATTTTATATTTTATATATATATTTTATATATATAAATATATATATATTATATAATATTTTATATATATCTCCTTTGTTCATGGCCTCAGCTGATGTTGCAGAGCTGAAAGCAGGTAGCCTATGTGTCTCCTGACTGTTAAAGGGGGTCTTGATCCTGCCTACTACTCTTTTGGTCTTGCTCATTATGTTCTAGTCACTCTCACCTTTTGTCTGTCCTCAAAGTGCTTTCCCATCTCAATATGTAATCTCTATTGGCTTGTTTGGCATGTCAAATATTCTAGTGTTGCTGGATGTGTGGGAAGAATATAAGCTTAAACTGTTCTCTCTAGTGTAATGTGAAGGTGTTTTTCCTTCAAATTTGGCATAATGGGGGAAAACACATAATTTTTATGTGCTATTTGATGTGGATATCAAACCCAACTGTATTTTTAAGATTTAATTCAAATTCAATGAGCCATATGCAATTAAACCAAGTAAACCAAGTCATACATTTAAGGCTGTTCACATATATAACTCTAAGTTAAAGGTGATTTTATTGTAGCAAAGTGTGTCTCAAAGGTAGACTCATGCACCATTTGGAACCACTTTGAGAGAAAAAATTTATAACTCTTCTTAAAAAGAAGCATCTGACCATGAAAATCTTATTGGTTACAAATAACCCAAAGCAACGATAGATTCTAGGATTTGCATAAAAGAAAAAAACAGCATGTATCAGAAAATTATCCTAGTAAGGAGATAACATCATATGGTTTATTCTGTTTAATGAATGGTTTTGACCTGATAACCAGTTTTTTTAAAACTTAGATGAACTCAGTACTTTATTTATACATAATTTTTTTCTGATATATAGTTCTTACTTTGGTATTCTAGTGAATATGATTATGATATATTTCATCCTTTAAAGATAAACTGCTCACTAGCATATGTCATTTTCCAAAAATAAACAATGATCCTTGCAAAAACACCATTACCTACTTCTATGTATTGATGTAATATTAGGAAACTGTTATCTGCATATAATTGGATAAATCAGGGAAGTTTCATTGTGTTTTACTGAAATGCCCACCAATTACCTTTTGACGCTTTACATACGTGTTTGCTACCCACACAGGAACACACACGGACACACACACACCACAGGAAATGAACTGAAATAACTGAATTAGGTCAAATACATCTTTATACAGATACATTTCTTTATTTATCATAGGCTAAAAAGATGAATTCTTGGAGACACTAACCACGTAGAAAAGGAGAATGGGGAAGGAGAAAGACTGTTCCTCTGCTCCCCAAATGAAGGAAAAAAACTGATCTTAAGGAAATGTTTGGTCATGTAATGAAATGTAAATTTTTATTTTATTTTATTTATTTATTTAGTTTCCTCTGAAAAATTATTCTTGAAGATCTTTTGGTAAAATAAAACACACATATGCATGAATGGGAGAAGATTACTTAGAGATTTATAAACTTAAATTTTTTCAGGATTAAGAACACTCATTAAAATTAAATAGATATGAAACAGTAATATTTAAGAATGCACATTTTGGGGCGCCTGGGTGGCTCAGTTGATTAAGCGACTGCCTTCGGCTCAGGTCATGATCCTGGAGTCCCGGGATCGAGTCCTGCATCGGGCTTCCTGCTCAGCGGGGAGTCTGCTTCTCCCTCTGACCCTCTTCCCTCTCATGCTCTCTCTCATTCTCTTTCTCAAATAAATAAATAAAATCTTTAAAAAAAAAAGAATGCACATTTTGTTGACAAGTATATTGAGTAGCAATCCCAATGCCATCTTTACTTTCCTTAACTTCTACTTTCATTCAAATATCAAGTCATAATTCTAATTTTTAATAAATCTTCCCCCCCTTTCAATCCCACTTCCATTGCCACAACCAAGAACTTCTTCACTTAACAGTACACTTACATTTCACATTATTGTTTTTAAACCTTCTGTGTTGTCACCAATGAAAACATTCTAAAACACTGATAGATACTCGGGTTTAACTCTTGCCATTCCACACTTCAAAATTTTTCAGTAGTTCCTCATTGCCAGAAGCTGAAGTCCGAATAATTTAAAATGGAAAGAAAGGTCTTCAAAATTTAACTACTACTTCCATTTCTTGGCTTATCTGTCATGACTCCTTATTCTAGCCCAGTCACACAGGGCTGCATTCCATTTCTCAATTACATTATATCTTTAGATATTTTCAGAGCTCTTGCCCATATTTTTGGTTTTGCTTAGAATATCCTTTAAAACTTGTGAAGTTATGCTAATCCCCCAATGCACAACTCAAATTTTTCCCATTTTATAAAACTTCATCATTGAATCCTCTAAGCTCCCATAGCATTATTTCACATCGATGTCAAATAATTCCCTTACTTTACCTTGTTTTGAATAAGTGAGTTCTCAGTATTTTGTTTCTCCATTAGATTATGATTTTTTAGGGCATTGGTTATATTATTTATGTTGTATTCTTGGGGCCCATAAAAGCACCTTAACCACAGTATTTGTTCAACATAAATATTTATTAGTGTTTTTGATTCAAAATTACAATTTTTTGAGGAAATTTTATAAGATGGTAAGAAATTACAAACATGGTCAAATTCTTGTGTGCCCATTGCTATTAAAAACATTCTCCTGATTTTCCTTGGAAATATTATTTTTCTATGTATATGTAAGTGGATAAGATGAGTTTAAAAATCACTTTTCCCCCTTTGGTGGTGGATTACAAATGAATTGAATCAATTTTCACTCCACTTTAGTATTTGCAGAATGAACTAATAAATATAAGAGGATCTATTGGTATTCCATTGGTCTTTCTCTTGCAGACTGCATAAAAATCTCAAGGGCTAGCTTAGAGTTCAATTAGTAAAGATTACACATAAGGTACAAGGTCACTTTGTTCTCCCTCCATTGAGTTTTCCGGTCTGTAGCAGATGCTAATTACTCAACCTGTGTGCAGATATTTTATCTGTGAGTATCTTCTTATATACATTGGCTTTGGGAAAAATGGATCTGTGTCTGGCCATCAAAAGGCAGCCATAAGCTAAGGGCATTTTATTCCCCAAATACTTAAATAAATGTATTAGTATCAGGCAAAGAACAGAAAGTTCAATGCAAATTTTATATACCTGAGTGCATAAATATTCAGAGACATTATGATTTTGTTGCATTTTATAATTTTCCTATGATTTGGAAGTAGGCACTCCAAGTATCAAGTCTATGAATGGAAACACTGGCAACTGTTCTCTGAGAGGTGTTAATGAGATACTGTTTTTGACATTTTAAAAAGAAATACAAAAGATGCAGTATGAAAGGAAGAAAAGAGAAATAACCATAATAACACATACAGTTTTAGCTTTAAAAAGATGAAATTATCTTTCTGTAATAAAATCAAGTCACATATTCCATATGTGCATGAATTTAAAATAGTAAGAATGTTCTAAGTAAGGCACAAAGAGGTGAACTGGCTCATCTATTCCCACAAATTGTTGTGAATTATTTTTGGTGATTTGCATCCTAGAATAAACCCAGAGAAAACTGCAAACTTTGTACAGGACTCTACAGTCTGAGGTAACATATGAGAATATCCCTGTTCTTAACAGTCTGACAAATGTTTACTGAATAAGTACTATTCACAAGGTTCTGAGAATGCAGAGATACAGGGAGCACAAACTCATTCTTCAAGGACTTCACAATACTTGGAAAGACAGATATGAAAGGAAATTGGTGTATTGTGGTATGGACTATGAAAGGGACTTGACAAATTTCATGGGAACACAAAGAAGGTATGCATCATTGAATGTCAGGGAAAGATATCACAGATGATGTGATGCCTCATCTGAATCATCTAGATTTCAACAAAGTATTTGAAATAATTTCTAATATTTTTATGATTAAGATAAGCATATGTGGATAGTATTATTGTGTAGTTTGTTGAATTTTTAGCTGATAAATCTTTCCTACCAAATAATACTGGTTAATATTTCTGTGTCAGACTGCAGGAGGCCTCTGGTTTCTATTACTGAACCTTTCTTCGCATCATTTTTAAATCAACTATTTGATGACATGATTTTATTTGGCATACTTAATAAATTTAGAGATAAATGTAAATGGGGAGTTCAAGCTACTATGTCATATAATTTACAAAGAGTTTCATAGATTAGAATAGTAGGTTGAAACTGACAAGGAAATTAAATAGTAAAAATATAGAGTTAGGTTTAAATGTCCACTGAGGAAGTAGAAATATGTAATGACTTTAGCTTAATAGACTTTCAGGTCACCAAGATCTAGAATTTTAGCTAAATGAAAGATCATCATGCTCATGAGTGATGGCAACAATGCCTGGAACATTAATGAAATCTTGAACTGTAAATAGAACTATATATTCCAAGGTGGGGGTGGGGGGTGGAGGGTGGGGGAGGAGACAGTCAGTTTGGTATTATAAATGATGCAAAGTGGAAAATTATCAGAGGATTGTGATCTAAAAATTATATGTTTTGAAAATCATGCTTTATAAATAAACATTAAACAAAATGAAAGGTGTTTTGAAAAAGAGATCTCTGGGCCAGTAATGGGCATCTAAAATAACTAATCATTCATTCAATTCATTCATTCATTCATTCAATCTAAAAGTGTTATTTTTTCTCTGTGTTTTCTATTTTAAAGTGTCAGTGTGCCAGACTCATGCTGGAAATAGGAAATGAATTTGACAAATAGCTAGCCCTTAAGGTCCTCTTATTCTAGTACATTATGTCTATTTTTTAACCCAGGCCTATGGACAGAACTTTGAACTTCTGTACTCCTCCAGAAATTGTGTGAACGACTTTATATGTCATTGCATTTTTACATGGAGGTGATTCTTTTAAAAGAAATGGTAGTTTAAAAATATTTAGGAGGGTGCCTGGGTGGCTCAGTGGGTTAAGAGTCTGCCTTCAGCTCAGATCATGATTTCAGGTTCCTGGGATGGAGCTCTGCATCGGGATCCCTGCTCAGCTGGGAGTCTGTTTCTCCCTCTGACCCTCCCCCTGGCTTGTGCTCTCTCTCTCTCTCTCACTCTCTCAAAAATAAATAAATAAAAAATCTTTAAAAAAATTAAAAAAAGTATTTAGGAAGCATTTGTCTAATGGAAGAGTCATAGACACATAGTGATGAAATACAAAATGAGAATACATTATGTAGGGTACTATACTTGGGAAGAAATATGAATCTTTTTTTTTTTTTTAATCCTAGAAGGAAGTAGAGCTTTACCTAATTTCCTAAGATTTCCTTTCATTAGAAGGTTTTATTTTTGGTAGTTGTTGAATATCCTTTTTATTTTTTTTAAAAGATTTTATTTATTTGAGAGAGAGAGAGAGCGAGAGAGTGCGCACAAGCGGGGTGGGGGGGCAGAGGGACAGGGAGAAGCAGACTTCAACAAAGTACACAATAATACATATTATTATACTAATACTATATTATTGCTGAGCAGGGTGCCTTACAGAGGGAAGGCTTGATCCCAGGGTCCTGGGATCATGACTTGAGCTGAGCGCAGACACTTAACCGACTGAGCCACCCAGGTACCCTACTGAATATACTTTTAAAAAAATGATTCTTTATAAAATTCCCTCATAGAGTAGGAAATTGGATTGTATTCTATCCTAAGGGTCTTAATTTTTATTCTGTTTGTTTTGTAATGTTCATTGAAAGTTATTTATTATCAGCTTTCACCTTCTCACCTCCTCTATATCACAAATGAACTAAAAGATGTCTTGGGCTATAATCTCTCTCCTATAGATTTTACTCACTAACTCATTCACTCCTGCACCAAACATCTTTTTAAACTGTCTTTTATGCAGTGGTATGCAGGTAAATATTTAACAACCAGCTCTCGGGAAAAAGATCCGATTTATAGTGTTTGGTGATTTCCACAGTGCAAATACTCCACTAAGGCCAATTCCAAGTTACTCAAAGTATGAAAGCAGTGTTGAAAGAGAGGCACACAAGGCTCTCTCGAGTTAGGATGCTGCTCTTATGATCACATCAGTGCTTGTATGATCCCAACACTGTATTAGGTACCAGGTTATAAAGATGACCAAAACTATTCTGAGAGAATGGAAGAAAACAAACCCTATAACTTCCCACAGATTCCTGCCAGGTGAAAGGTTGCAGGCTGTAGCATGAGGAGGGGGAAACCAGGTGAAGCTTGGTGGTCTTCCAGAGTTAAGGAGACAGAGTTAGGAGTTCAGGGAGGCCAATAGGCTAGAGTTCTCGGGATGATTATCTGAAAGGAAAGAATTTCATAGCAAATATCAGGAGATAAGCAAAGGGCCCCCTCAGTTGACTTAATCAGCAAGTATGTATGAGGAAACTCCCCTGGTGAGAAGAAGAACCACCCAAAAAGAAGAGAGGGAACAATTTCATATATGGTCACAAATAGTTTGTGTTCCATCAGACAGAATGGGGGAAAACATTTCACAGATCATGGGGCACTGTGAAGAGTATTCAAAAAAGCATTGGGAACAAAATTAGTACCTGAATAAAAGCTGTCCTGGTCTCGTCTAACAAAACCTGAAAGCAAACCTCAAAAGGAAACAGTTAAACAGTTTTCAAATAACTTAGATGTGCTCCAGAATAAATCTCAGCAATGTTTATAGACAAACAAAAATATGCAGTATACAACAAAGTAAAGGTTTACAATATTTGGCATCCAATTAAAACAAAACAAAACAAAACAAAACAAAGAATGGGAGGAAGCAGGAAAATAAGATGTTCCATATGTTTAATAAAGGTAAGGAAATAATTGAACATGTTAGAAACATGGAAGATTTTTTTAAAGACTCATATCGAACTTCTAGAGGCAAAATTACAATTTCTGAGGTTAAAAAAAATTTCACTAAATGGAATAAACCACAGACTGGGTACTGCAGAAGACAGATGAGTGGAAGTGGGATACAACAGTAGAAACTATTCAGGATAGAACACAGAGAAAAATGAACAAGTCATCAGTAGCTCTGATAAACTTTAAGTTATCTAATACACATGTAGTAGGAGTCCCAAAAGGTGTGAGAGACAGAAAAAAACTTTGAAGAAAAGTGAACGAAAACTTCCCAAAGGTGATGAAAGTGATAAATCTAGAGAACCAAGAAGTCCAAAGAACTCCAAGAACAAAAAATATGAAGGAAACTGTATCAAGATATATCACAATGAAATTTCTCAAAAATGAAGATTTTAAAAGCAAAGAAATAGACATATCATGTATCAAAAATAAAAATAAGAAATATAGCAGATTTTTCATCAGAAACAATAAAAGCCCAACAACAGTGGATAAACTCTTTAAAGTACCAAAATCCGGAATTTTATACTTAGAAAAAATATCTTTGAAAAATAAAGACAAAATAAAGACTTTCTCAGACATATAAAAGCTAAAACCTTTACCACCAACATCTTTACTATAAGATATATTAAAGATATATACTATAAGATATATTAAATATATATTTAATATATATATTAAAGGACTTTCTGCTGAAGTCCTTCAGCAGAAAAAAAACAAAAGGATCCCAGATGAAAACTTGAATCTATACCAAAGTATGAAGAGCACCAGAAGTAATAAATATATAGGTAAATAAATACAATTTTCTATTAATTTTAATCTCTATAAAAGAATATTCACTGGTTAAAGTAAAAACAAAGCAACATATTTTAGGACTTTTATGGGGAAGTAAAATGTATACAACAATAGCACAAAAGTTTGTGGGGAAAAATAGAAGTCTACTATTGTAATGTTCTTATACTATATATAAAGTGATATAACATTACTTGAAGGTAGATTTTGATAAGTAAAGGCATTGCCATAAATTCTAAAGCAACAACAAAGAATTTTTGGCTAATAAGCCAAGATAAAAATGGAGGACAAAATACATTCAAATAATTCAAAAGAAGGCAAACCTTTAACTTAATTTCTGAGACTATGAGAGTGGCATTTTTCTCCATCAAAGAACAAGGGCTGAATTTTCAAAAATTGGTATTACAGGAAGAACAAAAGCTAAGAATTGATCTTCTCCCACATGCATAATTGTTTGGCTCCTTTCTGATCACCATGTGTTGAGAAGGCATGTGTACCTCTGCCAGTTATAAGGGAGGCGCAGGTGCTAACCAAAAATTGGCAGGCTGCACACTCATGAATTGCAGGAAACCTATATTCTGTGACAACAGGGTCCTGCTGTTACCATGTGCCTTTTAATACCTGAATGCAGACAGTTTGTTCTTTTTGTGTGAGGGCTAAAAAGAGAGGCCAAGTAGAGGAAAGTATCAACTGAGAAAATGCAAGACTTCTTGATAGATGAATATTTCTTAGTTTGAGATTAAAGGTTAGAAACGAAGTCAAGAACTCTGTGGTCAAACTGAGCTTTTCATTAAGAAAAAATAAAGTTGGGTTCCTTGTTTATGCTAATTCCAAAATTAAAGTCCAGATGGATTATATTTCCTAATTATGAAAGGCAAAACCATATAGTCAATGGAAGAAAATATAGGAAGATATCTTTCTGACCTTAAGATGGAGAAATACTTCTTAAACAAATTACATATAGCACAATTAAAGGTAAAAAACAAAAAAGAAAAAACTAATTGATTCTCTATATCAAAATGAAGGATCTCTGTTCAAAGACAAAGTTAATAGGTGACAAATTGAGGGAAAAGAATTTCTAAGTCTAAATTTGACACTCAATGAACATTTATAGTAGAAAAAAAATAAAAGCTGTGAATCCCAAATTAAAAGAAAGGAAGCAAACAAATATGTGGAGATAAATGAAAATAAAGGGAACATTGAACATGTCAAATTCCAAAATTAGAAATTTGAAAATACTAAGTATTGTCAAGGAAATCTGAAGAGAGGTACCTTTTAAGTTCTCTGGAGAAGAGACTGATATTTTAAGTGTACGCATGCAATCTATGATTCAGAAGACTCTATACTCTGGTTTGCCCAAGTTCTGGTTCATGCTGCTTTTCCAGAATAATTATTAATAATGCCCTCTTCCACTCTCAAAGTTATTTCAGTGTGGACAATAAGTTATATGATTGCCCCACTGATGACCAAGCTATTCAACACCTGAGCATCTGAGGAAAACTCACACAGGTCTACAAGAGGATATGTATGAATACATCCATCACAGTGTTGTCTGTGGTAGTTGAAAACTGAAAGCAACCTTGATGTCCATCTGTAGGGGAATGATTAAAAAATGCTTAAAGATTGCAAGCCACAAGAATACTAGCAAACAATTAGAAACATTATGCTAGATATGTATTGTGAAGGTAGAATTTATTTATAGCCGTGCTGGGAAACTATTTCAGGAACACCTGGGTGTCTGGTTTTTACTCTTGGCCAAGAAAAGGGCAGTGGGATTTATGATGTACAGGAGACCCTCAGGGACTTTGCTGGTGGGTTGCAACTGATCAGGTTTGATAAGCCTGGCTTGTTTATGTGTCCAAACCAGAATTATTCTTAATTGTTAATGGCAATACAGGATTTTTCTAGCATGTTCCTCAAAACTTTTCCAGTATCTACCCATTATCCAGTTCTAAAGCCACTTCCAGATTTTAATGCATTTGTTACAGCAGCACCACACTTTTGGTACCAATTTCTGTCTTAATCAGTTTGGGCTGCTATAAGACTGGGTGTGCTTATGAACAACAGAAATTTATTTCTCACAGTGCTGAGGGCTGGAAGTATAAGATCAAAGTGCTTGCAGATTTGGTGTTTGGTGAGGGTTGCTCCTGATTCATGAAAAACAAAATAAAACAAACAAAAAAACCAAGCAACATCAAAGGGATATAAAATGGCTTCCCTGGGAGCTTCTATTTTGAGCTTTCCCAATAATGGCACCTTGCACACGGGATGCCTCTGGGACCTCCGAACCTTGCCTGCACTCTCTTTCTGTTGTTGTACTTATATATTTTGCATTTAAATAAAAGTCTTAGGTGAGTATGCTCTGTTCTGTAGAGTCTGATGAGTCTTTTCAAATAGCCAAACTAAAGAAATCTTTACATACATTCAGTTACCTGGATAGATCTTTTTAGGTAAAACAAGAAACTGAAAATATTATACTATGCATCATAATGTCTTCTTATAAATTAATTTAAAAATATATACACACACAAAACTGTATATATTGCAAGAATACATATATAACCAGAAATATATGGTATATATCAAACATTAGAATGAGTGTCTGTGGGGAATGGGAGGATACAAATGGGGATCAGTAATCAGAACCTTGCAGATACTGGGGACTATAATGTGCTGGTAAGTATGATGAATGCAACTCTCAGAATCTGAGGCTTCAAGATAATTTCTATGATTTATAAGCCAGAATCCTCTCCATTGAATGTATAAGTTTTATGACTTTTCTACTACTAGTCAGCTTTGTCTAATTTCTATGGGACATGTGTTTGTATCTGTTTAGTATCTAATTTGTTAAAAGCTGAGTATTAGAGTGGTCAGTCCCAAATGGGTGTGTAATAAAATTAACTTTGCATTATAAAAAAATTATTACTCAGCTTAAAATTCAGCGAAGGTCAAGCTTTGAAGGTTTATTGATAAACTGGGAAATTTAGATAAACATTTTCAACTGACAAGGATGATTAGGGGCCAAATTGAAGACTGAAATATGGTACAATTTTTGTTTTTAGTCCTTTATCCAAAAATCCTTTCTTCTTCGTCAGAAAGCTAAGTCTACTTAAAAAAAAAAAAAATACATAACACTTCTGAAATATACCAGATGGTCTTTCCAGGAAATTTAGGATTTTTTTTGACAGAATTCTGTGGAGAATCAACCCAAACTTATTTTGGATGTTAAAAGAAAATGGGAAGATACGATCTTCTATACAGCCTAATTTTTAGTGTGATTAAACACTTTAGTGTCTTATTTAAAAATTTTTCAATATTGCTATGCAATTTTTGGAAAAACAATCTCATCATTCTAGGTAGAATTAAGAAGCCCAAAGTCTCCACTACATATCTATTGAATTGACAAGTACAGCCTGAAAGGTTAGAGCTTAATTTTGGGACTTATATAATGGCATGCAAGAAGCAATTCTCAAATTACTATAGCTCATCTCTGCTATGCTTAGCACATGGTAGACATTCCAGAAATAGCAGCTGAAAGAATGTATGTATAAAAGTAAAAAGATGTTTTGGCTAAAGGAGAGAAAAAATAGTACATTACCTAATAGATTACTTAAAATATATGCAGAGTTATCTTGACAAGATAAGTCAAATTTGTTTTTTGAAGATCTGGTGGTCAGAGCTCAGATCAATGATGGTGACTCAGAAGTAGAAGTTAGCTTGGTATAAAGAACTCTTATACAATTAGAGCTACTTGAAAATGGAATGGAAACTTGAGGAGAGAGTGCGCTGCCTGATAATAAAGGGGTTCAAGTGGAAGTCCTGTCACCACTCCACAAAGATACAAGAGAGGCACCAGAATACTGGATGAAAAGCAGAAGTAGGAGACCTGTGATCAACACAATTAGGCTGCCCTGTGTTCAAAGATCCACTCTAAGTGTTGTTTTCTGCATACAGAAACCAGAAGAGAATAAACAAATGGTCATCAGTTTCTTTTATATTACCTGTTACCCATAAATATTATCTTTTGGTTTGTAATTTCATGATTTTGGCCTATCTTGGTTAATTAATAAACAAGACAATCTATTTATGAGTAGGGCAAAGCCCTCGTGTGGACTTACGCATTCTGAAATGTTAGCAATATATGTGACTCACATATTAATTTATTCTACAATTTTTTATTCAATAATTTTTTAAAGTGCCCACTTTACTTTAGACACTGGTAATACAATATTGACCAGAAAAGACAAAATTTCTGCTCTCAGCCTGAGTTCTGGGGAGAAAAAACAAGTAACAGCACATTAAAAAATAAATAGAAAAATTTCAGAATGTAGTAAGTGAGGAGAATGGAAAGTAACGAGACAGAAGTGGAAACACTGAAACCAGCTAAGAAATTTTGGAAGAACTCATATTTCTAGCACTTTGGTAGACTAGATAACCAGAAGAAAAGACCCTCCTTGTTAATGCAACCAAAAGCATAAAGTATCTAAAAACAAACAAAAGTGAGTAGGTAAGTAAAATATGTAGAAGCCCTTTTGAAGAAAATTATAAAGCTTTATTAAAAGAAATGAAAAATATCCTAAATAAATGGAGAGTTATACCATGTTTTTGAATAAGGATCAGTATATTAAAGATGTAACTTTTCCAAAACTGGATTATAGACTTAATATAACTTTCTTTAAACTTAAAGTATTTTTAAAGAAAATCAAAAACTATTTAAAATGTATATAGAAGAATAAAGGGATATAATAGCCAAGAAGCATCAGGTGAAGAAACTTGCTATACAAAACATCAAGACATATTATTATGAAGCCTTAGCTATATAATTAAGGCAGTGTGGTATTTGGGATGGAAATAGCTGATAGAAGAAAATAATCTAAAAATAGACCCATACATGTATGGGGACTTGATTTGTTATGGTAGCAGTCAATGGGAAAGAACAGTGTTTAAAGAATAATGTTGGAATCTGAATATCTGTTCAAAAGGAAAAATAAAATTAAATCCCTGTATGTGCCATTTCACAAAGTTTGTCTTAAGAGATATTAAATATTTCAATGTGGACAGCAAAACTTTAAAGGCTTTAGAAGACTATGTAGAAGAATATCCTTAAGACTCAAAGTTTGGAAACGTTCTCTTAAAGAAGCTCAAAAAAAAAAAAATCAAGATCCCAAAGAAAAATACTGATGTTTGACTCAATTAAAATGATTTTTTATTATCAGAAGATAGCAGAAAACTAGCAAAAGGATATGACCAGAACCGAAGGAAAATATTTATAATTATATTGGACAAAAATACAAATATCAAATTTCTACAAATCAATAATTACAAGACAATCAACAACAACAAAAATGCTTAAATGACCAAATATGAATTTTAGAGAAGAGGAACATGAATGGCTATAAATATAAGAAAGATGCTCAACCACATTAATAATCAGGAAAATGCAAATTGTAAGTCACAAACAGATGGCTCTTTACACTCTTTATACTCTTCAGATTGGCAGAATTTTTTTTTTTTTTTTTTATTCATGAGAGACAGAGAGAGAGACAGAGGCAGAGGGAGAAGCAGGCTCCCCGCGGAGCAGGGATCCCGATGCGGGACTCGATCCCAGGACCCTGGGATCATGACCTGAGCCGAAGGCAGACGCTTAACCGACTGAGCCACCCAGGCATCCCAGATTGGCAGAAATTTAAAAATTAGACCTAATAATGACTATTGATGAGGTAGTAGAGCAACGGTAATTCTCATCCACTGTTATGAGAGAGTAAATCAGCACAAACATTTAAATATTTTGGCTTAATCCATTGCGTTTGAATATTTGAAAACCTCAGGACTTAGTTCCTATGTTCCAGGTATGTACTTTGGAGAAACCCCAACACATACTCGAGTATAATAGATTTATTACAATAATGTAGCAGCAGTGTTTTTAATGAAAAATGACAACAATAAAACATCAAAAATTTGAAAACCATCCAAATCTTCACAAAAATTGTTATCAGTATGTGAATTGTGAGATACTAAAACGATTGCCTAGTGTAAAGCAGTAAAAGTGCATGAACTACAAATATATATAGCAATACAGACAAATCTCCCAAACAAGATATTGAGAGAAAGCAGGTTGCAGAAGAATATATACCATACAACTCCATTTGTGGAAACTTCAAAAACAAAACTAAACAACGTATTGTCTAGGATGAAAAAAATATATATATATATAGAAAGGAAAAAAAATTTAAAAAGCCAGAAATTAAGAGCATATGATTTAGGGTACTGGTTACCTGTGGGAGAAATGGAGGATAAATTGATCAGTGAGGGCAGTCAAGGTATTCAATTCTTATTGTTCTATTTCTGAAGTTGGATGCTAATTGACAAATATTTCTTAAACTTTACATATGTATTTTATATATATATTTTTTAAATATTTATTTATTTATTTGACAGACGGAGAGAGATAGCGAGAGCAGAAACACAAGCAGGGGGAGTGGCAGAGGGAGAAGCAGCCTTCCTTCCCTCCCCGCCCCCCCAAGCAGGAAGCCTGATGCAGAGCTCGATCCCAGGACCCTGGGATCATGACCTGAGCTGAAGGCAGACACTTAATGACTGAGCCACCCAGGTGCCCCTTTATATATTTCTTTGATGAAATATTCCATAGATATTAAAACAAAATAAAAATAAATAACAGTAATTTGATTAGCATTTTAGCAATGAGGATGGAGAAGATGAACAGATTTGATATACGTTTTGGTTTTACGGTTGATGAGATTTTATGATGGGTTGTATGTACAAAATGAGTTAAAAAGTGGTATCCAGGAAGAATCCCAGATTTGGGGCTTGAAAAAACAGTACATATTCCCACTGGTTATTCAAATGAGGAACATGTTTACTACAGAAATAAGATTTCTGATCTGGACATGCCATTTTTGAGATGTGTAATATACATATCAAAGATGTTAAGCTGGCTGTTAATTACATGAGTTTTGAGACAAGATTTATCAGAGCTGATGATACAAATTTAGAAGTCAAGGGCATATGAATGGTATTCATATTAAACAATGAGTCTAGCTGCAATCTTCAGGGAAAAGAGTGGATTTTAAAGGAAGGCAGTGTGTAGCCAAGATATGGTTCTCCAACTATTCAAGGTTGAATATATGAGATGTGTTCATTGTAATAGTCATTGAAACATTTAAATACCTTATTTGGGGCAATCATAATTTTCTCAATACAGTGATTTATTTGCAATAATTTACTTTAAATTAGTTTTTGGAATAGGCAAACTATACATATATTTAATAAATAAGCAAATAGATTTTTTGTTTTTGTTTCACTTCAGTCCATTATTCTTTCACTAAATTGCTTTAGACATGGAAAAGTATACCTGAAAATTTCATTTTATTGATCTCCTTACTGTTCTTATGTAAGGTCTCCTAAAATGAGTCCTAGATTTTAAACAAGCATTAAAGAAGTTAAACATAACTACACTTATTCTCTTATAAATAGCCATTTTTCAAAAATCATTAAGTCATACATTCCAGCTTTTGTTTTAGAAGTACGATTAAGTTCTAATTATGAGAACTACTGACAAATAAATTACAACAACCAGCATAAATAAAAGGTTAAATATTTGTTCCATGAATATTTTATTCATCATTATTTGTTTAAATACAATTCTAAAAACAATTTAAGGACATAAATATGTGAAAATTTGTGTTTCTTTTGATAATTAATAACCCGGGTTTATTCTAATCTCTAAAGTACAACAGTAACATTGACAGATACATTGTTGTAAAGGTGAGGGCTTTCTTTTTTGTGAAAATCATAACAGTTTCTCCATTTTTTTTTACAGCTGATCCATTTTTGTTTTCCCACAATGGCTTTCCATTTTTTTCAGAGTTCATTAAATTTAGGAACTAGTTTTTTCCTAAAATATTCAAATACATCTTGTCATTCCCTTTATGCTGGTGGACTTTCATAGTAAACACCCCCCCCCACCGGCCATAGTAACTTCTTCTCTTAGGACAGTTTTTAGTCCCTTCACACAGGTTATGGACTGAAATTCCAATTCTGGTTATCTTCCTTTTTTTGACTGAGGTCATATTTTTACAATAGAAATACACTGTATAATGATAGAATTTGTCATCCTAGATGTCCTCAACATTTGTCTATATATTAGAAGGCAAAGTGATGGTGCCATTATCTGGAAAATTAATAAAGTAATATTCTATTATAATGATGGATTGATCTCATGTACTTATTTTCTCTTCTTCCATTAACCTCACCAAAATGACAGCAAAGGAATAAAAAGTTTTAAATACTCAGAGAAAATGGGAAACAGAGAAGGTTATCAGCAGCTGAGAGATTTCAACAATTTCAAGAGAAATCAGAAGACAATTGGAAGAGTAGTAGCTGACTTAACTTCATGGAAGAAGCCTCCATCTAAATGTCTGAACAGAGAATGAATGATAAGCTTTTATCTATGGTACCTGGAAAGCTCAGTATTTGGAGGCACAGGGTATTCTGAAAATTTGAAGTTATTGAAGATAGATGGTTAGTTGACAGAATGTATGTAGATTTAATGTTTTCTAGTCCCCCTTCTCTACCTTTAAAAACAAGGTGACTACCAACAGGGAAAACAAACCAAATGCATATTTTCAAAAGCAATAAAACCACAGGGGTGCCCGGGTGGCTCTGTCAGTTGGGCGTCCGACTCAGTTTCTGCTCAGGTCATGATCTCAGGATCATGGGATTGAGCCCCATACCAGGCTCCATGTTCAGCACAGAGTCTGCTTGAGGTTCTCTCTCTTTCTCTCCCTCTGCCCCTCCCCTGATGATGCTCTCTCTCTCACTCAAATAAATAAATAAATAAAATCTTTTTTCAAAAAAAAAAAAAGAAAGAAAGAAAACCACAATGCCTCTGAACATGAGGACAAAACCAAAACAAAACAGTGAGGAAATGAGGTGAGGATCAGGGTTAAATATAAGGATGCAGTTGGGGGTTCTGAAAATGTAATGGTGGGATCCTTTGAACCCAGATCTCCAGTCACAGGGATATAGCTGCCATGAAGTAGATTGAGGGGTCTTCTTTACAGAAGCTGAATAGTTAAGAGTAGGGAGCAGAATCTAAATATTGATGTCTTACAATGAAAAGACCAATTCCTTGATTACTCACACGCAACATATTCTATCCGTACACTAAGAACTTCAATTATCTTTGGTCAGACTTACTCTCAAATATGAAGGCATACCTAAGGATCATGGGACATTTGGTTAGCCTCTAATATGAAGGAAAGAGAACAAAGCAAGCACACTGGAAAAAGGATCATGGGAGAAAAACATATGAATATCTCAGAGTTATAAAAGAAGATATATCTATGAAACAAAAGCAGAATGTTATAAAGTTAGAGTAGCCAAAGAGCAATAAAAAGTTCTTGGAAATATTTCCAAAATTAAAATTCCAATATAAATTTTGGAAAACAAAGTGCAGGAATCTCCAGAATAAAGAATAAAAATGAAAGGAAGAAAAGTTGGAATGGAAAAAAAATTAGAGGCAATTCTGAAGGTCCAACATTGATTCAAAAACATTCCAGCAATAGAACAAAAAGGAAATAATTTAAAAATTATTTTTAAAAACAATAATAAAATAACTAAGGGCATGATTATAAGCATTCATTGAATCTCTAAGACAATAATTTTATAAAGAAATTCACACCGATGTGCATTGTCTTGAAATTTCAAAACTCCAGCGATAAAGAGTAAATAATCAAGACTACAAATGGGGTGTGGAGCAGATCACATAAAAGGAAACAGAAAAAAAGAACAGCGTCTGAATTCTTAACAATAAACACTGGATACCAAGAGACATTAAAATATGAGGGGAAATGACTGTCAACCAGTCAAATTATTAACTGAGTCTGAAGGGGAAAAACAGCTCTAGAAGGAAAATTTACAATAATTAAAGTTTGTAATATCAGTAGTTCAGGTAAAAGGGACGTGTGTGTATGGAGTTGTAAGAATCCTGATCTCATTTACCATAACACAGTCAAAAATTAACATAAACATTGATTAATTCATTGCAACATAAGGAAATTGTACTAGAACTATGTCTGATATTGTATATTTGTGAGTATTGCATCTCTGGGCTGCCAGTCTGGGGAAAGACAAGGCCTGGGGAGGGAATTACAGTTGTTCTTTACAAGACTTGTACTATTCAATGGCTTTAAGCTCTGTTAGCATACTGCTCGGATCAAAATTTTACAAATTAATAACATACAGAATGAAGAGACGCATTAGTGAACTAATAATTAAGATTTTCTTATTATGGTCTATTTGTTTATCTGAATATAAACCTGACAAAGTGTTCCAATTTGTGAAGCAAGGTCAACGATATTTGCTGCTGAGCTCTTCATGTGGTAGCTTTGAGAATTAAATACTATTAAAAGCACTTCAACTGTCCCAGGGGAAATAATAACACAAACACAAAACAACATTATAACATGCCTATTCTAAATTTTCATTTTATTAGGAGTTAAGTGTTTATATTTTCATATGCCAAACAGTATACTATATTGTTAATAATTTAAGGCATTTATTTTATACTTGTGAAGCCAATGCCAAGTACATGTGTCCACCCCAGCAGTTCAATTTTTGAATAAAAAATGGAAGATCAGTTTGCCAGTTTTATCCCAAATAATGAAATGCTAAGTACAGGTACCCCCTGCCACTATCTGAAAGTTCACTTTATGCGACTTTGCTTTTATGAAAGACCTAACTAGTATCTGTTTTCACTAACCAAAAGAAATCTGAAGAGAACTTTTGCTTTTATGAAAGAGTAATTCCTTCTTCGATTTACGCCATTTTGGCTTAGGAAAGATTTCATAGGAATGCTCTACTGTTCATCTCTCTCTCTTTTTTTTTAAGATTTATTTATTTATTTGAAAGAGAGAGAGAGAGAGAGAACGAGTGGTCGGAGGGGCAAAGGGAGAAGGAGAGAGAGAATCTCAGGCAGACTCCCCACTGAAGCGGAGCCCCGATCCCAGGACCCAGGACCTTGAGATCATGACCTGAGCTGAAATCAAGAGTCTGATGCTTAACTGACAGAGCCATGCAGGCGCCCCATCTACTGTCCATCCTTTCAATGGGCCTAGCTAAAAAAACTAATGGGCCTAGCTAAAATAACAATTTTAGATGAAAACTCAGAAAATATGTCCATATTTTGCCTCCTTCGATGAAGAAAGACTAATTTATATTCACAGGGTAGGAATAAGTTAATTCGACAGTCATTTGAAAGCCCTCAGGTAATTTCCAGATTACCAGGAATACTGTGTATTAAGTGAACCTGCCATCCTTGACATGTGTCCCCCCCAAATAGTCTTCCTATATTTACTGGAATCTGAACATCAATTTAAAAATAATAGCACTTGGTGGAGAAAAGGCAAGCATTCTTTACTTGATACTTACTCCTGATGAAGGGCACTGAAAATCTGTGCTGTTTCTGAATCCCATGAAAGTGTGATCTACCAGAGAACTGGCTGTCATGAGTCACAGCTCACTTCAGACCACTATCCCAGACATTTCATTATTTATAGTAAATAATAGGTCGGTGACACAGTGTATAGCATAGCTGGTGTAAGTATCCTTTCCTGGTATGTTTTAAGAGGTTGAAGAACAAAGGCTTCTCTAACAACAGGATATTTGGGGCTATAAATATTTGTTAATACATACTGCAAAACATGTAGAAGGAGAAAAGAAATGTCATTCTCTTAATTAACAATGCACATATTAAACTTTAGAATCCTATAGGGATTTCATTGAGCTACTGTCAAATCAGTCAGTGGACTTATGTTCAAATGAAATTCAAGGAATCAGCTAACTGACATTAATTCAACTGATGAAGCAACAGACTGAATAAGATTGGCAGTTTGAAGAGTCTAAAGGTTTAAAATGTGTTTCAATTCCATTAGATTCACTTATACATTCATATTACAAGAACATTCTAGTCTTTACAATATATGACCCATTAATTCTTTCAAGATATAATGAAATGAATACATTACTAAAAGTTAAGAAAATAAAAATTATACATGACCTGAGTTTTCATAAATCTCCTTCTGCAAGAAAGAAAACTCATATATTTATTTACCAGAAAAGCGGGATTCATTTCTGAAGCACAGAATTTCCATCATTTTCCTCCTAAATGCTAAATATGAAAGAATAAGTTAAAACGTGAGGATTTTCATGCTCTCTCAAGTTTTCTTTGCATCAAATTCTGGTCAATGACTTTGTTACCTGTTACTTGTATATACAAGGAGAACATGCAGTCTTGATTGTTTCCTGCTGTTTAAAATTTTCACCATCATTAGTTTCAAACTTGGCTCCTGATACAACCCAATTTTTTGTTGTGTTTCTGATTTATCTGATGTAGTGGCTTTTTGCTAGTGCTGAGTCTTCTTGATAAGTCAGATTACATATATATGTATATATATATTTTATATATTTACATGTACACATATTATATATATATATATATATATATACTGTCTAGAACTAAAGTCGGATTAATCTATGGTTATATTTTATATGGTTTCAATATTTGATTTAATTACATGAGCAAATTTTTAGTGGTGAAAATAATATTCTTCTAAAAAATATGGTTATGAGGGTTGACCACATTATTTTTAAATACCCTGTTTTTGACCTCCAATATTCAAAAGAACAAGATTCTTTCTGAAATGTTTTTTAAGGAAATTTCCATGGAGTACTAGGTGAGAGCAATTATGATCCTATCCATTTTACAAAGAAGAAAAGTGACATGCCAGAAGGCTAATTTAATTTCTTCCAAGAGACTTTATAATTGAACAAAAATCTGACTCCTAAGTAGATATCAATAAACTAGGCATTTTCAGGAAATTCATGTTCACAGCTCAGGCTTCCTTTCATTATACCATTTGCCTTCCTTCCAAGAAATGACTGATTTTAAATGCTATGTTTGTATTTTAACAAACCAAAGAAAACAGATATCATCACGTTCTATGTAAACTGCAGTGTAATGGCCCCTCTGCAGCTGCCAAGCAGGCAACATTCTCAGGGCTGGGGACAGTGTGAATATTGTGTGGTGCAGGATAAATTTTATGTAAAAAACCAGCTACTGCAAATATTCACTGAGATAACAGAATAATCAGTTTTCAGAGCTGAAAGGGACTCTAGGAACCATCTGGGCAAATAGTTTGCAATGGTCACCCAAGTAAAGATTCTTTCATTATTTTAACCACAGATCCTAAATTTTGTAGGATTTAAAATCCATGAACAAGCTTCAATGTAGACTGTTTTTTTAATAGGAAAAGTCATACGAAGTTTTAATTCCATCACTACCTTTGAGGGCCAGGTTGGGAATGAATGAGTTAGCTTCATTGTCTTACTCTACAGATGATAGAAGTTGTACCCATACTGCATGAGGGTTGTTCAAGGTTACAAAGAGAGTAGCACTGGAGAGAGGATACAAGCAGGATCGATTTGGGAAAGCATCAGCTCTGACCCTTCATTAGCACTTCTCCCTCAGCCTGTCCTCTTTAATGTTTGTGGTCCCACTGTCCTTTCCAGTGTCTGCTTCTTGTGCTGTGCAAGAATTTTAATTAATAGCTAGATATTGTTGATGTTCAACCCATTTCTCTAACCCAACCTCACTCTTGATATTCAGACCTACATTTCTTACAATGAATACTACCCATGCACAGGCTGTTGGGTTTTTACTTGACTTGTATGTATATCAGTGATACCATCCTCTCTCTGTTCAATGCTTCTTCAAGGAGCAAAACAAATTTCATCTTCTGTGAAATGTCTCCTGATTTCCATCTTCCCACCGTGTCCAGGAAGAGATGATGTGCTGTTCCCTGTGTTTATGTTAGAAGTTATAACATTTGTCTTCTTTTCTAATTGTTCACGTGTGTCTCTCCAACTAGACAAAAAGACTCCTAAAGTAGGAAGTGTCTGTGGTTCACCTTTGTTATTCCAGAGCCTACCTCTGTCTGGCTTCACTATGCCTGCCAGATAAAAGTTTATGTGTGGTGTATAATTATGATCTGCTCATCATACTAAAAGTATCTGTTTTCCAGTTCAGAGTAACCATAAACTTTATTTAGCTACATTTGTGCATTTCTTATGTATAGCAAAGTATTTTAATTAAAATATAGTACAAAATAATAGTTTCAGAAAAATCTTATCTTTTACCACTGAATTGGCCATTGAATTTAATTATTCAGAGGAAAAAATGTGATAAATTATGGCAAACAAAGACATTACAGAAGTAACTATGTTAATACCATTTTGACGTATGTACCAAGCTTACAGCAAATTGCAAATGTCAAGCCAGCAAGGATCACTAATTTTCAACATGATCTTCTCTGTTAATTTTTTAAAGATCCCAACGTTTGGTTACATTGAGAAAAATTCTTGTCTTTCAGTATATTCAACAAAGATATATCTATAAGATAGTCTACTAGATGGCTGTAGAAAATAACAGGTGTACAACACAACTTTCTACATTGTCAAGTGACTTTAATGAACATCTCACATGCTTGCAACAAGCTGTTAATAAGCTCTGGTTTCTTAGAAAATATATATTAGAAATAAAGAGGAAGTATAGTATAGGAGTTCTGAGTTTGGGATTTGCAGTCAGTTGGGTTTGAATCTTTACTCCGCCAATTGCAGCTACGTGACCTTGGGCAAGTTAATTAACCTCTCCAAATCCCTAGCTTCTCATTAAAAATGAAGCTTATAATCGAACCTGCTTTATAAGATCATTGAAATGATTAAGTAGAATAATGCATGGAAAGGATCTTGTGCCAAAGTTAAATGGTAACAATATATGAAATTTTATTTTTGCTGTAACTGTGAAGTGACTGTTATTGGAATTATGGTCACAGAAATTTAAGAATGGAAAGGACTTCAGTGATAATTTAAAAACAAATCCCTTATTTTACAGTTGAGGAAACTAAAGTTTAGAACAACTGTGAGTCTTGCTCAAGTCTGTTTATGCAGCAATGGTTAAACTGTCAAAGCTTCCATGTGTCTGGAATTGTAGCTCAGTGCTCTTCATACTCTCCAGGAAAATGAGTACTACACTTCATTTTCTACATAATTGATTCTCCATAAACAAAACTGTTTTCACTTCCAGATTATTTTCTTGTGGTCTTTCATTTGATTGAAGAAAAGTAGTAGAAAATTAATAATCATGATATTTGGGCAAATGTGTGATAATTGTTTTGAATGCTTAAATTCACATCTTGTTTCATCCTTCTCACAATTCCCACCTCCCAAAACACCCAATCTCTTGTCAGCTAACTAGAACCAATCCCACCTGAGGTAGTTCACTTCCAGAGACAGATGCACATGCATCCTCACTTAAGGATACTGTTCTAGGACGTGCTCCTCTAGAGCCACACCGCTAACCTGCAATTCCTACTGCAGACACATCAACTGTCAGAATTTGACCACTTGCTCTGATTCTGGAGACTCCTCTACTACCTTTCAAACATCTTACTTTAAATTGGTTCATAAAATGCAAAAGTGTATCTCAAAGAATTTTTATTCTATGTGTATTAACTTCTTTAATTGACTGGCATTGTTTTCAGATCATTTTTTTGTCAATTAACTTTGGAGAATGCTTATATTTGTTTTAGTCTGGAGAGTAGTATTAAACAAATATATTGAATTTAAGTGAGCAGGCTAATAGCTATCTGATAAACCTCTAATTGCATACATTTCAATTTTTCTATTTAGATTACTGTATCCTTAGCAAAGCAATGCATTAATCAGATCCCCCCCCCAAATGGTTGAAATATCTATGACATAGTACATATATCTTGGTTTAAATCAAATTGCTTATATACTTAGGCATCTAGCTTTTTACTCAAAATTTTATCATGATTTCCCATGTAACTATGATTTTAATGCCTGTATAATATTGCATGATATGGATTGCCATAATTAACTTCTCTTGTTTTGTGGGGTATTTAGATTGCTTCTAGTATTTTGCTATTATAAATGTTTCAATAAGAACTACATATTTAAATAAATTTTTTTATATTTTAATTTCCTTAATATATCTTCATAGAAATATAGTTAAAAGGACAAAGAACATAAATATCTAAAGCATATTATTATTTTTGTCAAATATAATAGGATAAGTGCCCCTCATATATCAGTTAATCAAAAAAGGAAAAGAATATTTCTCATTGTGCTTTTTATTTATATATCTTTCATTATTAATGAAGTTAAATATTCTTTATTTCATTAGCTATTATGTTTCTAAATTAATGAATAATTTATAATTTATTATGAACTGTGCTCATTGAGATTTTTTTCTTTAATTGATTTCTGAGTTTTAATTATTTTTAATGTGCTTTAATAATTTGTTCTGTCTAGCTATTTACTCATCTTTCTCCAAATTACTTTATCAAAGGTTGTTTGCTTATATGAATTTTAGGATAGATTTTTAAATTTCCTGAAGGTATCCTATTGAGATTTTGATAGAAATCAAGTTAAATATATAAATAAATCTGAGAGTAGTTTTTTTCCAATCTTCCCATTCAGGAATTTGTTTATTCATTCCATTAAACCAAGCAAAATATTGTAGGTATCGTTTATTTTTTGTTAAGTGATTCTTAGTGATCATATTCACATTTGTTTCTGTAAATGAAGTCATTTTTCCACTGTAATTTCTAATCGATTATTACTTGTGAATAGGAAATCTTCGGTTTTTTTTAACATGCTTATATCCAGACAGTTTATTTGACACAAAAAATTTACTTTTTTTCCCTCCATAAGTTCTCCATATATGAGTCTTTTCTTTCTTCAGCCCATGGACAAAATTTGCTGACTCATATACCCTTACAATTGTGTGAATAATAGTATGGAACAAATTTAGATAGCACATACTTCACTTTAATAGAAAAATCTGTCTACAATTATATTTTTACCAAAGCATAGCCTTCCTCATTTCTCCACTAATAACTCAGCCCACTGAAATCTAAACTGCATACCCAATATCGCTTAAATTGCTTTTTTAGTCTAATATTTATTTTCAGTGTATTCACATGCCAAGCAATGTGATAGGAACAGATGGAAATAGCTTGCTATGTCACCAGTGACTTTCCAATTATCAAATTAGTTAATTACTTCATTCATGAAAATCATTTGTTGAATTCCAATGAGCACTCTTCAGGTTTCTTCATCTTTTTGGTGGGAGGGGACCTTTCTTTTTGGTTATCTCACTCATCTTTCCACATTTTTCCATTGTATCTCTGACTGATCTTCAGGGTACTATGATGGCTCATCTACCCATTGCTTAAATATTAGTATTTCTATGAAGGTTGATTTGTTTTTCATGATTCCTCCCTTCCCTTCTTTTTTTATATTTTCCCCTTGGGCAATCCAAGCTATTTCATAGCCTCAAATGTATCCAGTATGTGGATGACTTCCAAATAGATACACTAGCTATCATCTCTTTTTTAAAACTGCATTTCTAATGGCCTACTTGTCATTTCTAACTTAGATGTTTAAATAAAATGTTTGATCAGTCAAAATTGGGATTATCTTTTCCTTAAAATCACTGTCTTGTGGAATTCTTTATTTTGGGTAATGGCATCATGATAGTGAGAATAATGATGCTCTATGATAATAATAGAGATATAATAATATTAATATCAATAGGAAACACTTATTCAACATTTAATATATTCCAGGCACCATTTTAAGAGTACTACCTGCATTAATTCATTAATCCTCACAACAATCTGATGAGGTAAAAATAATTAGTATACTGGTTTTACAAGTAAAAAGAACTAGGCACAAAGAGTTTGAGCAAATTGCCCAAGGTCACTAAAATAAAAAGTGGTAAAATCAGCTTTGAAGTCTTAACACAAAGTCTGTTTTTTATTTTTTATTTATTTATTTTTTTAAACCACAATTGTGTGCTTCTAAGTTGAAAACATCAGAGTCATCCCTGAGTCATTCCTTCCTCTTATATTACTAAATAATTTACCAAGGCCTGTCAATTAGGTCTCTTACATATCCTTAGCCAATGCCCTTCTCATCACCTCTATGACCTCTTTGCTTTTTCAAGCAACCTCCAACTCTTAAAGAGTGGCAAAGACTTAGCATCTCTAATATTTTATTGCTTCCATGATGCCTTCAACATAGTCAGGCATGATCAAATCATTCCTATGTTTAAAATCTTTCCATAACTTTTTGTTTCCTATAGGATAAAATTCAAACTCCTTGGCAAAGTACACAAAGTCTTTTATATTCTAAAGTTGTTTTTTATTTTTTTAAAAGATTTTATTTATTTATTTGACAGAGAAAGAGAGAGAGAGAGCACAAGCAGGGGGAGGAGGAGAGGGTGAAGCAGGCTCCCCACTGAGCAGGGAGCCCAGGACCCTAGGATCTTGACCTGAGCCGAAGGCAGATGCTTAATTGACTGAGCCACCCAGGTGCCCCAAGTTTTTTCTATTTCCAGACATTTCCCACTTGCTCCTCCGCCCTACCACAAACATATGCTCACAGTTGTATTGAATTACTTATCCTTGCCTAAACATACATGTACATGTGCATATGTGTATACACACACATATCTCTCCAGTCTAATGGAAAAAATATACATACATATACATATATATATATATATGTCCATAACCATTGGGCTAAGAATTTCTCAGTGGAAAGATTGCATAGTATTCATCTATATATTTTTTTACTTTAACAATATGTAATATCTCACACATACAGCTACTCAATAAGTTTTGGTTGAACAGATGAATGAAGGAAGGATACAATGAAGGAAGGACTTAAAAGCTTTAGGTAATCATATTTTATGGTCCATGATGTTCGTTAATCCAGATCAGCCTCTCTTACACCTGAAAAAAGGATGAGTGTGCAAGATGCAGGAATTGGGCAATTCTAGAATATGTACACTATACTCAGGCACCTTGAATACTTACAGGGTAGAAGAGAAATATCTTTACTATTTCTATACTCTAAGTAATGCCATCACAAAGTAGTTCTGGAAATAAAGTATACACACTTATACATGTATAAGTTATATAAAGATTTCCCCATGTATTCTCAGCTTGTAATTACTGAAGCTTGCTCTCCATTTGAGGAAGCTGGTTTATGGAAGTTAAATGGAATCCAAATTCACCATCATGGTTGGAATATAGAACTTGTTAAATCAGGAGAATAGTGGCCTCTTTTTACAGTAATTTAGGATAGGTGATGGGTATAAATGACTATAGATGACAATAAAGCTGTCAGTATCAAATGACACTGTGATTCAACAGGCCACACATGTCAGGGACAAGAGGTGTAGAAGCGATCGCTCTGCTTGTTAGAATATTTATGCCTATACTAAAATAATTTTGAGTATAATTCTCCTCAGTTACAGCCTTTTATTTGGATTTCTACCCTACTGATCCTTTGAACATGCATTTTAATGTGAATCTTACTAAGCCACTTTTAGGTAATAGATGAGGGCATAAAAAAATTCTAAGCAGAAAGAAAAAGAAAGTAAAACTAAGCCAAATCAATTAACATCATTAATTTTTTTCTTACTATAAGGTATTATTGGACTAAACAAAATCATCACTCAAAAATCAAGATTATGTAACTCTAAATAAGGCAGCAGTGACCCAAGTCATTTAGCTGCACAAACATCTGGCAGGTGAAATGACAGCATCTAAATCATACATCAACTACGATGAGAAAAGTAAAATTCTTGGACTAGAACAGTTGCTTGATAAATGTATCCTACTTTTCTTCAATGTTTACTTTTGATAAATGGCCAGACTTTGCCATGACTTTGCCTTGACATTTATCTCACAATCAGTGGCCATTATCTTGTGACAACAATCTATTTCTTTCTGTTATCTTGCAACTTATAATTGTTAAGTCTTCTCACTAAAGATTTCCAATCAATTTTGTAATTTATGACATACAGGACCAAACTCCCAAATAAAGTATTTTAGTTATGCTGCTGTGACTAAAACTAAAATATAATAGGCCTATAGCAGTTTTGTGGCTTTTGTTATATATATATATGGCTGTTATATATTTATATATATATATATATATACAAAAAGGAAAACTGTTGTGGAAAAAAAAGCAAATACTAATATTTTTTAAAATTCAAATTTCTTTAAATTGCATATAAATTGCTGAGAAAGTTTTTAGATTTGGAGCTCAAAGAGGCATAACAATATTTTGCTCATTAACATACTGATCACATCCCATTTTATTAGATAGAGTAGCCACCATTGCCAATTCCTTAGAGTACTGAGCAAGTTGCTAGGAATATGTAAGCATTGGCATTCCCCTCACTAAACATATTTTTTCCTTCCCCACATTTTGCTGCTCTTGTGGCAATAAGAATCTTCCCAGAGCACACTAGAAATGATGGAATTGCAAAGCGAATCATCTAAGAGAGCATTTTTTTTGTTTTGATAATTCATTTAAAACATTTAATCTGAATAACTAGATAATGAATTGTACTAAGAACACCTGGACTAGTCCTCCATGACTATCCAATTTAATTAATTTTATATATTAGGACCACTTTTACATATATATATTTTTGGAATGTGGATATCCCAGTATGGGATATCAATCCTCAAAGGAAACATTCATCACTTTCCACATGATCCTGTAGTATGTTCTCTGTGACCTCCATTCAGCACTCATCCTTAGAAGACAGGTGGTACAGCAGTGGTCAGCTCTTAGATAACTTGTTTCCCAGGGACATATGAGACCATAGGTCAAATGCCATGGTAATCACTTTAATGGTGAGGTATAGGATGTGTTCCCTGTCATAGAGAGCTGGTAAGGACCAGCAAGTTCTTCAGTAGTGGATAAGCTGAGCTAACAAAAATATGAAGTAATTGTTCCACTTTGATGCCAGTATTTCTGGATCTCTACACCCAAATGTCTTGTGCACTTTGGCAGCAATTGTGCCATTATAAATTGTTAATGGATCCCAATATGCAGCAACTCTGATAGTGTAACCAAGAGTTTGCTAGCTTAAACATTCAAGTCATACCTTTGTCTCACTTTGAGGCTTTTCCAGTGAGCTGAAATAACAAAAAGAATTACTTAATTGGGCTTATTAATTATATAGTTTTTCCCCATGAGTTACTTTCCAGCCTGAATCTACATGGCAGCTTTTTTAATGTCCTACTCTTGAAGGAATTGGCTGATGTGGTTTGGTGCATCTACCTTGTGCAAAGACTATTGATGACATCTGCAGGATCCTTCTCCAAATTCTCTCTGCAAAGGTAAAACTGATTGCTCCCTACTTGTATACCCCTGGATCCATAACTTCACCCATCTGCAGCCCTGTGATGCTTCATTGTCTTTACTTGCCTCACCCAGTAATGGGGCATTTAGGTTATGAAATATCTGTATTTGACACCTCAGAGAGTCAGCAAGTTTCCCTATTTCCCATTCTCCATAAATCCACAGATTCCAGGTTCACTGTCGTAATCCTACACCAGAAATATCCTTGCTAAGAGCATTCCATAGATAAGGTCTCTTTTCTCTTGAGTAGTATTGGTTCATTTATGAAAAAGTCCAGTTTCAGCTTTTTCTAAGGAGATTATACCAAATTGCCTGCTCCCCATCTCTGCCCACAGTATCCTCATGGATCATAGGCCAGCTAATTTAACTCTTTCCTCCCCAATATTAAAAGAGAGAAATTAACCGAGGGCACTTAGAACACTATCATAATACTATTCCAACTGTGACACAATTATAAGTCAAATTATTAAATTAATTCAGCCACTCCATTGAAATGATTAAGATCAAATTGAGTTCCAGAGTATAGATCATGCAAGACAGAATATATCTCTGGCTTGCTGGATAATCCATAGTGCTTCTGTTTTCTATAACTTGACAGTGGCATTGGCTCAGTTTTTCTTTTTAGTTTCCTGGGAAGAAGTATTCTGGGAAAGTGCTTCTAATAAAACAGGGGAAGCTAAAAGCCTTCTGAGTTTGTTGATAATTAAATATGATTAGATCATAAGCATCCAAGAGGAGAGGATTACAACATAAATAACATTAACCATGTAGAGTAGTGAGATACTATAAGAATGAAGAACATGAACACAAGGCATTGGTTGGCAGTTACATAACATGCAAGAAAAAGATCTCAGAAACATATAGTGCAAGCCAGTTTCACAAAATAAAATGAGAAAAAAAAGAGAATAATATATACAAAGCATCAAGAAGTTCCATGAGACTTTGAATGATTCTAAAGTGATAAGAAGCAGGTTATTCTAAGCAGATAAGAAGCAGATGTTTTTTGGTAAAGACAAGTATGAAATGAACAATATAAAGAGTGAAAGAGTTTGTAAAACTAGATACATGAGAAACTGGGAATGCTAAAAATATCTAGAGCAGAGAAGGTTTAATGATCTGTAAAATAATATATGGCACAATCATTAGAATTTACCCATCCCCGGAGAGAATAGAGTTTAAGAAGCATCATGAGACTTTTAAAGAACAATAGATAATAAATTCATTCTTGCCAGGAAATGTGGTTAAATACTAGAATGATCTATTAAAATATGTTGTAGCATCTACTTCAACAACACAATTATAAAGTAGATTAATATTCATGTACCACAATAGGTAAATTCTAAAATGAGACCAAAAGCACTATGTCCTCTCCTATTTCCATACCTCTGTGATAAAATCCATGGGATTACTAGTGAACTGAAAGTTTAATACTAGTTAGGTATAAAATACATTGTAATGTGTATTCACATGCCTATGTTTATGGACTTTTATAACAATTTTGCCAAAACAAAGCAAAACAAACCAAAATGACAGCACTTATTTACTTTGTTTAAACTGTTTCAGTGTTATAAAGGTCTTTCTTATTAACTGAATTCTGTCATTTATGTGCAATAAATGCCCAGCTAGTAATTCTTCTGTAGATGCTGAGTTCCAAATAACCTTTAATAGGAATAAGACAATAAGGATTTCTTTAAATATTTAATTTATTTTTTGAATATTATGCTAACATTAATGATGTTAGAAACACCTAATTCAAAATAATCTTTGTGTATTTAATGGTTCTAAGTGTTTTATGTTGTATAATTAAATTTAAATTAATATGTAAATGTTATTGATGAAATACTCTTTGGTCCTTAAAATGAATTTAACTAGGTGTTCATATTCTGTGGAATACTCAGGGATTAGACAGTTATTAAATTAAAGAGTTTATTTCCAAGAAAAGGCCCTCCATAAGTGAGTTTGCATCTGTTCAATTTGACACTAAACAGTTTTTTTTTTTAAGATTTTATTTATTTATTTGACAGATAGAGAGCACAAGTAGGCAGAGTGGCAGGCAGAGGAAGAGGGAGAAGCAGGTTCTCCGCCGAGCAGGGAGCCAGACATGGGGCTCGATTCCAGGACCCCAGGATCATGACTGAGCTGAAGGCAGCCGCTTAACCAACTGAGCCACCCAGGTGCCCCACTAAACAGAGTTTTAATTCAGATCAGGACCATTCCTTGTGTTTAAATAATTGAGTGAGAACAAGATAAAATTTTGTCAGATTCTGCTTTCACCAAATGAGATCTCTTAACAAAGAAATTTTGTTATTGTTCTGTCTAAACAATAAACACAATGTGTTTTTATCCATGTCTTTTAGTATTAAAGTTACTGAAGTTTAGTATTAAAGTTCAGCATGTGATTATAGAGATATGTGAGATTATAAAATGAATACTGAAATATCTTTGAGCATATTTACCTCATAAGCTTACTCCAGCCATGCTGCCATGATGTGGAATATTTTGGCAACTCCATTTTGGGAACTGTTTTTAGAGATCGGATATGACTCACAAAAGAAAATCAGTCTCGTTGCTTTATTTTCACACTTTGAAAAAAAAAAGAGGTAACATTTTTCCATACGGAGGAGATATGTGGGGCAGTCTGAGAAATCAATCCACATACAAAATTCAAAATAAGAATCAGAAATTAGTGGTTTTCCAAGGTAAAATCAGTTAGAAATGAGCCTGAGAGTGAAAGGTAATGTACTGTGATGGACAGTTGATTTAGATGATTTTTTAACTCCCTTTCAACCTTAAGATTCTGTTGTTACTGTTATTTTTTCCTGATTCAGAATTCTGTCACACTCCACCATATCAGTTATTCCTCCTGTCTAGACACTGATGTGTTAAGTGACCATTACTCCTCTGCAGCATCTACACGGTCCAAAGTTAAGTCATTGCTCCAAAGCAGAACGCTGTTAGCCTGCTCGTCTGTGCATGTGCAGGTGTGCATGTGTGCAGGTGGGGAGTCTAACATTATTCTCTGACTTTCAGCAAATTGAGTCAGTTGGGATGGAGGCAGAGAAATGAGTTTAGAGAAAGTTGGCACCAAAAAACAAAAACAAAAACAAAACACACTGGAATATTTCGAGAAGATGACCTGCAGCCAATCTATCTACTAAAAACACAACATATTATACCACATTTAGCAGAAAACACATTCTTCTTCAGCATGACAAACACTCAAGGCTTTTTCCATTTTAGATCTCAACATCCAGTGTCCTTGACACACATTTGTTTTTATATCAAAGTTCTTCAAATATCGATGATTTCCATACCTTTTTACTAAGAAATACAACATATAGCAAGATATTAAAATTTCATATTATATGTTCTATTAACAAAGCTAAAATCTATTCCTATATTCTCCATGTAAATGCAACTGCTTCTACTGTTATTGTAAGTAATATATGTTTGTTTAATGTATCATTAGTCACAATATGAAAGAGTGGAATATTTTGCCTTTGAACCCACGTTCAAAATTCAGTTTGCAGAGTGCACAGAATCTGAATAAGGATGATCGATACAACTAATATCATCACTGTGAACCAGGCAAAGCATTCAAGACACAAAATAACAAGAGGTAAAACTTTGCCAGGTTTTTCATTTGTCTGCTCCACGTAACAACATTGCTAATGCTAAACACACATTACCAAGGGGTGCTACTGCTTGGTCTCACTACATTAAACATTTATAAATTCATTACTTACTACTTCAAACATTCATTTATATTTTCTTACATGGAATTATTATGCATTTAGCTTTTATTCATTTAAAAAAGTTCCACTGCATTAGGTCTTCAAAGAGATTTCCAAAGTGTTCAATTACTTCTTCTAACTGTAGCTTTTTCTTTTTTTTGGAAAAAAGCCAGGTTCCCAGTCTTTGCACTTTCACTCTTACTCTCTTCATCCACTTGTTTCAGGGGTTGTGAAAAGAGGTTTTCTTTCATGACTGCCTCAACAGTGAGGGTTCCTTTCTGGCTTTAAAAAATTCAAGCTTAAAAAAAATTTAAACTGGCATCTTTATAATGCCGTAGTTTTTGCTCAGTGAGGAATCAAACCCTCTGAACAATGAATGCTTGTGTAAAGCAACTATTCACAGAAGGTACTGCCTTCTGGGGAATGGGAGAAGTTTCTACCTACTGACAAATGGGAGTAGCGTAACAGAATAGAACTGAACCCAATGCAGAGTGCCTCACGTTCCCAGTGCTGAAATACGGAGATCAGTTACAGCCCCTCTGCTACTGACCCATTCTAAAAAGAATGCTAAAGAATATCAAACAAGATCAAGAGCAGTCCAGATGAGATCATGTGAATTCCTTTTAAATGTCTTTAATTTACAGATTTTTAAAATGTTTGGAGAAGCTGGAGGCTTATCCACATGTGTGAAGTAAAACTCGATGACTGAACTCTAGTGAGAGTCTGAGAGACAAAAAGAATAAATCCTGAGAAAATTGTCTAGTATATATAAATAGCTTTAACAGTCACTTCAAAATTTAGTTTTATATCATTTAGATCATAAGACTTTCAAAGGCCCCTGAAAGAAATACGGACCTAATGAATCTTGTTTGTGTCATCTCTCTCCCAGTTTATTGGCCCCTCTCACCCTGTGAAGGACATAAACCTATTAGAAAGAAATTAAAAAAGAAATGTTTTGCTTTATCTTTCTCACTAAAAGAGTGAGCCATCATGTCTGCTGGTTTGTGTCTAGGTGAGGAAATATTTCAATTTCTTCATCCTGTTCTTGATTCCATTGGTGAAAAAAGGGGACAGGGTGTGGAGAAGTTGACAGGGTTGGTGTGCTTTCACTTTCTGGGTTCTCCTGTCTGCTTCTCCCTCTTCTCCTCCTTCTCATTTCAGTCCCTCCCTAGTGCTGCACAGGTGGGGCTACAGTGATCTGTGGAGACCTTAAATTGGATTTACAAAGGAAAGGGATTGAGGGAATGCAGGGGAGGAAGGTGGCAGCAGACATGAGACAAGAGAAGGACTGGAGTGGGGATGTGGAGAGACAAGCGGAAGCTTTCAGGGAAGAGACATGGGAAATTTTAGAATAAAGTTGGTACCTTATATTCCTTCCGGCCCGGTCTTATCCTGGACCCCACTGTTAGTAAGTGGTAAAGTTAAGACTAGGAAATGTCGAGGTCTTTTCTATTAGAGCACAAACACATCAAATTTCTTGGACATATCTTGTGCACAGATGCCCGGGGCACAAAGGGATACATCATTATTTTCTTTGAACATGAACCAAAAGAAGCTACTTTTTGGTTAATTCTATTCCTTGAAAAGGAGAAAATTATCTGGTGATCTTATATTTGGTCCCTTAAGTACATATATGGAAGGTGGGAAAGGTGAAACCTTTACTTTAGATTCTTTCCCATACTTTTCCTTATGTTAAATTATATGTATTTGTAGAAGTAGCCTTTGATTTCTCTCCCTCTCTCTCCTAAAGATTTCCTCCCCTAGAGTCCAATGGCATGTACGGTAATTACAGTTTTCTTACAGACAGCATGAGATGTAAGGGAGGCAGGGTGTAGGGAGTCTTCGTAGATTGCTGAACACACCTGATTTATCCACACCTGCCTCTTTTGATGTCTCATATTCTGTTTTCTCCAACAGCAGCGTTCCATGTATATACTGCTTTTCATTCTGTGCTTCCATTAACTTTCAGTAGCAAAAACTGTAGCAAAGAATTCCCCCAATTCAGCCTTTGGAAGGAAGAGATTTCAACCCAGTTTTAGGGGCTTGAGAAAGAACAATTGAGAGCTTTTCAAATATATGTTTATAAAATCAACAAATGTAAATTTTGCCCATTATTACTGTTGATATTGTTGAGTTTCTTGGAAAGGAGTGGCAATATAACTGCTTCAGCAATTCGGTTTTTATTTTTCTGTCTGTTTCTTTATTATTCAGAGAATGGGTGTGCAACATGTCGTTTATGGAGGCTTTTTTTTCTGACTTCCAGAATCGTCTGGTTTACTGCTCTTTAGCACTTCCTAATGTTAGATAAAAAATGAAAGAAGTGAACACAAACTAAAATAGTTTACTGCTCTTCTAACTTTTTAAACATTAGAAAAAGACAGATAATAAAAACTAAAATGCAGTTCTCATATATCCAAGCTCTCTTTTATCATTATTTCTATACATAATCATGAAGTATCTAGATTGTAACCGTGTGAAATATAATTACTGTATTGGATGGTTAATTAGAAGAGTTTCGGTTTTTAGGTATTAGATATATTTACTTACATTAAGTTGTGTTTTCTTTTCTACTAGTAATACTTTCAGAATTCAATCAGTGATAGTCATGCAAAAGAGGTCTTACAACTCACACTTTTTATTCATTAAGCACTATTAATCTAAGTTACATGAACAAAGAATAAAAGGAAACTAAAAGCTGATATGCGTGTTCATAGGGTTGATTCTCCATCTGCTATTTTAATGCCCTTGACAAAGAAAAACAAAGTTTCTAGAACTCAAACATATGGCTTTGACATAGAGGTTGACTAAATTCTATCTATCGTTTCCTATTCCCTTCCAATGGGAAGCAAGGATATGCAGGTATTTGAGAATTTTATTTTATTCTCTCTGATCATTGTTTCAGTCTCAGGCAAGACAGGTTTCCAAGGCAAAAAGCATTAAAGGGGGCACAAATTATTTTATTTAACAACACATAATAAAGGTAAACAGGCATGAAACTTCAAGAACTGGCAGAGACCAACATATCTAAAAGAGACATTCTTTAAAAAATAGAATTTAAGCCAAATATAAATAGAACTAAAATGCAAGAATTCAACATATTTACTTCAAATATTATTTTGATATTTTGATCTGAAGTTGACAAAATTAAAATAGAAATATAAACACTGTATACTAAACTTTGTGCCATAGAACTATAAGGAATTTTTTTCCTAAATACTTGTCTATATAGTTGAAAGCAGACCACACCACAGGGGAAATATAAATAAATATAAAAGCAGAAATTGCACGTGCTATAATTTTTGACCAAGATGTATTATAATTAGATATTAAGCTAAGTTTGAACCAGAAAAAAGAAAAGAAAAGAAAAGTAAAACCTCAAACAACCATTAACTAGGGATTTAAATCATTATCCTTAGTTATTGGGTCAAAGAAAAAATTAAAAAGATTGTCACATCTATTTATAAGTTAATGAGCATATGTATACTACACATCAAAATTATATGACTAAGCCTATATTCAAAGAAAATTTGTAACATTACAAATCCCAGGATTAGAACTCACAATTCATAAAAAGAGCAATCAAATTAATAAGACAAGGAACATCATTTTTGACACAGTATAAAGAAATTTAAGGAACTCTTGAAATCTAATGAAGGAAAGGGAAATAAATACAAAATCAAGATAGAGAAAAATGAAAATAATAACTAAATTTACTTAGTACTTTCTATGTGTTAGTAAGCTAAGCACATTATCTGTGTTATCCCATGAAATCTTCACTTTTAAACCCTATGAGATAGAAACTATCCTTTTCCTTCTTTCAGACATAAACACTGAAACACAAACACAAGGAGAATACGGACATAGCCAAGATCAAAAGGCAGTATGTGGCTGGAATCTTCCATGGTCTCATAGACATGAGACCATGGAGGATTCTCATTTCTTCCAGTATGCTGGGTGCTTCATGTACTATTCACTTGTTAATTTTCTTATATTATTCACTGTATTGTCATATATGTCCTTATTTAAAATGTTGATAGTTGTGGAATTTTTTATTATTATGTTTTCCTCAGATTGTAAGTCCTTCAAAAGTAGAAGGATTTTTTTTTTCTTAGATCTTTGTAGTCTAAAAGTCTAGCAGGATGTTTGGGTCACACTATTATTCAAAAATTATTGACTAAATAAATGAATGAATGAACGAGTGAATTCTGTAGGTCACATCTCAGTTTGTGCACTAGCATGTGGACTTGGTCTTGGATTCTAGTACCAGATAAACTACAAATAGCTGCTAGGCTGTACAGTTCATAAAGGCCAAGACCATGTCTATCTCTTCATTTGTTCTAACCCCAGAACTGAGTATAATAATTAGCCCAGAGTAAGGGCTAAGTAAAGAAGAGTTGATTTACTTAGAGAATGAGTGAATTAGCTTGTCCACTCATCCTCCAAAATAAGGACAAGACCTCTAATCTTCACAGCTATGATCACTTAATGAAGTGGACCCTGAAACAGCTAAAGAGTCAGTCTTGCTACTGCACTCACCACAGCAACATTATGTTGTGACACCTTGTGATATTCTGAGCTTTATGTAGCAGTCTTAGACATATCTAAAAATGAGAAATAAACCTGAATAGTTTGATTCATTAATTCCATATCTTATATCATAATATGTTTACAAATAATACAGTTTCACACTTTCCCTGGAGCCATAATTTATTATTAGAAATAAAAAAATATCATGAGTAATTTATGCTACTGGTGTATACAACCAAATATTGAATAGCTTTCTAAGAGAACCTTGCAAAATCGATAATAAGTATGCAACATGTGATATTTTGGCTAGTGCTGAAGTGATTATTTATTTAAATGTGTCTGTTAACAAATGTATTTTCCTCAGTTTAAATGGTTCAGGATTTTCTTCTTTCTTAATTTTTACTAGTTAGTACAAAAACTTCCTTTTCCCATTTAATGTAGTCACAGGTCAACAGTACCTTGGATATACAGTTGATCCATGAGCAGTGCAAAGGTTAGGGGCTCTGACTCTCACACAGTCAAAAATTCATATTTTTAACTTTTGGCTCCCCCAAAACTTAACTACTAATTAATGCTTAACTATTAATTCTAGTGTTGACTAGAAGCTTTACCAATAACATAAACAGTCAATGAAAAATATTTTGTATGGAGAGGGAGGCAAGATGGCAGAAGAGTAGGGGACCTCGTTTCATCTGGTCCCTTGAATTTAGCTAGATAACTATCAAATCATTCTGAACACTGATGAATTCAACATGAGGTAAGAAAAGAATTGCTGGAATTCTACAAATAGAAAAGTGACAATTTTCTCCAAGGTATGGGATGTGGAGAAGTGAATCTAAGGGGATATATTGGAAGATAAATCGCAGGGGGAGGGAGCCTCCGTAAGTTAGCTTACTGGAAAGTGATATAGTCCCAGAGAGCAAAATCTGAACTTTTAGAAGTCTGCTTCAGTGAGGGACATCCCTGCCTGAAAGGTGCTCAGGTGGAAAAGCAGGGCAGAATCCTAGGTGGGATAGTGTGGTCTCAGCATCCCCAGGGTCACAGAAAGAACAGGGGTACCTAAGCTAGCAGAGTCCCCAAGCACTGGAGCAGGGAAACTGGCTATGGTCAGTGAGCCCAGTAGTGGGCTCTCAGCCGGTTTGCCATAAACCCAGAACCTGGCAGGATTGGGGGACCCTGCAAAGGGCAGAAGGGTAGTGACCCTCCTCCTTCCCCTCGGAGGATTGGCTTGGGTGAGCACCACAGGAGTCTGCAGAGTTTGGTGCACACAAAAGTGAAGACTGCTTTTCCCTGAGGGTTTACCAAAGAAGGGGGCCATGATCCTTTAGTTCCAGGGTGGAAAGCTTTCAGGGAACAAAAGCCACACAGAGCGAGGGAAGGAGCTTACACTGAGCCCAGCCCCATGGCAAGAGGTGATGCAACTCCACCCAGGCAAAGACACCTGAGAATTAGTGCAGCAGGCCCCTCCCCCAGAAGACCATTTTACTTATATCCATATTGATTAGGTCTGTGACAGAGTATTACCTCTGGTTCTTTCTTTTGTTGTGAATTCCTCCTTTTAGTCATCTTGCCCAGAGAAGAATGAATGAATGAGAGAACAAGATCAAAAGTATCAATCATGACTCAAGCAAAATACACACTAGACAAATTCGAAAAAGTCAGAAACCAAAAAAGAAAAGAAAAAGAGAAAAAAGGGGGAAAAAGAGAGAATATAATCTCCCAGGTTAATATATATATATATATTTATGTGTATGTATATATATTTGTGTGTATATATATATATATATATATATATGATTGTAAATTTCAGAGATAAAGAGAAAATCCTGAAAGTTTGAAGCAAGAGCTCCTTCCCTACAATGGTAGAAACATTAGACTGGCAGCAGCTCTATCCACAGAAACCTGCCAGGCCTGAAAGGACTGGCATGATATATTCAAGGTACTAAATGAGAAAAACATGCAGCCAAGAATATTTTATCCAGCAAGACTGTCGTTCAGAGTGGAAGGAGAGATAAAAAGCTTCCAGGACAAACAGAAACTAAAAGAATTTGTGATCACCAAACCAGCCTACAAGAAATATTAAAAGGGATCCTTTAAGCAAAGAGAGAGCCCAAAAGTAACATAGACCAGAAACAAACAGAGAAAATCTACAGAAACAGGGACTTTACAGGTGCCCATATGATGGCACTAATTCATGTCTTTCAATAGTTACTCTGAATGTAAATAGGCTAAATGCTCCAAAAAAAAACACAGAGTATCAGATTGGATAAAAAAGCAAGACCCATCCATATGTTGACTACAGGAGACTCATTTTATTTTATTTTATTTTATTTATTTATTTTTTAAAGATTTTATTTATTTGAGAGAGAATGAGAGAGAGAGAGCATGAGAGGGGGGAGGGTCAGAGGGAGAAGCAGACTCCCCGCTGAGCAGGGAGCCCGATGCGGACTTGATCCCGGGACTCCAGGATCATGACCTGAGCCGAAGGCAGCAGCTTAACCGACTGAGCCACCCAGGCGCCTCAGGAGACTCATTTTAGACCTAAAGACTCCTCCAGATTGAAAGTGAGGGGGTGGAGAACAATTTATCATACTAATGGACATCCAAAGAAAGCTGGAGTAGCAATCCTCATATCAGACAAATTAAATTTTAAACCAAAGAGTATAGTAAGGGATGAAAAGGGACACTATATCATACTTGAAGGGTCTGTCCAAAAAGATCCAAAAATTATAAATATTTATATTCCTAACTTGGGAGCAGCCAATCATATAAACAATTTAATAACAAAATTAAAGAAACACATTGATAACAATACAATAATAGTAGGGGACTTCAACTCTCCACTCACAGCAATGGACGGATCATCTAAGCAGAAGATCAACAAGGAAACGAGGGCTTTGAATGACACACTGGACAAGATGGACTTCACAGATATATACAGAGCATTCCATCCTAAAACAACAGAGTACACATTCTTCTCAATTGCTCATGGAACATTCTCCAAAATAGATCACATACTGGGTTACAAATCAGGTCTCAACCAGTACCAAAAGAATGGGATTATTCCCTGCATATTTTCAGACCATAATGCTTTGAAACTTGAACTCAATCACAAAAGGAAATTTGGAAGGAACTCAAACACTTGGAGATTAAAGAGCATCCTAGTAAAGCATGAATGGGTTGGGGTGCCTGGGTGGCTCAGTCATTAAACATCTGCCTTCAGCTCAGGTCATGATCCCAGAGTCCTGGGATCAAGCCCCTCATAGGGCTCCCCGCTCTGCGGGAGGCCTGCTTCTCCCTTTCCCACTCCCCCCGCTTGTGTTCCCTATCTCGCTGTGTCTATCTGTCAAATAAATAAATAAAATCTTTATTTAAAAAAAAAAAAAAGAACGAATGGGTCAACCAGGAAATTAAAGAAGAATTTAAAAGAATTCATGGAAACAAATGAAAATGAAAACACAACTGTTGAAAACCTTTAGGATACAGCAAAGGTGGTCCTAGGAGGGAAGTACATAGCAATACAACCCTTTCTCAAAAAATTAGAGAAGTCTCAAATACACAAGCTAACTTTACACCTAAAGGAGCTGGAGAAAGAACAGCAAATAAAGCCTAAACCAAGCAAGAGAAGCAAAATTATAAATAGAGCAGAAATCAATGAAATAGAAACAAAAAGAACAGAACAGATCAATGAAACTAGAAGCTTGTTCTTTGAAAGAATTAATAAGATTGATAAACCCCTAGCCAGACTTATCAAAAAAGAAAAGAGAAAGGACCCAAATTAATAAAATCATGAGTGAGAGAAGAGAGATCATGATCAATACCAAGGAAATACAAACAATTTTAAGAACATATTATGAGCAATTATATGCCAACAAATTAGGCAATCTGGAAGAAATGGATGCATTCCTGGAAACTTATAAACTACCAAAACTGAAACAGGAAGAAATAGAAAATTTGAACAGACCCATAACCAGCAAGGAAATTGAAGCAATAATCAAAAATCTCGCAACAAACAAGAGTCCAGGGTCAGATGGCTCCCCAGGGGAATTCAACCAAACATTAAAAGAACTAATACCTATTCTTTTGAAGTTGTTTCAAAAAGTAGAAATGGAAGGAAAACTTCCAAACTCATTCTATGAGGCCAGCATTACCTTGACCCCAAAACCAGACAAAGACCCCACCAAAAAGGAGAATTACAGACCAATATCTCTGATGAACATGGATGCAAAAATTCTCACCAAGATACTAGCCAATAGGATCCAGCAGTACATTAAAAGGATTATTCACCACAACCAAGTGGGATTTATTCCTGGGCTGCAAGGGTGGTTCAACACTCACAAATCAATCAACATGATATATCACATTAATAAAAGAAAGGACAAGAACCATATGATCCTCTTAATTGATGCAGAAAAAGCATTTGACAAAATACAGCATCCTTTCTTGATTAAAACTCTCCCCAGTGTTTGTATAAAGGGAACATACCTTAATATCATAAAAGCCATCTACAGATGGTGAATATCATTCTCAAAGGGGAAAAACTAAAAGCTTCTTCATTAAGGGCAGGAACATGACAGGGATACCCACTCTCAACACTGTTGTTCAACATAGAACTAGAAGTCCTAACCTCAGCAATTAGACAACAAAAAGAAATAAAAGACATTCAAATTGGCAAAGAAGTCAAACTCTCACTCTTCACAGATGACATGATACTTTATGTGAAAGACCCAAAATACTCCAGCCCAAAATTGCTAGAACTCATATAGGAATTCAGCAACATGGCAGGAGATAAAATCAATGCACAGAAATCAGTTGCATTTCTATACACTAACAATGAGACAGAAGAAAGAGAAATTAAGGAATCGATCCCATTTACAATTGCACCAAAAACCATAAGATACCTAGGAATAAACTTAACAGATCTTTTAGAGTAAAGGATCTGTACTGTAAAAACTACAGAGCACTTGTGAAAGAAATTGAGGAAGACACACAAGAAGTGGAAAAACATTCCATGCTCATGGACTAGAAGAATAAATATTGTTAAAATGTCTATGCTACCCAGAGCAATCTACACATTTAATGCAATTCCAATCAAAATACCATTGACATTTATCACAGAGCTGGAACAAATAATCCTAAAATTTGTATGGAACCAGAAAAGACCCCAAATCTCCAGAAGAATGTTGAAAAAGAAAAACAAAGCTGGTGGCATCACAATGCCAGACTTCAAGCTCTATTACAAGGCTGTAATCAAGACACAACAACTGACACATAGATCAAAGGAACAGAATAGAGAACCCAGAAATGGACCCTCAACTCTATGGTCAACTAATCTTAGACAAAGCAAGAAAGAATATCCAATGGAAAAGGGACAGTCTCTTCAATAAATGGTGCTGGGAAAATTGGACAGCCACATGTAGAAGAATGAAACCAGACCATTTTCTTACACCATACAAAGATAAACTCTAAATGGATGAAGACCTAAATGTGAGACAGGAATCCATCAAAATCCTGGAGGAGAACACAGGCAGCAACCTCTGTGACCTCAGCCACAGCAACTTCTTGCTAGACATGTCTCCAAAGGCAAGGGAAACAAAAGCAAAAATGAACTATTGGGACTCCATCAAGATAAAACGTTTCTGCACAGCAAAAGAAACAATTAACAAAACTAAAAGGCAACCTACAGAAAGGGAGAAAATATCTTCAAATGACATACCAGATAAAGGGCTAGTATCCAAGATCTATGAAGAACTTACTAAACTCAACACCCAAACAAGAAATAATCCAGTCAAGAAATGGGCAGAAGACATAAAGAGACATTTCTCCAAAGAAGATGTACAAAGGGCAAACAGACACATGAAAAAATGTTCCACATCATTTGGCATCAGAGAAACACACATAAAAACCACAATGAGATACCACCTCACAGTCAGAATGGCTAAAATTAACAAAACAGGAAACCACAAATGTTGGTGAAGATGTGGAGAAGGGGGAACCCTCTTATGTTGTTGGTAGGAATGCAAGCCGGTACATCCACTCTGGAAAACAGTATGGAGGTTCCTCAAGAAGTTAAAAATAGAGCTACCCTACAACCCAGCAATTGCACTACTAGGTATTTACCCCAATGATACAAATGTATTGATCCTAAGAGGCACCTGCATCCCAAAGTTTATAGCCCCAATGTCCACAATAGGCAAAGTATTGGGGAAAGAGCTCAGATGTCCATTGACAGATGAATGGATTAAGAAAATGTGTGTATATATATACAATGGAATAGTAGTCATCAGAAAGGATAAATATTTACCATTTACATCAACATTGATGGAACTGGATGGTATTATGCTGAGTGAAATAAGTCAATCAGAGAAAGACAATTATCATATGGTAAGGGGATGGGGTAATTGGATGATGGGCATTAAAGAGGGCATGTGATGTGATGAGCACGGGGTGTTATACACAACCGATGAATTATTGAACATTACATCTGAAACTAATGATGTACTATATGTTGGCTAATGAATCTAAAAAAATATTTTGCATGTTATATGTATTATATACTGTATTCTCACAATGAAGTAAGCTAGAGAAATGAAAATATTATTAAGAAAATCGTAAGGAAGAGAAAATACATTTACACTCCTGTACTGTCTTTATCAAAAAAAAAATTGTGTACAGGTAGATGTGTGCAGTTCAAACCATGTTAAGAGAGAACTGTAATAGCTTTAAAGTTTCTAAACTACAGAAGTAAACTGAAATGAGCAAATGGGAAAAAAATGCATTGCTTTAATGCTTCTTTGACATGTAAAATCTCCAAAATCTAGGATTATCCTGAGGACTGTTGAAAATAAATTAATTTTATGGAGATACAAACTTCAGAGTTATTTTGATATCTTTTAGATCCATGTAGAAATTAATCTTCCATGGACCAAGAAAAAGTCTTGTTAGTTAATCTGACTTGGTGCTTGGTTTCAAAACAATTAAAAAATTATTTTTCTCTTGGTAAATTTTCAATGAAGGCTGAGCTTTGGGATGTGCTTGCCTGGGTGGTGATTCCGTGAAGACACAGGATTATTTTCAAGATTTTATTTTTATAGTTTTAATTTTTTGATCTCATTAAATATTAACTTGCTCTGTAATTTTTCTCCAAACATCCCTCTCTGCATACCACCTTCATGAAGAAAAGTTCACAAGTATTTTCTTCTCCAGAGATTCTTTCTTGATCTTTCAAGATGTATCTTAAGTATTAAAAAAGCAAAAGCCTTTCATTTTCAGTATAGCACTAGAAATAGGAATCTATCACCTCCCTAACATCTTTCAGACTCTTGGCAGCTGAGTGGTCATAGTGAATTCAGGTTGGTTCCATTTAGAAAATCCTCTGATTCTCTCCTTGCTCCCATTTCCTTTCTGCAGCAACCTGGCCAGCTTAGGGAGCACATGAGATTTGTCTGTCCCACTTTCTTTTTGCTTCTTTCTTGATTTAACCAATTGGGAGTTGAGGAAAAGGAAATGTGCTTAGCAGCAGTAATTGCCAAACACTTGGAAACCTTGATAAGTTTTCCAAAAAGCTCTGGGGTGAAAGAGTAAGGGAATAACCAGCAGAGAACTCTGCAGAAAATAAATATGATTGGGAGAAAGAGTGACAAAGGTGGCCAGACTTTCCAGTTCTTTTTAGTAACTCTTTCCAATCCAACCACACTTCTCAAAAGGTTCTGGAAAGTCAACAGTAGTTATTAAAATACATGTCTGGATGCTTGTTTTTCCCCATCAGAATTCTAATCTAAGGAAAAGTCATGTGTTTGATACATAATATTGATTTGCAAATTTTAATTAACTAATTCTACTATTATTTTATTGTTTATAAAAGAGAATTTCACACAAGTCATGTGAAAGTATCTAGATTGTCAAAAATTGATTCTTCAAAAATAATTTATGACTATTTCGAAGGCTAGAAATGTGAAAGAGACATGGCAGTTATATGTCCTTCTATCATCCATAATTGAATTAAAAGACTCTGGGATAGTATTTCTTTTTTTTTTTTTAAGTTTTTATTTATTTATTTGAGAGAGAGAATGAGAGAGAGAGAGAGAGCATGAGAAGGGGGAGAGTCAGAGGGAGAAGCAGGCTCCTCGCTGAGCAGGGAGCCCGATGCGGGACTCGATCCCGGGACTCCAGGATCATGACCTGAGCCGAAGGCAGCCGCTTAACCAACTGAGCCACCCAGGCGCCCTGGGATAGTATTTCTAATCAGTTCCTTACTGAAACAATCACCTTCACAATTAAAATACAATGAGCTATCCTTTCGATTAGTGCTACACAAAGTGTGTTATGGTATGCAAACTCTTTGTTCCAGAGCACCATTGAGATAAGTTGAGAAAGAGAGAATAAGCATTTACATAACATGACTAGGATATTCAAGTAAGTGGTTTTGTGTTTCACAGAAATATCAGTTGGTGATAGATGGGAAGGATAAACTCTTCCTTTTAAGATACCTTCAAAGCACAGGGCTAGATAATGAAGACTGTAGTGTCTCATAACTAGAACACTAAACCACAAATCTGAACATGGGTTGCATTTTTAATTGACAGAAATGATGATAAAAAGAGCATGGTCTCTATTAGAAATTAAAAAATGGTGTTTTGATAATCTAAAAATATTGAATTTTACATCATGTTGGGTTGGGTTAAACACTGGGACAGTTGCATGGGCCTTTGACCTACGCAGTTACACAGGACTCTGCTCTCAGAGGGCCCCATACTTGGTTTATTGCTCTGTGGTTGCTGCCTTGAAACTCTTAATAACTTTATATTTGAACTTGTGTGTTGTAAGTGAAATTCAATTTTAATTGAATTGAAATTCAATTTTAATCACAGTCCTGTTTGCATGTAGCCTTTCTGATACCTTGTGGGCACAGGATTCTGGTGGACCCACAATGCACGGGAATTCAAGGAGACTAAAAGTGAATTCAAGGTAAACGTGTTATGTCTGTGAGTAAGGGAAGGGAGTGGCACTGACAACACCAAGTGGCCATGCTTTCCATGTGAACCAAAACTTCCTTTGAATATAGACCAAAGCCAATGTTATTCTAAAAAACACAACCAAGGAATCCTATCATATTCCTTCTTATTCCTGTTACTTCTTCCCTGTTACTAGTCAACCATTTACACTACAAATGACATATAAGAAAAGGTACCGATAGGGCATCCCAAAGTTTCTTTCCTTTTCAGTTCTTTCTTATTCATGAGTAAACTGAAAGTAGAGAGCATTGGTCAAATGTGTACATATCAAAAGTAAAATAAAAACACTTGAAATAATTTTTCTCAGAATTTCCATTGTTCTATTTTAACAATGGAATATATATGAATGTATGAGCTATGAAATATGAATTATAATTTTGGGTGATTTTACATGCAAATTGAATGTTCTGATATTTGTATTAGGACTGGCATTACATTATATAAAGATGAATAGTAAAACTTATGCTAATAATTTAAAATTTTAATTTTCTTTACTTAGAACAACATTGAATAGCACATAATAAATGCCATGACATGTTGAGAGACTGCAGAAAAAAAGGGAAAAGAAATTATATATATATATTTTTTTAATATTTAAAAGGGGTAATAGAATTTTTATTGTTTTTTTATTATTATGTTATGTTAATCACCATACATTACATCATTAGTTTTTGATGTAGTGTTCCATGATTCATTGTTTGCATATATTTAATACCTTTAATGATACATTTTTCCTGCTTTTTGAGCAAAAGCCTCCACATTTTTATTTTGCGCTGGGCCCCACAAGCTATGTAGATGACCCCGGTTAAACAGGATGTGCAGTGCTTGGATTAAATTGGTGCCATTTGCTATTATCCAGCCTATATGGTCATATAAGTTTAAGGATGATTAATTCAACAATATTAAACAGGCTTCACTACTATAGGAGTTTCCTAAAACCTTTAACAGGCCAACATACACTGAGGAAAACTACAGAGGGCATGGGGTATGCTGCATATCCTTCCTCATTTGAGTGCCAGACCATTTTCTCAGTATTTCCAGAGATAAATATTTCTCTGGACATATTGGGAAATTCTGCCTCTATCACTAATTAGTTCTGTAAGTCACTTAACTTCTTCGAATGTCAGTTTCTCCTTCAGATAGAATGCCTAACTTAATATTTGTGATAAAGATAAAATCTCTGAACATGTGCCAAATACCTAGTAGGTTTTTAATTTTATTACTGCATTTTCCCAAGTCCATCATTGTTCTGTGGGAGCAATATAGTTAATTTTGCACCATGAATCCTTTTCTAAAAATTTTTGGAAATCTTGTTGTTCACCATGGAGTAACCAAAAGAAAACATTGAATATTTCATAGGAATAAAGATCATTCTTCAAAATTGCCTGGCATGTATTAAGTGCTTAGTAAACATGATAGAAATTAATGAATAAAACAGTCATAAACCAGAATAAAAAGTTTCTCAAATACAGCCTGGATTCATATCTTGGCTTCTTCCATTAGGAAGATTATTTTATTTCTCACTTTCCTCAATTTAAAAATGAAAGGTCTCATCTGCCTTATGGAATTATTGTGAGGAGTAAATGACATACAGCATTTCCATACAGTGCCTTTTGTATAATAACTGTTCAGTCTATATTAGCTATGCCAGATGTTGAGAATTTTACTCTTTCTCCAAGATTTTATTATATTTCAAGTCTCTGGTTCTGTCCTTTCTGTGAATGAAAACAGAGAGATACTCAAGGAATTCATAACCCAAAAGAAATAATAAAAGTAAGTGTAACAGAGATTAAAGAAAAAAATTCAAAACTATTTTCTAATTCATGTTTCTCACTTCAAAACTTGAAAAAGTTGGGGCCAATGTCTGGCAGAGCTCCCATTTATTTCCATCATTTCACAAATGGACAAGTGTTAAAATTCCTTCCTTTTCAAATTTTATTTCTGGTAGTTTCCCTTGGGTGTTGACTTTGAAACAGAATGGCCTCATATGAGACATGGAAGAAATAAGAAGGAACTGTTTACTGACCTACTGTAACTCCTTTATTAGACTGGGTTACATAAATTGTGCAAAAATGTTTTTAATATGCAATTTAAATAGTGAATTTTATCAGTGAGTAGCATGTGTTTTGGTATATAGGTGATTGGCATGCCAGGAGACTGAACGTTACTATTAGCTTGTGTAATTCTCAGAAATATGCTACAGAATAGGGAAGTCTGGGAACTAAGAATTCCAAAGAACAGCAACAAGAAGACTTGTAAAGAAGAGATTATTTTCTGAGACTCTTTATGCCCCCCTCAACTTCCTGTCCATTACTTTCCAGTTGAGACCAGCCAATCTCTTGCTTCAAGAATACCCTTTCCTTAATTGCTTTCTCGCCTTTCCATAATTATAATTAGTATCTATTTAAAATCTACTGTATATCAAGCACTGTTTTAGGAAATTTATGTGTATTAACTCACGACAAAACTATAGAAAAGGTACTTTTATTTTAATGTCCATCTTAGAGGAAAGGAAATGAAGCACAGTAAGATTAGATAATTTGCTGAAGGTGACCCTAGTAGCAGAATGAAGACTCAGTTACAGGCAATCTGACACAGGTTCCCTGCTCTTCGTCACTTAGCTTTACTGCCTCTACGTCATACCTACTGGAAAAGTAGACACTGGATCGGGTCAGTTCCTTGTCCTATTTCCCATGTCAGGCACTCAGGAGGTGTTCAAAAACATTTATTGAATGAGTAAATATGTGCTATTAGAATCTCCACTGCAGATCAGTATGTCAATATGAACTTACTGTCCAATCTTCTCTCTTCTCATCCCAGTCTTTATTACCTGGTTGCCAAAAGAGCCTTTTCAGATATGATTAAGATAAAGACCTTAAGATCAGTGATATCTTGGATTTCTGGTGGGCCCAATGTATTCACATGGGTCTCTAAAAATGGAGAAAATTTTCCCAGTTGTGGTCAGAGAAGATACCTCTACAAAAGGGCCAGAGAAATGTACTGTTGCTGATTCTGAAGATGGAGGAAGGAAGCCATGAGGCAAGGGATGCAAACAGCCTCTGGAAGATGGAAAAAGCAAGCAAACAGATTCTCCCTGGAGATCCCAGAAAGGAAAAGATCTCCACTGTCACCTTAACTCAGGGAGGCCTGTGCTGGTCTTCTGAGTTAGAGAACCTTAATACAATAAATTTTTGTTGTTTTAAGTCACTAAATTTGTGACAATTTGTTAACAGAAGCATGGAAAACAAATGCAGCTTCTATAATCATCCAGTGACTCTAAAGAGATTTCAGGATTTCTTTCTTAATGTCTGGTGTGTGGCTTGAGTCCCCTCACATAGTGCCCATCGCATTCTTCTCTCACAGACCTTGTTCTACTTTCATACTGATGTAGAGTTTCAGGGGTGGAGGAGAAAGGGCTCCTTTTCTACTATATGTGAGAAATACATTTCCTTTCTGAAGTTAAATCACAAAATCCATATGTAATGAATGCAATTAGCTATCTCAGGGACTAAACCAAAATTTTGGGGTTTAAGACTAGGAATATTTGGGAAATACCCACAATTCTCATGAAAATAGTATGTTCGTAGTCTCAAGCAGGAAAAAACAAGATATGATTGAAATTCAGTAAATGGAAATTATAAGAATTTTGCTTTAGTGTAGAAAACATATTTTGTGACTAAATGTGCACCTAGAAGCAGAGGCAGATAAAGTGTGATGTGACCGACACTTAAACATCATTGGCCTCCTCGCTTGCATGCCCTTTGTAAAGCTCTGAGAGAGGATTATACATTCCAGTAAAACTTGCATAAGTGAGATATTCCCACTGCAATCCGTTAAGACTACTATTCTTACCATTTCTCCAACGCATTTTCTTTCTGCTGGGTGGCATTGGAAGGACATATTGTATTTGTCATTTTCTATTCTTAAAGAAGGCCCCCAAACTGTATAAGATTCAGGCCATGAAAAACTTGGATCCCTCTCTGCTTAGTGAAAAGTAAAGACCAGATAGAGTTTAGATTTGCCATTAAAGCACAGTATGAAGAAGTGTCCTTCCTGTCTCAGAGACAAGGTTTTCTAGTCGTTGGAGGAAGGAAAGCATTATTAAAGATAGATTCTTTTGATGCCACTTAAGTCAAAATACATGATTAATTCCCCTCATTTTGATAATAATTTTTTTTTTAATGTAGCATGCCCTTAGAGGGAGGACACAATGATCTTTGGGTAATGCTTTCCAGGTTGACCCTAAATGGTATTCCCATTGTAAAATAATCCTTGGGAATTTCAGAGCAAATGTGCATGTGTAATAGACAAAGCATATATATTTATTAATCACTTGTCACCATGCCAGGATTCATAAGGATTCAGCAGTGAAGAAAATGGGCTCTCCTCTCTTATGGAGAGGTGGGTAGGGGGCATAAGATAAACAAGTGAACAAATAAATGTATCATTGCCGATAGCACTGAAAAATCTTTACATTGGGTTAAAAAGGCAGGTTTCCTTGAAACAGTGACATTTGAGTAGAAACTTAAGAAAAGAAGGAGCCATTTCTGCAGAGATCTCTGCATGAGGAGTTTAAGGCAGAGGGAATATCAAATGCAAAGCCTCAGACAGAGTTGAACTCTATGGAGTTATAGATCAATTTTTTTTCAGACTATAGTTTGTTGACCAATTTGTGGGGCTTGAAATCAACTGGTGAGTTGCAACAATTTTTTTAAGTGAAATAGAAGAGAAAAGAATAAAATACAAAAATCAGAGTGCATTGCCTATTTCAAGAATACATATTCCATAAATGATGTTCATGTGTGTGCATGCATGTGTGCTTGTGCAAGGCGTGTGAGTGCATATATGGATCATGACGTAAAATGTATTTTTTTCTATAAGTCCCAATGAAGAGTTTGAGAGACATTATTGTACAGCTTATCAAGGGATCTGAACACTATTCCATATATAATGAGGCAGGAATGGAATTTTGAAACCATGAAAGAATGAGCTGCTCAAAGCAAAAGCTGGATCCACTGATCCACTCTAATTTCTTTGGCAAGATCAGATTTATGTATTTAGAAAGCTGAAAATCAGACTCTAGGTCATGGTGTATTTTACATCTGGAGAGGCCTTTTGGAGGTTCAAGTAGTCATCCTCACCTATCTTGCTTTGAACTTGCCTTGAGCAAACTACAAAGCAGGTCCCCCTTTGGAAAGGACAGATTACAAAAGAAGATCCCTCCTCTGAGGTTCAGTGACATGGCAATAACCTCGCCAGGGTGACCAGGCTACACAGCTTGGCAGGTGGCTTTCACCCCCCACTTTTCCCATAGCTGAGTAGCTTTTACCTCGCAGGGCTACACAACCATATGCAGGATCCTTGGATATCCCCTTGGATATTCCAACAGTATTTGTTATCTTGGATGGTAATTGCCTACTTGTCAGTCCTTAGGATTTTTATTTTATTTTATTTTATTTTTTTATTGTTATGTTAATCACCATACATTACATCATTAGTTTTAGATGTAGTGTTCCATGACTCATTGTTTCTGCATAACACCCAGTGCTCCATGCAGAATGTGCCCTCTTTAATACCCATCACCAGGCTGACCCATCCTCCCACCCCCTCCCCTCTAGAACCCTCAGTTTGTTTTTCAGAGTCCATTGTCTCTCATGGTTCGTCTCCGCCTCCGATTTCCCCCCCTTCATTCTTCCCCTCCTGCTATCTTCTTCTTCTTCTTCTTCTTTTCTTTTTAACATATATTGCATTATTTGTTTCAGAGGTACAGATCTGAGATTCAACAGTCTTGCACAATTCACCGTGCTACCAGAGCACATACCATCCCCGGTGTCTATCACCCAGTCACCTCATCCCTCCCATCCCACCCCCCACTCCAGCAACCCTCAGTTGGTTTCCTGAGATTAAGAATTCCTCATATCAGTGAGATCATATAATACATGTCTTTCTCTCTTTGACTTATTTCACTCAGCATAATACCCTAAGTTCCATCCACGTCATTGCAAATGGCAAGATCTTATTCCTTTTGATGGCTGCATAATATTCCATTGTGTATATATACCACAGTTTCTTTATCCATTCATCTGTTGATGGACATCTTGGTTCTTTCCACAGTTTGGCTATTGTGGACATTGCTGCTATAAACATCGGGGTGCATGTACCCCTTCGGATCCCTACTTTTGTATCTTTGGGGTAAATACCCAGTAGTGCAATTGCTGGATCATATGGTAGCTCTATTTTCAACTTTTTGAGGAACCTCCAGACTGTTTTCCAGAGTGGCTGCACCAGCTTGCATTCCCACCAACAGTGTAGGAGGATTCCCCTTTCTCTGCATCCCTGCCAAACAACAAAGGGACTATATTAGATGTGGATGTCAGAAACCACACATAGGTTAACACGGAACAACCTAAAATAAAGACAACTGGAAGAACATTTGAAGGTCAGGCCAAATTCTATCTTACACCCAGAAAGTTCCTTTTAGCCTCACCTGCTTCAGCTTACTCTTGCTTCTTGATTTTTGCTCTTGCTTTTTCCTAATACCCATTTTCTTTTCTTTCAGTTTGACTGTTGGTGGTGGCTGGGCCCCTGCTCTGACATACCCACAAGTCACTTTGTTCTAGCGTGATTTGCTTTTGCTTTCCAATTTTCACGTCTTGGGTGTGTCCCCTGACTATGATCATCAATCAGCTGGTTTAGCCAATCTCATCCCACTGAAGAATCCATCTGCCACATGTCTAACTCCCTGAGTCCTGACATTCTCTCCCCCACAGTGAGCCTGGCCCATTTCACCCCTTTCATGCTACCCAATTTAGATGGACTTCCCATATTTTGCCTTCATTTATCAAATGAAATCAGTCACTTGGCATATCAAGCATTTTGAAACATTCATATGCAGGCAGAACATACAAGATGGTACATATCAGCAGTAATTAATGTTAAAATAAACAGGGTAAATTTACTTATTCTAACATTGTCACTTTAATTAAAATAATTTATACAGTACTTTCAAACCTAGCATAGTGAACATATTACTTAAAATTCATATGAATCATTAATATAGTAAGTAGAGGACTGTAAATAGTATATCTAAATAAAATAATTTTTATCATAAAGACTTAGCACAGATTGTGATTCTAAATAAGGTAATTTTAGCTGTGTTTAAGTTAGGCAAATAAACCGAACAAATTACTGACCAGGATTCCAGTGCCTAATCCAAGACTTTCAATTAATGCTTGTTTGCTAGTTGAGAGGTTCTGTGTCAAATATACAAATACTAAACAATATTTAAGAAGAAAGAGGTCACGTATTTCATTCAGCTTTACTGTTGGAAAATAAAGTTTGTTTATTTTTGTCTGTCTTTTACTCTAGTTTATCAGGCATGATTGAGCTTTTCAAAAGATATGGATTTTTGGAATATCTCCATTCAAATCTAAGTAATTGTAAATGCAAATGGGCCTGTTAAATAAGGTCTGTCTCTTTGTGCCAACAAAAGTTAAATGACTAAATTCTAAAAGTTCAATGAGGAATCAGAGTCAGCTTTAAGGACAATTATTTAGGTCATGCTGCTTTAACTTGGTCTTTGCTCAAGGAGTCATTCTTTCGATTCAGAGCAAATTGTAGATAATGGAAAAATTACCAAGAATAAAGGCTTTTGTTTGTACACATATGCATTAATTTTCTTTTGAATGTGAGGCATGTACACAAATTATACAAAGTATGATGTCTATGGCACTTTTGTTCCTCCTTCCTCCTCACATTCTGATATAAATAAAATTACTGTCATATTTCTTTTTTTATTCAGACATTACTTTTGAAGGTGCACGTGTGAGCTAATGTGACATTAAAACAGACAAAACTAAAAGGAGTCACAGACAAGATTTATTTCAAGGTGACTGAAACCTCAACCCATGTAGACTGGCAATTCTTGATCAGATTGGCAACAAGAATGCTGTTTTTTTTTTTTTTAACATTATTTTAATGATATTGATAGCCATAGTCTCTTTTTCATTTAAAAATGTTCTTGCAGCTTCCCCATCTTATTCTCTTAAAATAAAATCCCTTGGATATAAGAGTCAAGTGTCAGAAGAGGAACCCTGAGAGACCTGAAATTATAAAAAGGCATAGTGGGAGCATTCTTTCCAACTGTTAAAAGAGAATATGCTAGTCAAGCAACATTACTCATTCAATCAATTCTGCTCTTGAATAACTAATAGTTATAATTTTGTTAATTTTCTTAAACCAAAAAAATTTAATGTATAAGATTTCTTCATTAATTTAGTTGTGCCAAAAATCAGGGGTTCCCAGATTTGGAAATTGTGTAGACCAGAAAAAATTCAAATAAAATAATATTGATATTTTCTTTCCCAATAAGAACAATAAAACAATTAAACAAATTAACCAACAAACCAAAATAAACTGTCATATATTTTTATTATAATTTATTAAAAGCAATGTCATTTGACATCAATTAGAATAAAGGACAATCCTATGAATTATTCAAAGTTAGATTGATGAAAGTTCACTTTTTAAATGTATTTTTTTTTTTTGCTATACCCATAAAAATTTAGTCAAGAATCACATTTGTCCAGAGACTGATGTTTGATAACTGTTATGATAGACTCTTTTTGTTTTGTTTTATTTGTTTGTTTGTTTTATTCAAATTTTAGTTAGTTAACATACAGTGCAATATTGGTTTCTGGAGTAGAATTCAGTGATTCATCACTTACATACAACACTCAGTGCTCACCATAACATGTGCCCTCCTTAATGCCCATCACCCATATAGAGACTTCTAAAATGCTGAGTGCATATTTTATTTGCATGAAGGGAGCTTAATAAATTAAGTCTTAATTATTACCTGCTCTAGGCTCTGATTTCTTTATGTATGAAATGAGCATATTAATAGGTCTATGTGGTGAGAATTCAAGGGGTTAATACACCTAAAATCTTTAATACAGGATCTCTCCCATACAGTAAGTGCTCAATACATGTAAACTATTGTTTTTACTGACAGAGTCGTGTTTAGGGTCTCATTATATCTAAGATTTGATTCACCTCTAAAATACTCATCTCTCAAATCCATATTAAGTATCTCAAAAGGAAAAACAAAGAACCATAAACAGATATTAAACTTTAGTGTATGATATGCATGATAAATTGTACAGGTGAGGAGTACTGTCTGTAACTTACTTTGCATCAAAAAAACAAAAGAAGAATTGACAGATGGACAGAGGGATAAATAGATGGATATCCAAGCACAGAGCAAATGTAATAAATGCTAATTGTAGAATCTAGGTAGTGGGCATATGTAAAAATCTTCCATATTTTCTGTGTGTTTTACATTTCTCAAAATAAGAGAAAATTAAAAAGTGAAAAATTTTAAACAATCTTAAAATTTTTATCATCTATTAATTAAAATAAGAAGCTGTCGAACGCAGGCATTGTTCCTAACACCTACCTGGGAGTTCCAAAGTTATGTCTAAGGGTAGGATTTCTGCCGTTTGCCTCCAGGTCCAAATTTGCTCGTTGGGATCGTGCCTCTACAAGCATGTTTGCCCTGATGCGCATTTCCGCCGCACGTCCGGGGCTGTGCGGGACCCTGGCGCCTGGAGGCCCAAACCCGCATCTAGTTTTTTTTTTTTTTTTAAGATTTTATTTATTTATTTAACAGAGAGAGACAAAGTGAGAGAAGGAACATAAGCAGGGGGAGTGGGAGAGGGAGAAGCAGGCTTCCCGCGGAGCAGGGAGCCCGATGCGGGGCTCGATCCCAGGACCCTGGGATCATGACCTGAGCCGAAGGCAGACGCTTAACGACTGAGCCACCCAGGCGCCCCCCCCGCATCTAGTTTTGACTCACTTGATCAGGCCAAACCTAGGGACGTGTGAAGGCAAGTGTGAGCAGACTCTGGGTATGATTGAGAGTTGTAAATTGGTCTCTAGTCTGGAGTCAACTTTTTGAAAAGTAGCATGGATATAATTTAATGATAATGTTCAGGACAAGCAGTATTAGTTGTAAACACATGAAAAACAATAAAAATGTGATGATCACATAACTTGCCACAAAACATTTTGTATGGTATGGTTTTATTTCTGTGTTAAAAAAGGTAAGTATGTGTGTGTGTTGTGTGTGTGTGTAGATGTACACATACATATAAATACACATACATACATATTTGTATCTTTGACTCCTTATGGTTCTGCAGAACTATAAAATGTTTTTTTAACAATAAAATGTTTGCTATTTTTCATAATTCTTACATTCTCTTTATAATCTCAGTGCTAAATTTTTGTTTGTTTTTTGTTTGTTTTTCAACTGTTTGAGACATTTGTAGTGATTAAAACCTAAAGAGTAACTCAGTGTGAAGTCAGAGCCAGTCCTGGTAAAAATTACTGTCATGTCACCAGGTAAGAATTCTTATTTTATTTTAGAAATTAAGGGAAAATACTTCCTTTATTTAAAAAAATCCAATTAGAAAAAAAAGAAAAAATGAGGTCAATCATGTAAATATTTGTCATTCTAGAAAGTTTCTAGGTATTGTAGTGATATGTCTTCCTATGGATGCCAACTACTTTTTGGTTTTGAGTAGGACATCAAAATATGAAATAAATCTGTATAGTTATATCTTCCCTATGCACAGATAACTAAGAACAATTTCAAGCAAAAATAATTCTGCTTTAATCACATGGATGTTTCTAGTAAACATTTCCTTTTCTGAATTATCTCGATAATGATTGCCATTCTTTTCTATATCTATATAAACATAATATCAGAGAGAATACTGTTCTTTAATAATATTTTTCCACAATGGGGTTAGGTCATGAGAAGAAGAGACTCATCAGGATTAGTAAGATTTAGAAGTGGTGACTATAATGTGCTAATAGATTGCTTAGGTCCTAAATAGAGCTTCAAAAAAAACAAAAAAAAAAAAAAAACAAAAAACAAAAAAACATAGGTCAGAGAAATCTGGAGCTAGAGAGATGCCCTTAGAAATGTGCTTTTATGATGAGAAGACGAAAGTTCAGAGCAGTTAAAAGATGCACCTCTTACATCCATCACAAGCCAGCTAAGTGGCAGGGTCAGTTGGTCCCAGTATTTTTTTCCCACCCCACACAGCCAATACCTCTGCAAGGTTACTATTCTTCTGCTACGTAGAAACATGACTTTGGAAGAAAACCATATGGAAAATATTTATCTTAAAATGGGTAGATGTCTGTTTATATTCAGGGACTAGTAACTAGATTATATTTAATTTTGAATTATTTATACAAGATTTATGCAATTTACACACAGATTACAAATCATATCTTCTACAAAGCACAGTAGGGAAGAACTAAGAGTGATAGAGAATCCTTCACCTTGATTTTTGTGGCTCGAGAGCACGTAAATAAAATTCAGTACATCAAATATCTATTTTATGTCAGACACCTCGGTGGCTGCTTTATGGTATACACAAACCCTACCTTCAAGGAATCGGCAGTCTACTAGATGAGGAAGATACTGCAAAACACAGAGCTGTGTTTTCCAAGGTTGATCAGAGAAGTGAAAACTGGAGATAAGCATAGGCATACATCAGGAAGTATACTGGCCAAGTAGAGGACAGGAGCAGAAAGGCTAAGGGTCTGGGCAATTGATGGTGGAAAAGTGGGCAGTGAATGACAGGCAAAGAAGAAACACTTTAGTTCAAAACCTGAGAATTCTGATGGATTGATTTCTTGTCCTTTCTCATCCTCTCACTACACCTTTTATAGGTTAACAAAAACAAACAAAAATGATAGAGTTCCAGCATGGAAAAAACTACCGTAACACTAACCCCAACCAACCTGACCCCCTTCTGGCATCTTTTGGAATGTCGCCACCATGCCCAAACTGGGGAATCATCAGAGATTGCTCCTTGACTTTCAATCCCCACATCGCATCATTCAGGTTCCAATAATACCACCTCCAAAATAGGCATTTTTACATGGACTCCCCTCCATCTCCATTTTTGCCCTCTTCATCTCTTTCATTTGGACTACTCTATCTGGGCTGACCCTCTTCAAACCTCTTCTTCCCTGTTTCCCAGGATCCTACAGAAGAGGAGTCATCACCTACAAAATAAAATTTAAGCTCAATTATCTGTCTCTAAAGGTATTCTGTGATCTGATCTTTATTTGTATCAACCTACCACTGTATCTGTATCAGCCTACCACCTCCTTTCCTTTCCTACTACCAACTTTATTCTCTAAGGATACTGAATACTTGTAGTCCCAGGAACATGCCATGATTTTGCACTGCTGACTTGTGGAATACCAGCTGCTAGGCAATGCTTTATTTAGACCACATGACTGCACAAGTGAGTTGATGGATAAATAAATGAATTTATTGTTATCCTTCTTGGTTGGAATTTTTCAAAGCCTCAAATAGTTCATGTTTTGTTCTCCTAAATGGCCCTTAAATAGATGGACCATTTAAACAACTATGTACTCACACTATGTTACACACCAGAATAACAAGGACAAATCATTTATAATGTCTGCCTAACAACACAGCATACAATATTCAGAAAAAGTAAGAAATTAAAAATATTTTATTTAAGGTCGTAGTATATAATATGATGCATTAGTTATTGGTATCTGGCGTGTAATAAGAATCTGATAAATATATTTGAACTAAGAAGGAAAGAAAGCAGAAAAACAAGCAAATAAAAAGAAAGAGAAGGAAAGAGACAGAGAAATTGTTTGAATTTAAAAATCCGAGAAGTATCTTTTCACATGTTTTTAGTCCAAGAAACCTTTGCACAGACAATATTTTATAAGAAATGTATTATTCTTTCCCTTAGGTCTACAGATACTTGTTGATCATTTGCTTGGACTGTGTTAGAGACATAGCAAAGAACAAGATCTGTGTCCTCTTGGAGCTTTGCTCCTAGCAGTGTAGATAGGTAATAAACAACAAGAGAAATTTTCAAATGGTGTAAGCAGTATGAAAATGACAGAACAGGATATTGTGACTGAGAATGATGAGCAGGTAGTTTGGCTACTTTTGATATGGTGATTGAGACAGCCTCTATGAGGAGGAGATAATGTTTGAGATGAGAGCTAGGTAATTGAAGAAGAATCTGGGCAAGGAAAATATCACATGCCCAGGCTCTTTAGTGGGAACAAACTTGTCAAGGTCAAGAAATGGATGAATGAAAAACTACCATTTTATTCAGCAATTCTACTTCTGGGTATCTATCCAAAGGAAATGAAAACAGGATATTGAAGGATAAACAGGATATCATCCTAAACTGGTGATTGGGGAAGATTTCCTGAAAGAGGTAACACCTGAGTTTTTAGTTAATTGACCAGCCTGAACAGGGTGCTCCATGTACAAAGAAAGGATATTGAAGAAATATTTGCACTCTCATGTTCATTGCAGCATTATTCACAATAGCCAAAATATGGAAATAAATGGATATATAGATAAAGAAAATGTGATATTTATATACACACATTTATACACACACACAATGGAAGCAAATCACACCATTTGTGACAACATAGATGGGACTTAAAAGTATTCTGTTCAGTGAAATAAGCCAGATAGAGAAAGACAAATGTTGCATGGTATTACTTAAATGTGAAATTTTTCAAAAAAATTGAAACTCATAGAAACAGAGTAGAAAAGTGGTTGCCTGAGTAAGAGGGGTTGGGGAAATAGGGAGAGGTTGGTTAAAGGGTACAAACTTCTAACTATAAGATGAATGAGGTCTGAGGATGTAATGTAAAACATGGTGACTATTGTTGTATTGCTTTGAATTATATAATTTAAATTTCTAAGAGAATAGAACTTAAATGCTCTCAACAAAAGAAAATAAAATATAAATATGTGAGGCGATGGATGTGTTAATTAGATTGTAAGAATTCTTTCACAAAGTATAGGTACATCAAATCACCACGATGTACACTTTAAATATCTTACAATCTTATTTGTCAATTATACCTCAATAAAGCTGAACAAACAAAAACACTCAAATATTTTCTGAGCACCTACTGTGTACTCATCACCGAGCTTAGTGATAGGGATACAAAGATGAAAAACATACTTCTTTTCTTAGACATTATACAAGGTAGAAAGAAAGAAATACATTAACATAATCTTAGAATAATACATTAAGTGTGAAGGTAGAGATATTGGAAGAGATATTGAGGACCAATTATCCTAAACTGGTGATTGGGGAAGATTTCCTGAAAGAGGTAACACCTGAGTTTTTAGTTAATTGACCAGCCTGAACAGGGTGCTCCATGTACAAAGAAAGTATAAGCTAAAGAAGAGAGAAGTTTTCAAATAGATGGGTGCAAAGGAGGTCTTTCAAGTTAGTATTACTAAAGCTAAAAATAAGAACTGAGTAGAAAATAAGATTTGGGACATAAACAAGCAACAGAGCAAGAGATTTTGAGGCTATTTCAAGATGTTCAAACACTATGCTGAGGTCAATTAAAAGCCATTGATGAATGTTGAAGAGTAGACTGGACCTAGTCAAATTTGCATTTTAAATAGAGCTCTGGCAGCTGATGGGGAACATCTTGGACATATTTTTACCCAGCTACTATTCTGGAAGAAAATTGCTTTTTTAGAAATGCTAAGCCTCTCTTTAAACACCTTTTAGCCAACTGTTTAGAACAGTTTTTGAGGGGGTTACTTAATATTTTCCTTATAATCCCCAACATTTTTCTTTCTCAAATTAACTTTGTAGTTTAAGTGCATAATGACAAAAAGGGAAAATAAAAAGTGGTTTGTGGTTTGCCTTGCTAGCCAGACATTCTGCTAACAGAAGACTGAGGTATCCTTGGTTTTCTAATACTACTCATGTTTTAGATCCCAAGATAGCAGTGAATTCATCTGACTCAGATGTGACAGGGGATTCTCTCTGATGAGTATTTGCAACATTTTTGCATCTTTTCCTCTGAAAGTCTTTACTCCTCTGATTCGATTCCATAATTGGAAATTAAATGGAAAGCCATACTTCTTAAAAATCTTATGATTATAAATATTGCATTTCTTTTATCAGAGGTTGCCCATTGTCATGTTGTACATCTTTTTGACCTTTGGGCACTGAAGCATTGGTCCTTGTTCACGGCTGCACACACCTAGGGTAAGGATGCGGGTCTCACCTGTATGTTTCAAATGTCCATATTAAGCTCTAATTAGCTATCCTGTCTGGAAACTTCTAATACCTTTAAAACCATGGCCCAGCTTTTAAGTCTTGGCCAATATTGATATGCAGGTTTCACTGATGTTATAAATACATTATTAAACTACTGTCTCATTCACCTCACCTATTACTGGAGTAATTCTTTTAAGGATCTGTACTGCCTTTCCGTATTCACAATTTGGCATAAGTGGCTAATGAAAACAATACCATTTGTGAGTATATTTCTCTGGAGAGAAGATTCAAAGTTGTTTTCTTTTTGAACAAGTAATAATTGATTATTTTCACACTAGAGACTAATTATTGAGCATCTGCATACTGTTAACCAGATAGAGATAAAGATTAGTTGAGGGGTTAATCTTTAAATTCTGTCTTTGTTGTCTCTAGTCTCCTTCTTCCAGCATTTGCTATTCCCCAACTTCTCCCATATCAAAGCCATTGAATATCATTGATACTCTCAGTTTCTCTTCCAATCTAGGCCAAGGCTAAGTATGCTTTTCCCTAGAAGAAAAAAAAAATTTAAAAACTCAACACCTCATTTGTAAAAGTGTGTTCATATTCATTTGTTTATTTGTTTCTTCATTACTTCATTCATTTACTGAATTACTAAACCTCCTTTCTCTCTAATCAAAGCTTGAAAGACAAATCTACTACCATTAAAAGCCCCAGAGTTAGGCACCAGAGACCTGGATGTTAAGTCCTAAATTTGTAACTAATTGTGTAAGCCAGATAATTTAGGCTCCTTAAACCTTAGTTTACTCATCTAAAAATGGAGCAGATTAAATCGGTAGTCACTTATCCTAATTAGGTCATAAGTCTCTTGCAGAATCTCATAACTGTGAACTCTCCAGAAAAGAAAACATGTTCATACCCACATACATAAAAAAATTTTGCATTTGATTTCTTGGGACTCATGGAATCCTAAAAACCTGTGTATGAATGCTTGGGAGATTCATAGGCTACTGGTTATGAAACATTGAAGTAAATGGTCTCTACCTAACATTCCATAGAACCTTGCTATTCAAAGTGTGGTTCAGAGTAGCAGTTCACCTGGGAGTTAGCTAAAAATCCCAGGTCTTGTCCCGGACCTAACTTGAGAATTTGCATCTTCAGTGATTCATATGGACATTGAAGTTTGAGAAGCACAGCTATTACATTTGGTTTAAATAAATTTCATGTAAAAGTGGACAGGACAATAATGGTGATTATTAGAATGGTTTAGAAGTACTTTCCTTTCTCTTGTCTACTTGATGATGTTTCCAAATACAGACAAAACACAGCAGGGTTTTTAATCATGGACTCAGATGCATGAATAAAGTGAAGAACCTTTCAATAAAAGAAACTTAAATCTCTGGATTTTGCTTTATTCATGGAGGAAATGTTTCTTTATATTATATTATGATGTCTGTGTTAATGATAATCAGGATTAAATATACATGATATTTGGGGAAGCTATCACTACTACTGGCCCCATTGACAAAATGGGAAGAAAAAAAACAAAAAGTTAGTTTGGTTATGGAAAAGTAATTCTAATGGCAGTCATTTACGTGAGCCACTTAGCATTGCATAATAATCATGCAGTATAATAATGATTATGCAATCCATGGGTGGACACAATGTATCAGATTAGCATTGCTGTAGGTTTTATTTAATCACAGAGATACATTTAGTCTTCATAATTTGTTATTCTTGGGGCACCTGGGTGGCTCAGTCATTAAGCGTCTGCCTTCGGCTTAGGTCATGGTCCCAAGGACCTGGGGTCGAGCCCCGCATGGGGCTCCCTGTTCAGCAGGAAGCCTGCTTCTCCCTCTCCACTCCGCCTGCTTGTGTTCCTGCTCTTGCTATCTCTCTCTGTCAAATAAATAATAAATAAAATCTTTTTTTAAAAAAAAGATTATTACATAATTTGTTATTCTTGCAGCATGGGAATCTGCTCAGAATCTTTCAAAATCAGGTCACATATTAGTTAAAAAACACATGTTAAAGATGAAAATTAGTGTTTTATATTAAGCTTTTTAATGCTTATATAGGGTTTCTTTTCTGAGGTGCAAATGTTCTGGTTCAAAACATAAAAGAAATTTAAAACCATAAGTATTCATTTGTAGATGTCAGACTGAATATTTATATTATATCTGCCTAAAATTAACTTAATTTTTGAAGTCCTCCTGGGTGGATGACACTTTAGTCTTCAAAACTGTGAATTCCTGGGGCGCCTGGGTGGCTCAGTCAGTTAAGCGTCTGCCTTCAGCTCAGGTCGTGATCTCAGGGTCCTGGGATGGAGCCCCGCTTCGGGCTCACTGCTCAGTGGGGAGTCTGCTTCTTCCTCTCCCTCTGACCCTCCTCCCTGCCTGGACTCTCTCTCTCTGTCTCAAATAAATAAATAAAATCTTAAAAAACAACAACAACAAAAACTCTGGAAGAAAAACTGTGAACTCCAGTATTTCCAAAATGAATTATTAAAATGGAATAACTAAATGTATTAGAAGTATGGAAAATATAGGGATTAAGGGATAAGAAGAAACCAAATAAGGTGAAGAGAAAATAAGGTTATGGGTGACAATGGAGGTAGATATGAAATGAACAGAGTAAGAGTCTTCATGCACAAATGCAAAACGGCATTTTTCTTAGCAAAAAAATAAGTAAGGGGACAAAATAAGATGTTTTTAAAGTGTTCATGCATCTTTTGTTATACCAATAATAGTCACTCCATAATGCTCCATAATTAAATCAATATCTCTCTCCCTCGCCTTCTCTCTATCTTGAATGTGTTTATAGTAGTAGTGTTTCTTGGATTCCAGAAAGTGTGTAATATATTAAAGAAGATGATACACCATTGTATTTCCAACAAAGGTTGCTTTAGTAACTCTATGACTTCATGTGAGCTAATTGAGTTGATGGTTACTCATTCTTCTCTGATCAGAACTTTTAGAAAACTGTAGCTCATTTGTCTGTGCCCTCTTATTTAAGTCATTTGCTTGTCTCTTCTTCCCTAAGCCACTTGAGTAATGGGCAGTTACTGCCAAAATAGCTTTTTCTTTTAAAGTTGAAAAAGCAAGAAAAATAAGGTTAATTTCACTTTCTTCATTTCTAGTCAAGAGTTTTGATAGCTTTCTTTGCACCTATTAAGCAGGCATTCTGGGCTTGATACAAGGGCAAAGTTTGGATCCAGGGTGGCAAGGGTGGGAGTGTATAGGTAGGTGACAGTTTCCCAACCGTAGAACTCAATTGCCTCAGTGAGTAATAAGAGTCAGACGAAGAGCCAATCTGTTCTGTGGCATCTCAAATTGATTTACATCCGTTTATTCATTTGCTAGTCTAAGAGCATTTATTGTGCACTGAAACATTCACATGCTAATTTTTTTTTCTATCCAACCCAAAGCCCATCATCCATTCTTTATTGTGTCATCACATGCTAATTTAATAGACATTTGTTGAATAAAGACAATAATTCAAGCCAATGACAGAAGAACACGCACTGTTCTTATACTCTATAGTCCATTTAGGTAACGATTTTTTATTTATTTTTTTCTATCTTTTTTGCTCTGCAGATGTGATTTTATATTGGATATCATTTCCTAGAGAAAACATGGACTATGTAAGTGGGTAATAGAGTTTTATAGTGCCTTACCATAGTATCACATACAATTATCTTTCAATAAGAGTTATAATAATGATGTACTCCTCTACTACTTTTAATAGTTATGATGATATATTTCTACCCATACCCACGTAGATGCAGAGATTGCCTTTACTCCTTGGCCTGCTTCATTCTGAGGGCCAATGTACTTAAGAAAGGAACTAAAGGACAGGTGGAATCCACAAAAATCAAGAATTAAGCTAGAAATAAGAAAATACTAGGGTGTCTGGGTGGCTCAGTTGGTTAAGTGTCTGACTCTTGATTTCGGCTCAGGTCATGATATCAGGGTTGTGAAATCGAGTCCCCATGGGGCTCTGCACTGGGCATGGAGCCTGCTTAAGATTCTCTCTCTCCCTCTGTCTCTGCCTCTCCCCACCTCAAAAAAAAAAAAAAAAAAAAAGTAAAAGAAAAAAAAGAAATAAGAAAATACTGGAAAAATACTAGAACCAGAAATCAGATTTATCCTGCTCATTGAGCTCTGTATAGGGTTTATCTTTGTCCTCTTTGCCCTAAGATTTTCTCTCCCTACTTGAAAGTCTTTGTGTTTGTCTTTATAGCACATTTAGGCTTTGACATTTTCTGAATTTAGAATATTTAAAGGAGTTAGACTTGCATATATGTGTGTCTATGCATTTGTGTATATATTTACCTAATTGTGTGTTTATATGTAAATATATTTACAAGTGTATGCATGTGTATTGCATTTGCATGTGTGTGTATTTGTATATATACTTACATATTTGGCAGTTTGTGTTTGCACATACGTATGTATATACGTGTGTGTATCTGAGTATCTATATGTGTATTTATTTATATTACGTATATCAGAAGACAAACAAATTTGAGAAAGTAAATAGCTCAGCTGTATAATTGTTTGGTTTTAAAAATGTACTTTCTACACTTGATCTAATATATTCTGGCCTGGTTTATGTCGATAAACTTTTTGTGTGCTTCAGGAGAATAATTTTAGGATGAAGAGAAATTGACCTTGGACAGTTTTCCAGGGATTTGGACAATTTCCAGGGTAGGTTATTAATTGTGACTCATATGTTTTCTGGACCCCACTGTATCAATTGAATGAGGAGTCATTTTCTTTTATAAGCAATTTTTATTCCATCTATGGATTGCTATACCCCATTTTAGAGATGGCTCGGTCCCGCCAGCCAAAAAAAAATGCTTCTTTCAATAGAAGTCCACTGTTTAGTAGCTTTAATTAGTGATCAAGAGGTTTTCAATGAGTCTTAAAGGTGAGGTCATGTAAACTAAAAAGTGTTACAATTACTTTTTCTTCCATGATATTCAACACAATATATTAGAAATTACAGAACAAAGTTTACCAGTGGCTATGAAACCTCTGACAAAAAATGGGCTTTCAATATTTTTCATACTTTCTCTAGCAGAGTGGCTTACTTTTTAAACTTCTTTTTATCTGCATAAGGTACAATTAATTATACAGAATTTCAAATCCCACCGTAGAGAGCTGAAAACCACATGGTAATTGTTCTTAATAGCTGGATTCTTTTCCTGGTTAGCAGCATAGAAACTTCTTTCTGGGAATCACAAAATTGTCGTGCTGAGTTGAACAGGATGCAAATCTGGCCTGAAGTTTTCTAACAATTACTATAAAAATATGTACTGTTCATCTACTCCTCAGGTTGTCATTAGGAATAAAAGCGTATTATCTCAGTGGGATGCTGTTATCTCTCCAGTTACATGGTCTACCTACAGACAGTGCCTGGCTTAAATCAGGAACTTGAAATACTATGAGACCACATGGGCATGGAGATAATAATGAAACGACTCCCAGTTTTCATACCCATTTTGGAACAGGTACTTCTGAGTGGAGGAAACATGGGTAAATTTTATTGTCTGCTTTTACATATAGAAAGTTATAGTAAATTTCTTCCTGCTACATTTATTTTAAACATTGAAATTTCCAAGATATTTTTCACAGAATCTTTTCAACTAGGTATCAAGGTCACATTCAGATATTTAATATACAATATGTAATCATATCTGAGTATCTAATTTCTTCCTTCCTTTCTTTTTTTCTTCCCCTAGTACTTTCTAGTTGCACCTTACTTTGCTACAAATTTAAATGCATTATGAGAAAAAAATACTGACAGAACAGGGTAAGAGACATGAAGTAAAGCAAGATCATTTATAAATTAAGTAATATAATTTAAAAATATAGGCCATAAGCCTCTTTATAGTTATCAGGGATATACACTTAACTCTGGACTTCCTTGAAATCACTGAAAGAATTGTTCATTCAATACGGTCAGTAATAAAATCAGTATGACTCCTCTGAAAAAGTGAGAAATAGTTCTCTTGCAGATCATCATAGATAACCCTGTGTGATGTAGTGAACTGGATTTTTTAATAATATCCTTATTTTAAATTCAACAATATGTTCTATAGGGTTCAATGTAGACTGAAAACATAATGGCAAAGCATAGTTCTGTGAGATCAGTTCTGGAAGAGGTGAGAACAATGCACTCCTGACGCATAGGTTTTGAATTTAAAACATCTAAAGGCAGGATTGGAAAGTGGAAAACCATAGGCCAAGTTTGGCAACAGATCTATTACTTTTTTTTTTTTTTTTTTTGCCAGAGAGAGAGATAGCTAAAGAGGGAACACGAGCAGGGGCAGAGGGAGAAGAAGCAGGCTACCTGCGGAGCAGGGAGCCCGATGCGGGGCTCGATCCTAGGACCCTGGGATCATGACCTGAGCTGAAGGCAGACGCTTAACGACTGAGCCACCCAGGTGCCCCAGATCTATTGCATTTGTCTAATTATTTTTATTTCATTAGTTGTAATGACTAGGGATCAGTGCCTCTCAAACTAATTGCAATGAAGCACTAGTTTTGTTTTTAAATATCCTATCCTTCATGAATCAGTTTTTAAAATATCATTACAAATACATTACTAGATGGGGCGCCTGGGTGGCTCAGATGGTTGGGCGTCTGCCTTCGGCTCGGTGCATGATCCCGGAGTCCTGGGATCGAGCCCCGCATCCGGCTCCTTGCTCAGCGGGAAGCCTGCTTCTCCCTCTCCTTTTATTGCTCCCCCTGCTTGTGCTCTCTCGTTCTCTCTGTCGGATAAATAAATAAAATCTTAAAACAAAACAAAACAAAACAAAAACAAATACGTTACTAGAAAAAAAGAAAATAAAAAAAGATTTAAAAATACAAGCCTATATTTTCTTTTGTTAGACTGAACACATATAAATTAATTCCAACTTGCCATAAAATTCTCTAAATGCTTCCTCTCAGTTTCTGTATCTCTCATGGGCCCATAAGAAACACTTTGCAAAACAGTCTGGGCCTGCAGAACATGCTTTGAGCAGCACCTCTGTCTCCAGGATGTCAGTCAATCACTTCCCTTACTCCACTTTCCCTTGTGACCCTGTGTCTTACCCAGACCCACTTTATTCATTTACATTATGGGCTTAGCAACTGGGATTAGCTAAATTTTGGACCCTGGGGCAATAGTCAATTCTCCAAAAAATGCTAATTCACATAACTAAGCTTTGAATGAATACTAGATGAAAAGGGGTCAAAGTTATACTTCCTGTCGGGGTGCCTGGGTGGCTCAGTTGGTTAAGCAACTGCCTTTGGCTCAGGTCATGATCCTGGAGTCCCGGGATCAAGTCCCGCATCGGGCTCCCTGCTCAGCAGGGAGTCTGCTTCTCCCTCTGACCCTCCCCCCTCTCATACTCTATCTCATTCTCACTCTCTCAAATAAATAAATAAATCTTTAAAAAAAAGAGTTATACTTCCTGTCAAGTTACTAGGGTACAAATATTCTACAGTACCATCTGAGGATACACTATCTGTTAAGTAAGTAATGTACAGTTGGTAGGGGTAGATAATCTTTTAAAAGGCCATGTTGTTATACTAGGTTTTATTCTTAGAAGGCAGCCACCCCAACTCTACATGGAGGTATAGTTTGACCTATTATAAAGGTCAAATGAAATAACGTACATCACACTTTGGAATAATGCAAAATGTATTTGCATAAATTATTTGTGTACATACATGTACAAATGTTCAAATGGCAAGGAGTTAAAAATAAGTGAAATAACCATTATTGTACTCTGTATAATTTTTGAGGTATCAATTGACATATACTCTACTTTTACATGAATTACAACCCCCCCAATATATTGTCCTTATTGTATTATGGACAGTCAATTATCTCTTAGAGAAATTAAAACTTCTAAAAATCTTTGATATTTAACTTTATTTTTACCATTACTGAAGCTCTTCATGTTTCTGTCTGGTATTTTATTGTACCACATGAAGAATCTTTTTTTAATATATGTGTACTTTGTTTGTATAGTTATCTTGTTTGGAGTTTTCTTGACTTCTTGGATATGTAATTTGATGATTTTTGTAATTTTTAAAAATTTTCAGGAAAAATCTTGCCTGTTTTTATAAAGAAAGTTTCTTCTATGTCTTTAAATATTTCTTTTGCTTTGTTCTCTCTCTCTCTCTTTTTTTCTAGAATTACATCATAGTACACCATTTGGTATTGTCTCAGAACTCTTGGATGTTCTATTCTGATTTTTTTGTTTTTGTTTTCCTTTTACTCTTTTTGTCTCTGTTATTGTTTGTTTGTTTTTGTTTTTCTTTTCAGTTTGTCTAATATCTAATGACCTGTCTTCAAGTTTACAGATTATTTTTTTCTGTGAGATAAACTGAGTCAATTAATAAGCACATTGAAGAAATCTGTGATCTGTGATCTTCATTTGAATCTTTCCTATAGTTTTCATTTTTCTGCTAAAATTCTCTGTTAATGCATACTGTTCACCTGTTCCATTAGGCCCTTTCACACATTAACAATAGTTATATTAAAGTCTGTGTCTGATAATTCCAACTCTGGGCCATCTTAAATCTGGCTTTCTCCATTGCTTTGACTCTAGACAATGGTTTCTTTTTTCCTTGCATTTTTGTGTAGTTTGTCATTTGTTATTAAATGCCAAAAAATCAGGTGTAAAACAGTTGAAATCAATGAAAATTATTTATACCTGGACATAGGTCATACCTCTTCTATGCTAAGCCTATTAGTTTGGGACATTGAATTCATCTAGTTATCTAGTTAGGAATTGATGTTCAGTGGACCAAAGACTTCAAAGTCCTCTAGAACTGCTTAGGATGGAAGCTGGGGCTTTGGAGGGAATGGGGTTTTTGCTTTACCTACAATAGTAGCCAATCTTCTACTCCACACCTACTTTAATGAGGTAAGCTCCATCTTGTGTTCTACCCTGCTTCTAATATTTCTTATAAGCACCTGAGGGAGGTCCACATGAAGGCACTGGTAAGTGAATTCAAAGTCCCCTTGTGTGAGAGGTTACAGAGGTCCTACGTTGTCATTCTAGCTCACATTTAGCCTTTATCAATTTGTCAAAATTTTAGCTGATTTCTTTTTAGCCACTTGTATGGTGATCAGATGTTCTTTTATTCTCTGCCACACATAACATCCCCATGACCTATTTCTTCATGGAGGGATCTACCCATGGGTTAGAAAATCTGGATATTTGTTTGCATCATAAACTCAGCTTTCTGAGGGGTTCAAGAAAAGTTATGATTTTGTAGTTCACCTGTTTTTTTCGTTTTTTTTTTTTTTTTTTTTTTTTTTTTTTTTATTGTTTGGGTGGGATATATACTCTTCTGAGCTTTGTTCAGCCAAGATAGAACAAGAATCTTTCTCTTCATGAATTTTAATTCTTGGGGGAAAGTTTTATACCACACTAACCAAATAATAATTAAAGTACAGAATTTATTTTCCAAGTATCCACTTAATATTATCATAAAAAGTATGATTTTAATTAGTTCTTCAGTGCTTGTTATATGCTGCTTCCTGCATTACTATATACTATTCTGAAAAATCCAAAATTCTCCTAGTGGCTGGAAGAATGAATGTCACTTGCTAATTATCTAATTGGAAAATACACTTGTTTCATTTGTTACAAACTGAAATGATTATGTCTTTTCAAATTATTAAGTATGGAAAATCATAACATTTATTGAATGAGAATTTATAGTGCCAACCCGTGTTTTAGGGATTTCTACATATTACCTTATTCTACATTCTTTTTCTACATTCTTATTCTACAAAATTTTTATGTAATAGGAAAAAGAATGTAGAAGATACAAAGAAATTTGACTTTGGTCTCTTGGCTAGTAAATAGTCAGATGGGAATATAAACCCTGTTATGTCTGATTATAGATATATGCTTTTCCTGTATAATGCAGTGTTTCCATTGGCACCATTTATAGCATTGGCAAATATTTGTCTTTATCAGCCTATAACTTGCTTCTTTGTCCCTCTCCTCTCTACATTGTTTTCAGGTTCTCCTGTTATTCAATATCTTCATATTTTCCTTTGTTTGTTCAAGCTCACCATTGTCATGCTTCAAACAACCTAAAGTCATTTCCTGACCTTCCATGCTTCCCATTAAATCATGTCTTTTATTTAATTCATTCCAACCTTTTTATTTTCCTAAATAACACATATATTTCATTGGTTCTGAAGTATTCATCAATGTAACAAGGTATCATAGAGACAAGACAGTCACCTAAGGCCTGTTTACTATGAGGAAAATAATAAAAATTTGGTTAATCAAAATTCAATAATTTAGAATTCTTAAATTTCCAAAATGGCTCTGGAACAAAACCAGAAAATCACAGCCCCTAAATTAAAATGAAGTTGCAGTCAGCCCATGAACAACCAACAAACATAGAACAAGAACCAGAGAGCCTGTCATTTCATTTGATTCTTCAAGTTCATGGCACAGAAAGCAGCTGTCCCTTAGAGAAAGGTTTTTGTTTATGTTTTTTGTTTTTATAACATGAGTAAGCAATAGGATGCAAAATAAATTGAAAAATTGTAGAAAAAAAAGCAAGAGAGAAGCGCACCAGACTTCAGGATTGGCAGTGTTGGTTATACACTAGGGATCGGGGTGGGGCAGTGACAGAAAATGCAAAGGTAGGCATGAATGAGCAGCAGAAATCTGAACATGAGAGAAAAAAACTCTATGACAAAGAAACGAAAAAAGAGCATTTGTGCATCAGGGCAAAGGGTGAAAGGAGGTATGCTCATCTTAAGTCTAACCCTTTGATAAAGGGGAAAGGTCAAGGCTTTGAAATTTCTATCTGAGGGTTAAAAGAGAAATCTGTCCTGGATAATATAATCAATGACACCCAAACTTTGATAATTAAACAAGGGCTTGCATTATATTTTGTGATGCTCCCATCAATTTCTAAAAGTATCCAAACTACAAAATTTTAAGTTTTCACAATAAATATGAAATAATTTTAAATGCTTCAGGATGTCACATAACTCAGAAGAAGCATCAAAATTTGGATGTTTAACATGGCTATAACTAAACCAATGGCCATTAAGAACTCCAAAATTATTACAACTCAAATATTCTACACGTCTTCCATTCAGTTATGCCTTATGGGAGATAACTCTCTAAAATGTCCAATAATAAGTTCAATGTTAATGGATTTTATTACCTTTTGTTCACCTCCATAAATATTGACCCACCATGCATCAATTGGGAGACTATACACAGGGTTTTGAAGATTAATAAGCAACCAGCTTCAGAGTAATCCAGTGAGGGAAATACATATTAATATATCATGCCAAAGTGATGTCATAAAGTCATAATATGGTACAGACAAGCCTGGGCATTATACCAATGAAAAGAAAGGCATGTGTCCCAGCCTGGGGTATAGCAGATGCATATTAGAGAAAATGACAACTATGCTCAATCTTGAAGAAACAGTCTACAATTAAGCAAAATAAAACAGCAATGAGCCTTCTTCCTCTGATTATTTGGAAAAGTTTAGGTACCCCTCAAACTGTAAAGTATTAGAGAAGCATTAAATCTATGGGAAAACATGCATATACACCATCTTTATTTAATGATTTTTATTTATGATCTACTATAATTACATAAAATAGACATTTCTTATATCCTGTAGTTTGGGCTCAAATTTTCAACTTCCTGACATAGAAATGCTCAGTTCTTTACACTTTATAGCTATCTAGTCTATAGACCATAGCCCATAGAGTCAGGAACAACTAATTAAGAGTCTAATGTTGCACTTTAAATAAAATGTATTTGCTTTAAAAATTACTTTCTTAGTTTCTGTCTTAGTGAGAGATTCATTAATCTCAGGTTGTACCTGTTTAAAGCACTCCATCATTAGGAAGTAGCAAGGATGAACATATATCATACAACAGATAAAGAGGTTATCAAAACAAGCATTTGTTGAAATCTGTCATTGTTAGGAGACAATTTCCCAAGGGTCTCTCACATTGCTGCACAACTTATCAGAGAAGCACTGGCTTCTTTTGTTCTGAACTATTTTTAAAAGATGTTTGTAAAGCAAATAACCTTGGAAGATAAAACTAGCATCTCCTTCTAGAGTAAAGGGAGGCATACTTATCATCCATTATAAAAGATTTGCATTCCTTGAGTTCAGGATCCCTTTCTTGTAGTATTTAAGTATCATCTAGTTTGCTCCGTGTTGCCTTTGAAAACTAGGGCTTAGGGAACCACTGCAAAAATGCTGAAACTCTTGCTACTGTTATTGCTCTGAATAATAAATTGTCCTTCATCTCTGACCCTAATGTCTTCTGCTAGCATCCATGAATCTGTGGCAGGTTTTCATGTCAGTTTGAAATAAGACTAGCATCTCAAACTCTTCAGGGTTTTTGATAATTTTGGTAATAAGGATGGGATGTTGACAGAGACATGGTTTTCTTTCTTGAAAAGGAAGGATGAGGGTCTCACAGGTCCATTAATGGGATTTGAGGGAGGTCTATGGGAATCAGTAGCAAATTATATAATCAACTGGGCAATAATGGTCCTCCACTGTTTTGCCTGTGAATTAAGGAGGTTGGGTAAGCTAAGTAACAGGAACTAGGTAAAATATAGATGGCAAAATGCTGTTCTGTTGTTAATTCTCCTCTAGGTGGAAAGACTTCCTTGCCAATCTGGTGGTCAGCTTCTGATCTGCAGCACAACTTACAATTAATACTAAGATTTGTACTGGGTAGGCAGAAGGTTGTTTCCTATTTTAGACAATAGAGGGATGCACTCACATACTGAGTATGAAAGGGAGGATTCCATAACAGTATCCAGGTGAATCATTAGAACTTTGGTTCACATGAGAAAGAAGGAGGCAAGGAGAACATTGTTAATTGAGGAATACTGGCAGGTAGTAAGTTGTCTTAAGACTATACCTCTCCTTCATTTTATCATGCCAAATATATCCATTTAGAAGTAACAGTAAAATTGCTCAGCTTTTTTTTTTTTCTTTTACAGTGAGTTCTAGTTGCTATAAGGGAGTTTTAGCTTTCTTGGGGAGATTTTGCAGGGATAGAGAAACTCCTTTGGGAAACCACAGATGAAGCTTTGACTAGTATCTGAACTCTTACTGCACTGGATGGAGTTTAGAATTCTGGTGAAGTTGATCTACTGGAGAATTAGAAAGAGACAAAAAGAAAAAAAAAAAAAAGAAAGAAAAAGAAAGTGACCCAAGCAAATCTAGATAAATTCTTGAGGTCACCACCACTGTGCAGGAAAACTCCCTCAGCCTTGATGTTAAAACCATTAAAAACTTATGAGGTGTTATCTAGACAACAGGGCAACTAATGCCCCAAATTAATATGGAGTCCATAAAGAAGGTCACCACTGTGTGAGCCAAGATTGAGCCAACCAAAGGTTCACTGACAAAATATCAGTGTGGCTGTGGTTTCTGAGTCCAGGGATTTTTAAGGCTAAAATAGATGGTGTCAGCCATGAGGACCTTGCTCCTCCACATACAAAGTATTGGAAGGACCAAAATATTCAAAATTCATTTGGTTATGCCATAAGCCATCTTCATGTCACTTGAAACTAAAAATACATATGAAGTCTCTCTCCTTTCCTGCTCCCTGATTCCTCTCTGCCCCTCTACTTTGACCTATGGTTTAAAGAGAAACAAGTTTTCTCTATCCCCAAGAGGGATCAAAGGACATATGCATCCACCTGAGTATGCTAGAAAATTTCAAATGGAAGGGGAAATCAAACTTATATAGATGTGCTGGATATGAAGCCTCAAGTCACTTTCTTACCTGGATCTATAGAACACTCAGATTTAGCTAATGGCATTAAGGCAGAGTTCACAATGGAAAAGGCAAGCTAACATGATCTTGTGGATAGACTTTGGGACCAATTTAATGTACTATTTTTGTTGTTTCTATCTCTGATTGTATGGTAAAAATTAATGTGTTATATGCTTATATTTCATCATACATAGCACCTGAGAAGATTGTCACAATTGGGAAAGGTCATATGTAGAGAAGTGTTAATGGAATATGCAAATCATTTCCCAGTCTTCTTTCTGTTTCTTCCCAGATGGTCCAACAAAACCAGTATAAAATCCCAGGAGGAGAAAAGGAAATCACAGCCCTGATTACAGACCTGAAGACAACATGGGTAGTAAGAGATGCAGTATCTTAACACAACAGCTCAATATGGATAATGAAAAAGACAGAATTGGAAGCTTAGAATGGATTATCACCAACTGCTCATGTAACTGAATCCACTGCACAGACTATACATTTGCTGTATTACACTGGACTGTGTCAATGCCTTCTTTTCTATCCCACTAACCCCTGAGGACAATGTTTAACTTACATTCATGTGTCATGACAATGAGTATACATTTGTAGTAACTCCCCATGTTCCAAGAGGTTATCTCCAGGGATAGCTAAATTCCTCTGCCATTTGCCATTAGTAGGTGGGCAGTATGAGTGCCTCTACACTCTATTATATAAATCTTTAACTCTGTAATGATATCCTGTTTATGGCAAAGTCAGAAGTTTCCATCAGGAATGTCTTGACTGTGATATCACATATACTAAAGTGGCTGATAAACCCTGACAGAATTCAGGGCTCTGCTTGTCAAATAAAGTTTCTTGGGACTGTATAGGCAGATTTGTAATATTCAATCCCTCTGGCAGTCAACAGAAAACTTCTCTCTATTCAACTCCAACCAACAAGAAAGGTGCTCAGAATCTTACTGGAATCTGTAGGCATTAGAGATAGTATGTACCTCACTTGGATACTCTACTTGGACTTTCATATCAGCTAATCCAAAAATTGGCATCCTTTAACTGAGGCCCAAATGCATACTCCGTGTTGGAAGTTGTCAAGCAAGCTGTGAGATGCTCTCTACATTTGAAGTCCCACATCTCTAATAAATCTGTGAGATACAGGTCTCTGTGACTAACAATATTGATGACAGAAGCCTCTGGAAAAGGCAGACAAGTTCTACTTACAGGCCCCCCTTGAGGTTTTGGACTGGTCACCTCCCTAACATGGAGGGAACATATCATTTTGGGGTGAGTCAACTCAGACTCAGTGACTAACACTGTGAGAAAGGGTTCTATAGACCTTTTTAATCAAATGGAAATGGTATATTCAAGCTCTCAGCTTGTCTGGCTCCTGGGGCATCTCAGTTTTACATGAAAAAAATGGCTCTCCCAAACAGTTACAAGGGTCCTAAATTTAACTCTGCTGAATCTGCCATTCCCCGCCAGACAGCTCTGACCATGATTTGATCTATATTCCTTATTCCCCTTAATATTAGCAAGGAAATGTATTAGAAATAGCAGGGGATGGCCCCAGGTTCTGCATTTCCTATGTAAATACCTGTCAACACCTCTGGCTGTGTTTCCACTCCCATTTCTGTAAGTATTGCTTACAGTGGGGCAGACAAATGCCACCAGGCTATTGACATGGACAAATACGACAAGTTAAGATTGTCTGCCCTCATGTAGTTCCTCCAAAACAAGGTCTAGGATCAATTATTCATGCTTAGAGAGTAAAAATCTCAGACCCTTTATGGGTCTTGAAATAGCCAGTTGTCTCCTACAGTCAAAGCACAAAGCCATCATTATCACTAACAGCCCCATGTCCCATGTCCCTTTGTATCACACAGTCATACCTGCTCAATAAATGTTCATTATTAGAGTGAATAAGATACGGAAATTTAAAATTACCTATTCAAATTTATTTTGCTAAAGCAGTTTGTAAACTTTTATTGTTTAATCCATATTACACATATTGTTCACTGTCTCCATCATTTCTTCCCTCTTTTGTACATTTCCTTTGAAATATTCCTTGAAGATTTAAGTTTCTTAAAAGACAAATTTGACATTTCAAATTTATGTTAAATGTATATATTTAGTTATGTTTCTTTTAAAAAATTACCTTATGACCGATGAAGATGGAATCAACGATTGGCTTCATTAGTATGGGGCTATCTATATTAGTTCATAATAATAGGTTCCTGCATTATCAAAACAAAAATCTTTGTCAGAGTAAAATTAATATGGGAAGCAATGGAAACATATGCATTTTTAAGGACATAGATTATTTTTTTGCCAAGATTTTGTCACGGCAAACCTCCATCAATTTTGGCAAGGCATATTAAGACTAAGTTGTAGTCTTTTTGAGTTTTTCTTTGGACATCCTTGTTCAGTAACATGGTGGCTGCCCTAGGTTTTGGCCACCTGGTGTCCTATTGTTCCTTTCTGTTTGTTCTTATCTGTCTCTCCAGTTATATTGTAAGCTGCTTGAGGTCAGAACCTACATCACATTCATCCTGTGTCTGTAGTCACCACTTCAGTTCTTGCCATGTAGTAGTCCCTCAATAAGAGGAGGCTGAATTACATTCCAAAGAAATTAGGCTATGGGAGCCTTAGAGATGTAGTGATTCTTTCAGCTAAATCTACGTTTTGGTTGGTTTAAAGAAGGCCATTTCCTAAGCCAAGGCTTTCCCCTCAGCCTTTGAACCAGCAGTCTGAAGTCACAGGTTCCCCTAACTTCAATCAACCTAGACACACCTAGACAACGCAGTGTTCTTCCAGATAAAGTAATTAAGAAACAATTTATATTACCACGTTGCTCTTCCTAGGTGAGATGGCCCTGATAAGCCACCGTCACCAAGAATACATTTGAAAGTTTATCTCTTACTGGTAATGATGATGGTTCCCCATTGATTCATTCACTTTCACTGATCTGTCTGGCCATCAGTGAAGAGAATGCTCAAAGTGCCAGGATTTTCAATTGCAGACTTGGAACTTCGTGAAACAAATTTATCTTCCCTGACCACCTGAGCTATTCACAGGCTACAGTGACAAATAAAACAAAACAAAAACAAAAAGTCTGTGTGTGGATGCATAAACTTCCTCTGTGATAACAAAAAGACTGAATATACAGAGATAAAACTACAAGTTGATTTCCCCAGTTTTACTTATAGAAGCCAAAATCTGTTTTTAGGGATATTTTTCAACAAACTATCTATTAAAAGGTAAAATGAAAGTGTCCAGGACATATGATTACCATGAAAGAAACCTATATGGGTGAAGAATTTATGATGAAAATTAAGCAAAAATATTAAAATATGTTTAGGTAAATAAACCAGTTACAGTTAAATTTTCAAAACATTTCCCAAGCTTTAACCTGAAGCTGGAAAAGACTGAGCAGAAAAATATTGCTTTCAACTATGATGGTGACAGGACTGGGCATTCCCTGAGGAAACACAGATTTTCATTTCATTTAACTTTTAGCTTTCATTGATCTTCAAACTGATTTTTCCCTTATTACTTTCTTAAAATAAAATAAGAAGGAAAATTTATTTTTATTTTATAGAAAGGCATACAGCATGGAGTCAAGAGACCTGGATTCTAATTCTGTTTCTATTAACTATTTAAGAACCTTGGGTAAGATACAATAAAATGATGGGAATGGAATGCTCTCTACATCCTCTAATCGATATCTAAATTCTGTGATTCCTTCTATTAAGAATGCCAAACATTCTATTTGCAGCTACATGAATAAAAGTCAATCTCACATGGTCACATGTAAAATCACAGAAGCTAAACATTTCTATTTAAATCTAAATATTTCTTTTCTGCAAGAATTTCAATTGTTTATTTGATCTTATGAGAGTATCACTTTGAAATCATATTAAACTTTGGTTAAACCATTATGCTAGTTTTGAAATATTAATTTTGTTTTTTTGTTCTTTGAGAATTTGTTGTTAAATGTTCTCTTTCCCTATGGAATAAGGGTAGAAAGCATAGCCATTTGTAAACACTGAGGTAGTAATTTGATATTTACAAATAAAATATGAGGATTCTTTTGAACTCATAAAATTTGAGGCATTTAATAATATACAGATCCTTGTGAATTGTAAATAAAAATGCAAAAATCCATAAAATTGAATAATACACCCAGAAATGTAAGTAGAAAAATATACTAGATATATATTAAGCTATGAAAGTACTTTATATAGTTATCCCTTAACTGAATCTTCTTGCCTTCATAAAATACTAAATCACCTGGCTCTCTATTTAACACTGTAATTTTAGGTGTGTGTGAATATGTGTGTTTTCCTTCTTTCAAGGTTTTGTTTTTAAGCTTGTCTAGAATTTTACTTAGGTCAATTAATTTACATAAAACAGTTTGCCTATAATCTCCGGGTTTTACTGAATAAAATAAATGTGCCACTTCTTTAAAAAAATGTTTTTTATTGCTGTAATTAAAGAAACTTTTCTTAAAATCAAAGTTGGAAAAAAGCTGTTATCCCAAATACCAAAATAATAGAACTTGTATTTAGTTACTTGAACTTGAGTAAAAAATTTAAGCAAGTATTCATTGTTTTTATCCTTTATCTCTCCCTTCCTGCCTGAGTTCTCTTCCTTAGCACACCACCACCCAACACCACCACATACACAAGCCAAAAGATGGTTTCACATCATAGGTTTCAACTAATACAATCTATTGGTGAAATAATCTATATCATTTCCACATTTTTAAATTTCTCTTTACCAATATTTAATCTCTCTTTACTATTGTAAACATTTAATATAGACCCATCCCATCCTCTAGGTGGCACATAATAGTGAGTATTATAAAATATAACTTAATGATATTCAAAGATATGCCATTTAAATATTGGTATGCCTTGTCTCCGGCAAGTGTTACATTTAGCTGCTTTGCATAATGACAATGACATTAAACTTAGGTAGATCTTGAGTTCCAGTTCATCAAGAGTTCTTAAGCAGAATTCCTGCCATAATTTATGGCAGATTAATTATTTGCATTTTCATAGACATTTCTGAGACCATTTTAATATTGCATGTATATAAGCACACATCCTCACAAAAGGTATGTTGAGACATTTCTGACATTGTCTAGAATTTGACATTAATTAGAATTATGTTAGCATATATCGCTTGCATTTATCATTTACACAAATATGGGCAATAACTGATCAAAGTCAACATTGCTCCTTGCTTTGCTTTTTGTTCAATTAGGATGTATCTTTTCCAATACAGATTCATTGGTGTTGGACATATTGCATACAGTAAGCATCCACTGTTATCCCAAGGGTAAAAGGATTTAGAGAAAAAGAAATGACCTTTTGATTCAGCTCATAACTCATACCTACTATCTATCCACTTCATATGACCACATGTACATATTTGTAGTCATTGTAAGTTTAAATACTTGGTTTTGAATATTATTCTTAGTCAAGCATTAAGTTTAAACAACTAAAATTTCCAAATTCAGAAAACCAACAATAAAGTCGTTACTCATAGCTTCTCCTGACTTTAGATGCAGCTCTCCACATTTACTTAAAACCATCCCTTGTCAGTGACTTGCTCACTGCATTTTTGCCTATGTCACAAGAAAAGAGAAATAAAGGCTTGAATACAGCTTGAGTTAAAACAAAATAAAAAAAAATTCTTGACATTGAATAAGGCAAGATTTCAAGGCAATCCTCACTAGACAAATTCTTGAAATAATTGCTCAACTTTCTCCTATTTCTTGTGTAGGCAGAGACTTGCTAGTTTAAGGTGAGAGCATGCATCTCTCTGCATCAACTGTGAGAGCAAGAAAGCCAATTTAATTTTTATTTCTTCAAAATTAGTTAAAATGATAATAATATTACCAGGAAATTTATATTCACACACTACATACTCAAATGGGGCACCTTTTAAAGTTTTGACATTTATTTCTGAATACTCTTATCTGCTTGAATTAGAGCACAAGCCCTATGACGAATGGTCCTGTTAGAGTAAAATATGCAGAAAATAATATATTTTCATCACTTCTTTAAAAAACTAAATCATAAATTGGTGTGAGCAATTTTGTTTTTTAAGATTGCAATACATAGGGAATCGGGAATACAAATTTTAGTATTTAGATAATCTCTCCCCGTGCTCATTCATTCCTTCATCTCCCTTGCTCATATTCATTCATTGAACACAACTCCCTGTTTTCTCTCAAGCCAACTAGGAAGACTAAAACGTTAAACGTAGTTTCAGAAGAAAGGGCAGCTGCCCTAAGAAAACTTCTACAAAAAGACTGTCTGGATGCTAAGATACTACACGACGCCAGCACTGAAACCGTGCAGGAGCTTTTTAGTACACGTTTTCTGATCCTACTATATCCCTCTCTTAGCCATTAAACCTAGAGAAAAATAAGGGCTTTGGCTTATTGCAAATTCAAAGATTTTAAAGAGTGAGTTTGGTGCCACTCTCCTCTCCTTCAAGGAAAAGCTTCTTATCCTCAAGAGTTGCTGAGCTTTAGATAGTGCTGTTGCTGAAGTAGATTCATCACCCAGTCAGGTGCATGGTTCTCAACCTAGAACCAAGACCGATTCCGGAGAAAACAGGTAAAACAGGGGCGTTCCCTGTGTCAGCTAAGAAGCCTTTAAAACTGAATAGAATAAATCCGAGCAGGGTAAAAAGGTGTGCTCTTTAAAACAACAGTAACAAAAAGTTTAGTCGCAAAAGGTTTGGGGTGTGTTTTTTGTTGTTGGTGGTGATGGTGGGGTTTTTTGTTTGTTTGTTTGTTTGTTTGTTTTGTTTTTTGTCTTTCTGTTTTCATGCTTGATCATACCCTAAACAACCCAGGTGCTGAGAAACACACAAAGTAACTGTACACAAGCCAGGATCGCCGCGTGTCTGTGCCAGTTTCCTGAGGTGACTGTCAGAAAAGCAGACAGAAAGGAGGCAGCATCGTGTCTAGGGAATGAGGTCAGAATTCACCGGATGGACCATTGGCTCTGCGAAGGAATACCGCGGGACAGTGGGGCTCGAGAGCCAGGGTTTGTAAAAGGAGGGAAGGTGGGTCAAGGGCTGACTTTGTGGAGGAGGCTTTGTCGGCGCGAGACCGGGTGAAGGGTGGCAGATGGGGGGTGGTGGTGGCGTTTGCCAGCTGGCAGAAGCGGGAAATCAGAAGAGAGAAACGCGGGGACCATGAGGGCAGAGAAGACCCCGTTTGGGGTGACGGGAGGGTCAGGGCCATCCACTGCCACTGCTAGTGTGGGAGCTCGGGAGCTGGAAGGTGAGGCGGGACCGCGAGGTGTCGGCTGCAGTCCCCGGCAGGGAAGGAGAGGGGTTCAGGTTGCCAGCAGGTAGAGTTGAAATCAAACAGCCCCTCGGGGACCACGGAGCAGCGCCCTCCCGAGACCCCCTGCCTCGAGGTTGAGGAATCACAGCAGGGGGTTTGTGGCACCTCCTAAAGCTAGGGATGTTCACTCAGCGCCCAGCCTGGGGTGCCCGAGCCCCGCGCTCTCCAGGTTACTCACCGGTCCTGGCAGGAAAGCGCCATCCGGGCGCGCGCGAGGGTTGCGCAGCGCAGGCGGCAGGCAGGGCCGGGCTGCGGTGGCGGCGCTGTCCTAGGCGCGGGACTGGAGCCTGGGGACACCGAGGCGGCGACAACGGCGGCGGGGGCGCAGGGAGCTGCGGGCGGGGAGGGCTGTGGATCCGGAGCTGCTGCGCCGCGCGCGCTCTCTGCCCATCTCCGGCTCCGCTGAAGCGGCTACTGCTGCTGCCGCGGGGGGGAGGGAGCCGAGGGGGAGGGGAGGAGGCACGCGGCAGGGAAGGAGGGAGGGAAAGAGGGGAGGATGGGGGAGAGTGAGGGGAGAAGGGGAGATGATCACCCAGAGTGGAGAGGAGGAGGGGAGGGAGGCGCGCACGAGCTCAGCGAAGGTTCCCACCAGAAAAGCTCGGGGAGGAGAAACGCTAGATGAGGAGATGGGTCACTCCCCCGCCCCCCACCTTCCCTCCGCTCCTTCCCCCTTCGCGCCCTTTCCTTGGGCTCTTCCTCGCGTAGCTCAGGCTGGGGGCTCCCCAGGCTCGGCTGGAGCCGGGGCTTCTGCGCGCTGGTGAGAGTGCTGAGCCCCAGGGGCGGCCGCGACAGCTCTCCGCGTCACCGGCCTGAAGCACCTGTGTGCGCGCACACACCGCCGCCGGCTCCATTGCCGCGGCTTTCCGGCCGGGATCTGCGGGCCGTTGCTCTCCCTCTCTTCCCTTTCTGGTCAGATAATGATCTTGCATGTGCATCCATGACATCTGTGTCGTGCCCCTACTGCAGTTGGCTTCCTGGGCGCTCTTTGGCACAGGGTGTCCGGCCAGAAGGCGCCGGCAGGGAGCTCAATGCAGGCAACCATCGCCGGCTCCTTGGAGCTGTTTCCTGGTTAAGGGTGGCGGTGTGTGCTTGCCGCCGGGGTTGACTAGCTAACGAGGTTAAAAAAGAAAAAGGAAGG